>NC_025993.2:61629103-61881147 GCF_000442705.2 Elaeis guineensis | reverse complement strand
CATGCTGGTACTGGAGCCTTTTCGAAAAGGTTTCTTCTTTTTGGAATTCCGGGGGTGGCTCTAGGTACGGTGTAATAATGACTCTGTCAGCTGCCAGCCATTTCCAACAGTCTGTCGAGGTGAGTGGGACACGCGCGAGTGCAGGCCGGCCAGAGGAGATCCAATCATTATTGCGCCGGATCCCGGGGTCTATTTAAACACGTTCTCCTCCTTCAGGGGTTCCACCTTGCTTGAGAGAATCCCTCGGTTCCCTCTTCTTCCCGAGAGCTCCAGCTTCCTCTAGCATCCTTCCGGCCTTAGGCATCCTCCGGGTCGACCTCCATCATCCTTGCCGTCTCCCTGCACTCCTGGGGTCAATCTAGGTCAGTTCGAAACTTCCTGACATTTTTCCATCCTTTTTCTTCGTATTCTGTTCGTTTAGCTTTCTCGGGACCTATTTGCTATTTTTCTGATTTTTAGATTTTTGTGGCTTCCATTTGATCCAAAATATCCTCTGATATCTCCTCTTCTAGCAGTTCTAGGAGTTCGTCAGCCCCAGTTCCCATAGTACTGGTACCGTAGACGAACCCGTAGCTAGGACCGAACCTGTCTGGCCTTTGCACCGGACACCATCCCCGGCTCCTTGACTCCGGATGAACTCTCACTGATAAGGATTCAGTATGGAGTTCCTCCGGAGTACGAGCTGGAGCTTCCCGGGCCATCTGACCGGGCTAGCGCCCCTCCTCCCGCCCTTCTGTCTGTACCAGGAGGCCTTCCGTGCCGGACTTCGGCTTCCTGCCGTCCTTTGTCGTTGCTCTCTTTCATTTTCTGAATATTTCTCTAGTTTCCGTCGTGCCGAACTCCTTTAGGTTTTTGATAGGGTTTCTTTCTCTTTGTAGTTTAGCCGAAGTTCGGCCGACTCTTTCTTTGTTTAGGAACTTCTACACCTTCAAGCATCCCTCGGCAAAGGATTGGTGGTACTTCTCCCCCAGTTCGGTAGAAAGGGGTTGCTGAAAGGCCCCCTCTTCTGTCCATAACTGGAAGGAGAAGTTCTTCTATGTCCGATGCCCGACCTTGGAGCTAGGATTACCCCTTGGGGCTCCTGAGGGATTCCGTCCGTCGGGCTTCTACCTGGAAAGGACGACCTCGAGGCCTCCAAAAAGCTCGAGGCCTATCAAGCCCCCCTCCTCCCCGACCTTCTGAGGGAACAACTTTTGTTCAACGTCGGCCTGAGCCCCCTTAACCCTGCGGTATCTCTCCCTCTCTTCTTTTCTTTTTTTTTCTTTTGTTCCATTTCGAGCCATGCTGATTTTCTTTTATCGCAGACATGGATGCAAGCGTGGCTCGGAGGTTAGCCCAGGGTCTCAAGACCCACAAGAGAAAAGATGCCTCAACTTCGGGGTCGGTGAAGAAAGCCAGGACAGAAGGGACAAGCTCGGCCGTGCCTGCTCCGATGCCGTCACCGTCGAAGCCCCTTCCGATGCCGAACCTGAAGTCCCCCGAGCTCCTTCACAGAGCCCCCGACGAGGGTCCCATTTCGGAGGTTCGTCCCGAGGGGGCACCCGGGGCCGAAGGGAGGAGGAGAAAGAAGACCCTGGCCCGGAGGAGTCGCAGTCGCAGGGCTGCCGCGAGGGGGCCGGGGCTCCGAGGAAGACCTGGGGAAAATCCCTTCAATAACAGGGACTTAATAAAGAGGCTGGTCGAAGGGTGCATTCTGCCCGAGGTAGTTGAGAGGATCGTCCTCGCCGATCCCGAGCTGCGGGTCTGGGACTCTCTGGGATCTTTCCTCGAAGTAGGTTAACTCATCCTTTTCCTTCTTCCTGCTTCTTTAATTTATTCTTCAGCCCTTATGTCGACTCCCGACCTTCTTGCAGATTGGGCACCAGCTCGTCGCCAACGTCGAGGCGGGAAGATCGCCAAGAAGGAGGCAGCTCGGGCAGAAGAGGGTCGCCTAGCCGGGGCCGCCCCCTTGAGGAGAAGATCGCCGAGGTCCTAAGCCTCCAAGAGGTGCTGGAAAAGGAGGGACAAACCTCGTCCGATCTGAGGACCGCCTTGGAGGAGGAGAGAGGGAAGGCTGAGGCCGAGGTCTCCGCATTAAGGGCACAGGTCTCGAGTTGAAGGAGCAGGTTTTCGAGTTGAAAGTGCGGATTCGTCTCTGGTCTCGGAGGCAAGGGCTTGAGCAGTGGAGGAGTTCAAAGCCTCCCCCGAGATGGAGGATCTGAAGGTCCAGTTCGGCCAGGATGCTTTCATCAAGGGATTCGAGCTCTGCCAAGAGAAAGGTGGCTGGAAGGTTTCCTAAGTTGGATTCGGCTTCCTAGACGAGGCATCCGATGATGAAGCCGGACCATCCGAAGTCGTTGCCGGTCCCCTTCCAGTCGGACCTCATCAACTGTCGTGACCATCGCTGACAATCTTTCGGGGACACCGACCCCCTCTACTTCTGCCCCAGAGGTCCGGAACCTCTAGTTTTATATTTTTTCCTTTGTGGTGATTTTTCCTCATTCTCTTGTACTTGAAACTTATTTGATCAATGAAGCCAAATTCATCTTTACGGAGGTCCCTCCCCTTTTTTTTTGTGTTCTTTTCCTTCTTTTTGTCTTCTTTGCATTAATTTGAGTTGTGGCGCTCTTGTCCTCCAACGACAGTGTCCTGTCGAAGCTCTTCCCCTGTCAGAGGGTATTCTCTTGAAGTCAATGATACGAGACCTCCAAAGAGAAGTTCGTCAGTTGACAAGAAAATCCAAGAAACTGAAAGACGAACTTCACCGGCTGAAGGAGAGCCATTCATAGGCCACCGCGGAGGCTACTCGCTTTCAGGACCTCCATAAGAAAAGTTTCATGGAATACACCAAAAGGAAAGCCGACTTCATTATGGAGCTTGAGGAACTCCAGAAACGTGCCAGCGACTGGTCTTGGACTCAGGCTTCCAAGATCAGCTCCCTTAAAGTCGAGCTGGCGACCGCACTGGAGAAGATCGATCGGCTGGAAGGGAGCTCGTCCCGGCTCACAGTCCAGACTGATCGCGGACCAAGACTGGTTGAAGAGGTTCTCCGACCTTCATAAACAGCTGCAGGATGCTGAGGCGACTTACGACGCCTATCGAGTCGGCTGGAGCAGACAAGTAGAGGACTACCGAAGGAGGCTCCAGACGACGACTGACGAAGTTGCCCGCCTTCAGAGGTGGCTGTCCGAGAGAGTCCAGCTTGTCCCTATACAAGGTTCTGATGAGCTTTGCTCCTTGAGGGGGACTATGGCAAAACTATCTATAGCCCTTGGGCAGGAGGAAGCCGAATTACGATGGCTGAAAGTTTAGCTAGTCCACAAGCAGCAGGTAGTCAAGGATGCTGAGGCAGAGTCCAAGGTCTTGAGGAGGAGGCTTTGAGAGTCAAAGGACGAGCACCGATGGTTCCACCGGATGTTTCAGGATATGCTGCTGAAAAAGATGGAACTTGAAGAGGAAGTCAAAAATTTAAGGCAATCCATAGCAAGGGCCGGACTCGAGAGCTCGAAGTCAAAAGAAACTGGGCTTCCTAAGAGCCTCTTTTTCTTCTTTCTTTTTTTTTGTTTTTTTGGCCTTTAAGGCTTTGCAACATGTACTTCACCAACAAAATGAAAATGAAATTGTCTATTACCTTATCCATTCTGGTATTAAATGGTTGTTTACCAAACTCCATTTGTCTTCCATTTTGTTTGGCGTCGACGTAGTTTGTAATCCCTCGTCAGTTCTTGCTTTGAGTCGTCATTCACCGAACTTCTTTTGTCTTCCATCTTGTTCATTGCCGACGTAGTTTGAAGGTTCCCGATCATCGCCGTGTCGATTTGCCCTTAGGGACTAGAGATTTTCGACAAGGGTTTTTTCTCTCATCGAGATGAGGTCCCTTGTGCCTTTGATGTAGTTGTTTTTCACCTATCACCGGTGTAGTTCATCGCTTTTTCTTTTCATCTCTCCTTTTCTTCTGTGTTTGAGTGAGGATCTTCCCTCTGCTCTTGACGGGGTTGTGAGAGTGTGGAGAAGTCATTGAGGAAGCTTTCCTCCTTGTCGATCAATCGAGTCTTTGTTTACGTCGGGATGAGGTCCTCCCCTTGTTCCTGACAGTCGATTTCAGCTCGTGTCAGGATGAGGTTCTCCTCCTATTCCTAACAAGGCTGTGGGGGCACATAAGGGCCATTGTGAGGGCCTCTCCCCCCATCCTATCTTTAAAAAATCGAGCCTTCGACTTTGCTCATGTTAGGATGAGGTTCTCCTCCTGTTCCTAACAAGGTTGTGGGGGCACATAAGGACCATTGTAAGGGCCTCTCCCCATCCGATCTTTAAGAAATCAAGCCTTTGGCTTTGCTCATGTTGGGACGAGGTTCTCCTCCTGTTCCTAACAAGGCTGTGGGGGTACATAAGGGCCATTGTAAGGGCCTCTCTCCCCATCCAGTCTTTAAGAAATTGGGCCTTCAGCTTTGCTCATGTTAGGATGAGGTTCTCCTCCAATTCCTAACAAGGCTGTGGGGGCACATAAGGGCCATTGTAAGGGCCTCTCCCCCCATCCGATCTTTAAGAAATCGAGCCTTCGGCTTTGCTCATGTTAGGACGAGGTTCTCCTCCTGTTCCTAACAAGGCTGTGGGGGCACATAAGGGTCGTTGTAAGGGCCTCTCCCCCCATCCGATCTTTAAAAAATCGGACCTTCGGCTTTGCTCATGTTAGGATGAGGTTCTCCTCCTATTCCTAACACGCTTAATTTCATTTGTATGGGGGAGTTATCTCCCATCGTTATAAGCTTATACCAAAAGAAAGAATGTGCAAATATGAAGAGAATTTTCATTTAAGGTAAAGTTGTTGGTAATACATTCGTAGATTTTTCGAACCCTATAACCACAGAAGGTCTGCTCCCCATCGGACTCCCCCCGAGATGGAGTTGATAATCCCAATTGGGGGCCGATCTTCTGGCTGCTCCTCCCTCCTTGGCGGTTCTGGCTGCGGCAGGGCCCTAGGCCGATCTTCCCTTCCTTCAGGTCGGCATCGAATGAATCTGTCGAGCTGACCTTGTCTGATGAGCTCCTCGATCTCATCTCGGAGCTGAATACACTCCTCTGTATCGTGGCCGTGGTCATGATGATAGAGGCAAAATTTATTCGGGTTGCACTTTTTGGGGTGCGAGTGCATCTTCTTCGGCCTTGGGAGCTGCTCCCTAACCTCCATCAGCACTTGAGTTTTCGATGCATTGAGAGGGGCGTAGCTGCAGAATCTCCCGGGAGGAGAGCCTCGCCGAACTCGACGATCTGGGCTTCTCTATTTACGAGCTCGGAGAGGAGTTTGGGCGTGCCTATGCCCGGGAGGAGTTCGAGAGCGTGGCCGAGCTTCACTCGGCCCTTTTTCAACTGTGGGCTTGCTCGAGTCTCCCGCCTGTCACTCTCTCACGGTCTCCTCATCTTTCATCTTGAAGGATTCTTCTGCTCGGGCATATCCTTCAGCCCGAGCCAACAAATCGGCAAAATCCCTGGGGTACTTCTTTTTCAAGGAGAACAGAAGGTCGTTCTTCTGAAGGCCATCTTTCAGAGCGACCATCACGATCGATTGGTCCAAGTTTCAGACCTCCAGCACAGTGCCGTTGAAACGGTTGATGTAAGCCCGGATGGATTTCCCCTCCCTTTGCTTGATGTTGATGAGGGACTCTGAACCTCTCCGGGGATGCCGGCTGCTAACAAAATGAGCCACGAACTGGTAGCTCATCTGATCAAAGGAAAAGATGGTACTCGACTTCAACGTCGAGTACCAGTTTCTTGCTGCTCCCTTCAGGATGGATGGAAAAGCTCGACACAGAATGGCATCTGGCGCGCCATGGAGCAGCATCATTGTCCGAAAAACCTTCAGGTGGTCGATCGGGTCTGAGGTCCCATCATAGCTTTCGAATTAGGGGAGCTTAAAGTTTGGCGGGATCGATTCCTGCATGATCATTTGAGAAAAGGGAGGGTCAGTATAGATGTCCTCACCATAAGCAGGGGGAGTGTGGCGGAGTTCTTCGATCCGCCGGTTCATCTCTTGGAGCCTTTGATCCAGGAAGTCCTCTCGACTGCGGGTCTCGAGGGTCTTCGGGCAGAATGGAGGTAGAGATCCTCTGGGAGTAGAATCATGATCGGACTGAGGGCTCTCCACCCTCGGATTTGTCTTTCCGGGAAAGACGGGGTGACTGGCCCAAGTGGCCCACCCTACCATCGGATTTTGGAATTCCAGTGACGTTCTCTCCAACCGCACCGATGTCTGCGGCTGTTGTTGCTGTTGCATGGCCTACACCGCTTTAGTGAGGCCTCTGACCTGCTGAACCAGCAGGTCGAATTACTCCGTGCTGATCGTCATTGTCGGAGGAGGAGGAGAAGCCTGAGAAACTGGAGGTGAGGTCGGAGCCTGAGATCTGGCCGTGGAGGTCATGGATCACCTAGTGGATGCTTTGCGGGGAGGCATAGGGTGAAGTTCTAGTAGAAGAAGGAGAAGAGGATGTCGGAGAAGATGACCGAAATCAGTCTCGTTGAGCACTCCTTTAAGAATAAGGGTACTGCAAAGACACGCCTCCCTTCCTCTAGCGCCAATTTTGTTGGTGCAGAATTCCGTCGAAGTTGGAGAAGCTGGAGCTGGGATGACCGCGACCACCACCGGGACCTGTAAAGAAAGTCTAAACCAGAGTTGGGGGTGCTCTGGCAAGACCCTCCGACGCTCAAGTTAGTACTCTGCTTCAACAGAAATGGAGTGCTCAAGCAAAAATTTTGGCAGAGTTTCGAGATAGAGTTACCAGCTTAGAGAAGAATATATTTGGGGGTCCTTACTTATAGACGGAGGGCGTAACTGACTGACAACGACATCTGTAACCGTCTGGTAGTGGACCGCTCAGAGTCGCATGGAATTTGTTACGGAGAGTAGTGGCGTCAGGGGTTGTTCAGGGCCACGTGGAGCTTATTGCGGAGAGTGGAGTGGTGTTCGTTGTCGGGACTTGTCAGAGAGTGGTGGAGCTGCATGGAATCCGTTGCAGAGAGTGGAGCAGGATGGCGGCTCTTGTCGTGGCTTGTCAGAGGGTGGTGGAACCGCATGGAATCCATTGCAGTGAGTGGAGTAAGGTAGTGGCCCTTGTTGTGGCTTGCCAGAGAGCTCGGATCTGTCAGCTGAAGCTCGGCTGGGATGCCTGATGGAACAGAATGGCTCTTTATATCATCGTTCTAGGAGAGGCTCGGATGTTTCGAGGTCGCTGACGAATCTGCTGTTGTCGAATGCTTCGGATGCTGACGTTTCAGGCGGGAGTCACCTGCTGTAGGAGCTCAGATGGAGATTGTTGTCGATGAAGTCTGGAGAAGTCTGTCTGGGATTTATCTGATGCGAAAGCTTATCCGAAGATCGTTTGTCGGGGAGTCCGATTTTATGGGAGCCTGGCAGGAGGTCGGCCGGCGACGGACTTCGAATAGCTCTAGGGAGGCTCGGCAGACATCGAAGGCGATAGGCTATCACAGGGACCCAGTTGCTGGAGCTCGTCCATCATAGAAGCTCGTCCGGAATCCATCCGCTGGAGAAGTTCGGGCGGGCTTCAGTTCTCACGAGAGGTCGAAAGGGGGCCATTTATTGTAGGAGCTCGGGCGAGGACCAGTTGTCGTGAAAGCTTGGAGTAGTGTCCCACTGTAGAAGTTCGTCCAGAGCCCACTCGCTATGGGGTAGCTCGGTTGAAGTCTACCTGTAGTAGAAGTTCGGAAGAAATTTGTTTATAGTAGAAGCTTGAACGGAATTTGCTTACAATAGATGTCTGGGATAGACAGCCCACTGTAGGAGTTCGGAGTAGACCGTTCGTAGTAGAAGTTCGGATCTCGCAGGAGCTCGATCGGGATCCAGAAGACGGTCGACCACCGTAGAAACTTGGAAGGAGTCTGGTTACTGTGAAAATCTTGTTGTCAGGGAAGCTCAGATGCTGACGAAGCCCGAAAGAAGTTCGGGGGTAGTCGGTTGCTGTAGAAGGTTGGCTAATAGTGGGGCCTTGAGGGCCTTTGGGGTGGTCCGATGGATGAATGCAGAAGTTCATTATCGAAGAAGTCTGGACGGTCGAGGGAGTTCGGAGAGGTGCCACATACAAGGTCGGGAGCCGAAAGAGCCCCGAAGGATCGATCTTTTACAAACTTCGGTCAGGGGGTATTTTATACCCAACAGGTCCAATTGGATTAGATCATGTTTGCAAGATAAACATGCTAGCATGTGTTACAAACCCTAACTCCTAATCGGATTAGATTCAATTTTTTAGTTCCAGATTGGGCTAATTAAATCTAATTAGACTCATATTTGGTTGGGTCTAATTTGGGTTAACCCTTGACAAATTGTGCCAAGGAATATGGTGCCAACCATCAGGCTTGCCATGTGTCGGAGAGTCTCTCTCTTGGTGCATGGATGTTTCTCTCTTGCGCACATTTGAAATGGTGCCCCTTGGTGTTGGGTGCCTCTTCCTTATGTTTATCCATATTTTTTTCATGAAGAATATTTTTATTGTGTGGAATACAGATGACTAAGGGACACAGAAGAGTCCTTCTGCCTCTTAAACATTTTTTTTATCATCAGAATAAATGGATAAACTTGAACCCATGTCTCCTCCCCCCTTTTCCTTGGCGCCACTTGGACTTAAAGTCCAAGTGGTTATTGTCTCTTAATCTCCATGCCAAATCTGGTTGGGTGCCTCATATCTTGGCCATTGGATGGCCATTTGATGGTTCTCTATCTATTGGATAGAGTGGGCGCTCCTAATAAATACTCACGATACTTTGAAAAATATCAAAAATTATTTCTCCAAAGAGTCCTTCTGCAAGAAGCATCTCTTTGATTTAATTCCCAATGATTGCCACTAAAAGGAATATACTCTACAAGCCAATCAAAATTTATATTTTGATAGATTTTTCTTATAATCTTCCAGACTCATATAATTGACACTTTATAAATAAAAGGGACTTTTCATCATATGCTGCATCTTACTTTTGTAATGATTATGATGAACCCCATAAATCAAGGCAATAGTTTTAAGATTATGATGAGATCATATCTATGAGACCTAAAATCCTACAAATCTTGATTTAGAACATTCCTAGTCATAGGAGCATTGAATAGGAGATCAATATTTTGAATAGACTAGCACTTCCTATGTATGCTCGATGAAGAGGGTGGCTGATCTCATAAGCCACTTATGTGAGACACTAATACAAGGATGTGGGTGCTCATTAAAGAATGAGTTCACTGAATTGATCTGACTTAAGAAATGTCTTATGGAATCTACTTACCCATCAAAAGATGTTTTTTTATAGTGGGAGTGATGCATGTAATCTTTTGACCTGAGACTACCATAGAACCTCATATACATGAATCTATATTTTGGTTCATACTCATTCATGACTTAGTCATGTATGGGATGATCTGGATATGGTAAAATATGTATGGAGGTTGTGAGTAGGTCAACATGGAATCAATCACTCCTAGTAAGAGGAGATCGCATCTTACTTGCTCTGATCGATTGAAGATTTAGAAAGTCTTTGATCAAAGTAGGATAAAAATTAGAAAGAGTTTCTAATATTTTATTAATCAAATTATCATTAAAGATTAAGAGAAATATAAATATGATATTGAATTTGACATCATTTCATATCCAGAGTCATATTTGGGGTGCAGGAAGATCGCAGGATCGAATTGCATGGTAACTTTCCACTGAAGGATACTTTTAGTATTTTCATTAAAATTTTATATCTTTTAAATAGAGATGATACATTGATAGATATCAATCTTATCTTATGAGTTTAATCAAATTAAAGGGTTAATTCGATCATCAATTAGAAAGAGTTTGAATTACTGAAATCGGTTAGCTCGATTGGATCTAGATCGGTTAGATTAAATTTTAATCAAATCAGATTGATTTATACTTAGACCTATTGATGGCTAGATATGGAATCCAATAGATCACACATAAAAAAAATTGATCAAGAATCTAATTGGATTAGATCATGTTTGCAAAATTGACATGTTAGCACATATTGCAAATCCTAGCTCCTTGTTTCGAATCGAGTTCAAAATTGATTCCAGATTGGGCTAATTAAATCTAAATTAATTCAAACTAATTTTGGGTTTAAGTTGAGTCAGCCCTTGGCTGCATGTACCAAAAATTTTGCACCATGAAACTAGGTCCCCATGCATCAAGAATTTTTCTTGCGCGTGGGATGCATTTGTTGTGCGCAAAAACAGATTTGGTGTGCGCGTGGGATGCATTTTGAAGAATCTTGAGTTAATTTTGATTGTGGAGGATTCCTTCTATGTCTTAATCACTTTTTGATTTAATCATAAAAATTGGTTGAAGTTTGAAAACTATCCTAATCTATCCATGCACCTAACCTAGAGTCCATGTTGTGAAGGACTCTTAGCTAAATGTCACGCCACTTCTTATCTTCAAATTTTTTTCACACCATCTCTTGGTTAGTGCCTAAAATTTGGTCCATTGGATTGGCAATGTGTGTTGATGTGTGGTGGAAAAAAAATACACCTAAGAAAGCTGCACGATGCATTGGAGAATCATCAAGGAAAATATTCCAAAGAGTAGCATCTTTTGGATTTTTTCCTAATGATTGCCATGTGTTAGAAGCTTCCTGATGGGCATAAAAATTGGCTTAGGGCATGAGAATTTTTGAAGGGTGCGAGATGGCATGTGGAGAGGGTGCGAGACAAGTCTGATAGCATCCCATCGCTAACTATTTAAAGGGGGCAGCATCGGAGATTTATTTCATTCCAGAATTGTAAGCCTATCTCTTCTTTCTTACACACTCTTTCTATTATCCAATTAGTCTCTTCCTTCTCTTAGTAGGATAAGTTCAAAAATAGTAAGGACAAGTCTGATTTTAAGACAAGAGCCTAGAAAGAGATATAAGGAAGATAAGGAGAGAAGAAAGGTAGGGATAGGAAGGCTGGGAGGAGAGGAAGAAGGTCTTGAGGTCCTACTATCCAAAAAAAATTTTAGAGTAAAAATTTTGGAGGAAGAATCATCCCAAAAAATTTGTGTCCTGATCATAGCCCTATGTGGATCACCATTGGAGGGCGAACACTTGGGCTCTTGATAGAGTTTCTGTCGAAATTTTGGAATAAGTGTTTCAGGTATTCTTCTATAGCTTGAATTTTATTATGAATATATATTATATGATTGTTAATCATCAAGGAGGTACTGATTTAAGAGTTTAATATCTAAGATTTTATAGTTTAAAATTTTGAAATCCATTACGCTTTTCGCTATGCATGTCCACCCTGAAACCCTACAGTAGTATCAGAGCCGGCCTTGTTTGGTTCAATCATATATACATAATATTTATGTGATGCATATTATAATTTATGCTATAAAATTGATTATGCCATTAATTATGCTTTCATATGATGATATGAATTGATGCATATATGATCCACCACTTCATCATCCTGACATAAGATTGTCCTAGCATAATGGGGTTATACTGTAAGGTTGTCTTAGGATGATGAAAGTCCATATGTTATACTTGCACATATAAAGTCCATAATACGTTATCTGACCTGACCAATTTATTAGTGTCTAAGAAAAGCAATGGAAGAACCCCCACCTTACTTACTTGGCCAATTTGGTTAAGCAATCTTGATATTGAAAAACCCTAATGTTAAAAAACACTACTGGGGACCTTTCTTCATGCTAGGTTAATGTTACATCATGAATTATGGCTAGCTTGTTGTGTTACCACAAGGCTTGTCATAAGGATTGATATAATATAATTCTAATACATAAAATATGCTTACGGTAATTTTGGATGTACTGCTTTGTTGTGTTACCATAAGGGTAGTTATGTTCGAATTTGACTGTATTGAAATGAAGGATCTTATTTAACTAAAATATTATAGCTTGTTGTGCTACCACAAGGCTAATAATATTTTAAAGGCCAAGATATAATATTGAGAATTACGTGAGATGTAATTGAAAAGAGTTTCCTACCCATGAACTCATAAGGGTTTGTTGTGTTAACACAAGATCATTATGAGAAATTAGGATCTCAATTCTACTAAGATAAATATGCAATATATCTCGTTCATCATAGTAGAGGGTTATGATGTTCGATAAAATAATGAAAGACACAATTAAATCAAAAGACCTTATTTAATTGTATAAGTCAACATGAGTTGTTTGCTTATGTAATGTTCTTTATTGTAGATTAAATTCTACAAATAGCATCTTCATTGTTATTGTGAGGAATCTTAGATTCCAATAAATTGATCTGTCCCAATTATGTAGACTGGTTGAAAAATTTAAAGATCGTACTCACTCAGGAGAAGCTCTCCTATATTTTTGATGTCTCTGAACCACAAGAGGTTGGAGATGTTGCCACAGATGAGGAGATATCCACATACAGAATATGAAAGAATGACAGTTTAACTATCAAGTGCATCATACTGACTTCAATGAGCAATGAATTATAGAGGCAGCATGAGAGCATGGATACTCAATCCATACTTCTCAATCTTAAAGAGTTGTAGAAGAACAGAGCAGGACTACTAGATATGAGATATCTAAGTAGTTATTCCATGCTAGAATGACTGAGGGATCATCCGTACAAGACCATATCCTGAAGGTCATTGACCTGATCACCAGATTGGGTTAATTGGGTTTTATGATGGATGGAGAATTAAGTTAGGATTTATTTCTGTAATCTCTCGCTGAGTCATTCACTCAGCTTGTCATGAACTATCACATGAATAAATTGAATACCACCTTACCTGAGCTGTTGAACATGCTCAAGACAGCTGAGAGCCACATAAAAGAAAAAAGGTTCCACTTCTTATGGGTAAAACCTCTAAAAAAAAGTCAGGCTTTAAGAATTCAAAGAAAGCACTGAATCCTAAAGGTAGCAAGATGAAAAAGGAGAAGAAAGTCTCCGAACAGGGTACCTGCTTTCACTGCAGCAAGGCAAGACACTGAAAAAAAATTGCAAGTTATATCTTACAACTGTAAAGGCTGGTGCTAGCGATGCACCAAAAAGTATGTATGAGATACATACAATTTTATCATTAAGTTCTTCCAATTCAGACTCTTGGGTATTGGATACCGCCTATGGTTCTCATATCTGCAAGTCATTGTAGGGGCTACAGAATATTAGAGTACTGAAGAAGGATGACTTCAAACTCTATGGCGCTGGAGGAGAGTCCATCCAAGCAAAAGCTGTAAGGACATATATGTTGGAGTTACCTTGTGGAAAGATCTTAGAGCTAAAAAATTGTTATTATATACCTAAGATCATTAGAAATATTATTTCTGTATCGTTTCTATTGCAACAAGATTTTCAAATAAATGGAAAGAGTAATGGTTGCTCAATTTCTTTTTCTAATAAAATTCTTTGTCATGGTGTTGTTAATAATGGTCTTCTGATTCTGTCTAATGATAATATTTCTTATATTGATGAAAGCAAAAAGTGAAAGATAGAAGAGATAAATAATACTTTACTTTGGTATTATCGACTTGGTCATATAAGTGAGATAAGGATTAACAAGTTATACAAAGAAGAGTTATTTGATCCTTATGATTATGAATCATTAGGAACTTGTGAATCTTGTCTTATGGAAAAAAAGACTAAAACTCCATTTAATGGATATGGAGAAAGGACAAGTGAGTTATTAAGACTTGTACATACTGATGTATGTGGTTCTATGACAACAGAAGTCAGAGGAGGATACTCTTATTTTATAACATTCACTGATGATTTATCTAGATTTGGATATATGTATCTTATGAAACATAAATTCAAAGCCTTTGATAAATTTAAAGAGAATCAAAGTATGGTCGAGAAATAAATTGAAAAAAATATCAAAATTCTTCGATCCGATCGAGGAGGAAAATACATATCCAATGAGTTTTTAGATCATCTTAAAGAAAAAAAATATCTCAGAATGGATCCCTCCTTATACACCATAGCTAAATGGTGTAGCAGAAAGGAGGAATCGCACTTTATTATATATAGTGCAGTCCATGATGTGCCTTACAGATTTGCTCATTTTCTTCTAGGGATATACCCTAAAAACTACTGTCTATATCCTGAACAAAGCACCTTCAAAATCTTTACCAAGTACTTCATATGAGATATGGAGAGAAAAAAAAATCTAATCTTAAGTATCTTAAGATATGGGGCTATCCAGCTTATGTTAAAAGAGACTTTAGACATAAGCTGAGTGCTAGGACAGATAAATACTTATTTGTAGATTATCTTAAAGAGAGTATAGGATACTTTTTTTTTTCATCCTACTGAACAAAAGGTATTTGTCAGTAAACATGCCATTTTTATGAAAAAAGAGTTTATCTTAGAAAGAGACAGTGGGAAGAAAATTGAACTTGGAGAAGTTCAAGACCTACAAATGCAAGCACAAGATGATTCTCAATCAGAAATACCCATTAATGAAGTACAACCACAAAATATACCTCCTCTCCAAAGGTCAGATAGAGTGCGGAATGCACCTATAAAGTATGGGTTCATTATTGAGAATAATGAAGCCCACATCATTGAGAATGATAAATCTTTGACCTATACGAAAGCCATCATGAGTAGGGACTCAGACAAATGGCTTAAGGCTATGAAATTCAAAATGGACTCCATGTATTCCAACCAAATGTGGACTTTAGTTGATGCATCAGAGGGTGTGACCCCTATTGGATGCAAATGGGTCTATAAGAAAAAAATTGGAGCAGATGGCCAAGTTGAAGCCTATAAAGCCAGATTGGTGGCTACAGGATTCAGGCAGAAATAAAATATTGATTATGATGAAATATTTTCATCTGTTGTCATGCTCAAATTTATACAGATTATGCTTGCAATAGCAGTATACCATGATTATAAAATTTAGCAAATGGATGTGAAAACCACCTTCTTTAATGGTTATCTTAAGGAAAAGGTTTACATGTCTCAGTAATAAGGATTTATTTCAAAAGAGAGAACAAATCAGGTATGCAAGCTTAACAAATCTATTTATGGATTAAAGCAGGCCTCAAAGAGTTGGAACATCCATTTTCATGTTATAGTCAAAGAGTTTGACTTTATCAAAAATGTGGATGAACCTTTGTATACAAGAAGATTAGTGAGAGTGCCATTGTCTTCTTAGTTTTATATGTGGATGACATACTTCTTATTGAGAATGATATCTCAATGTTACAATCGGTCAAGATATGGCTATCGAGTAAGTTTTTCATGAAGAATTTAGGTGAAACATCGTATATACTAGGTATAAAGATCTATAGGAATAGATCTAAGAGGATGTTAGGCTTGTCTCAATCCAAGTATATAGATTTAGTGCTAAAAAGATTTAGCATGGATGGGAGTAAAAAATGTTACTTACCTATGAGTCAAGACATACATCTCTCTAAAAGGATGTCTCCTAAAACACCAGAAGAGAAAAATAGAATGAGTTCTGTTCCCTATGCTTCGACAGTAGGATCGATTATGTATGCTATGCTATGTATCTGGCCTGATATTGTCTATGCCTTAAGTATAGTTAGTAGATTTCAAACTGATCCAGGAGAGGATCATTAGGAAGTAGTGAAAAATATTCTTAAATACTTGAGAAGGACTAAAGATATTTTTCTAGTATATGGAGGATCTGATCTAAAACTAGAAGGCTATTCTGACTCTAGTTTCCAATCAGACCTTGATGATAGCAAGTCCACTTCAGGATATGCCTTTACTTTAAATGGTAGAGCAATTAGTTAGAAAAATTTCAAGCAGCAGATTGTAGCTGACTCAACCACTGAGGTAGAGTACATAGCTACAAGTGAAGCTGCCAAAGAAGCTATCTGGATGAAGAAGTTCATCACTAAGTTGGGTGTTGTTCTTGAGATTGAGAATTCAGTATCACTTTATTGTGATAATACTAGAGTAGTTGTTCAAGCAAAGAAACTAAAATCTCATCATAAATCCAAGCACATTCTAAGGCACTTCCATCTCGTTCATGAAATAGTCGAAAGATAAAATATAGTTATTGAATGAGTAAAAACAAAGAACAACATAGCAGACCCATTCACTAAGACTCTACCATAGCAGTAGTTCGATCATCACCTCGATTATATGGAGATAAAATATAAGGGCAATTGGCTTTAGTACAAGTGAGAGATAGAAAAGAATATGCCCTACAAGTCAATCAAAATTTATATTTTGATGGGTTTTTCTTGTAATTTTTCAGACTCATGTAATTAACACTTTATAAATAAAAGGCACTTTTCATCATATGCTGCATCTTATTTTGTAATGATTATGATGAACCCCATAATCAGGATAATGATTTTAGGGTTATGATGAGATCATACCTATGAGACTTAAAATCTTAAAAATCTTGATTTAGAATATTCCTAGTCATAGGAGCATTAAGTAGGGGATCAATATTTCGGATAGACTAGCACTTCCTATGTATGCTCGATGGAGAAAGTTGCTGATCTCATAAGCCACTTGTGTGAGACACTAATACAAAGATGTGGATGCTCATTAGAGAATGCGTTCACTGATTGATCTGACTTAAGAAATATTTTGTGGAATCTACTTACCCATCAAAAGATGTTTTCTTATAGTAGGAGTTGTGCATGTAATCCTTTGATCTGAGACTACCATAGAACCTTGTATATATGAATCCATATTTTGATTTATACTCATTCATAACTTAGTCATATATGGGGTGATCTGGATATGGTGAAATGTGTATGGAGATTGTGAGTAGGTCAACATGGAATCGATCACTCCTAGTAAGAGGAGATCGTATCCTACTTGCTCTAATCAATTGATGATTTAGAAAGCCTTTGATCAAAGTAAGATAAAAATTAGAAAGAGTTTCTAATATTTTATTAAACAAATCATCATTAAAGATTAAGAGAAATATGAATATGATATTAGATTGGACATCATTCCATATCTAGAGTCATATTCGGGGTGTAGAGATATCGTAGGATCGAATTGCATGATAACTTTTCACTGAAGAATATTTTTAATATTTTTATTAAAATTTTATATCTTTTAGGTAGACATAATATGTTGCTAGATGTCAATCTTGTCTTGTAGGCTTGATCGAATTAAAGAGTTTAATTCGATCGCCAATTAGAAAGAGTTCTAATTGCTAGAATTGGGTTAACTCGATTGGATCTAGATCGATTAGATTAAATTCTAATTAAATCAGATCAACTTATACTCTGACCCACTAGTAGCTAGATGTAGAACCCAATGGGTCACATACAAAGAAAATTGATCAGGGGTCTAATTGGATTAGATCATATTTGCAAAATTGATATGCTAGCACATGTTGCAAATCCTAGCTCCTTGTTTCGAATCGAGTTTGAAATTGATTTCAGATTGGGCTAATTAAATTCAAATTAATTCAAACCAATTTTATGTTTGAGTTGGGTCAGCCTTTGGCTATATGTATCAAAAATTTGGCATCATGAAATCAAGTCCCCACACATCAAGAATTTTTCTTGCGTGTGGGATGCAATTATTGTGTGCAAAAATAGATTTGGTGTCCCATGAGATGGGATGCCCCTTCCTCATCTTTATCCAATGTTTCTATGATGAAAAAATCTCAATGAATCCTAAGTTAATTTTGAGTGTAGAGGAGTCTTCTGTGACTTAATCACCTTTTGATTTAACCATGGAAATTGGTTGATGTTTGAAAACTAACCTAATCTATCCATGCACCTAACCTAGAGTCCATGTTGTGAAAGACTCTTAGCTAAATGTCACGCCACTTCTTATCTTCAGATTTTTTTCATGCTATCTCTTGGTTAGTGCCTACAATTTAGTCCATTGGATGGGCAAAGTGTGGTGATGTGTGGTGAAGAAAAAATATGCCTAAGAAAGCTGCACGATACATCAAAGAATCATTGAGAAAAAATATTCCGAAGAGTCCTGCGCAAAGTGTGTCTTGGATTTTTTTTTGATTATTGCCATGTGTCAGAAGCTTCCTGATGGGCATAAAAAATTGGCATAGGGCATGAAAATTTTTGAAGGGCACAAGATGGTGCGTGGAGAGGGTGCGAGACAAGTCCGACAGCATCCCATCGCTAACTATTTAAAGGGGGCTGCGTCGAAGATTTATTTCATTCCAGAATTCTAAGCCTATCACTTCTATCTTACACACTCTCCCTATTGTCCAATTAGTCTTTTCCTTCTCTTGTTAGGATAAGTTCAAAAATAGTAGGGACAAGTTCGATTTTAAGACAAGAGCCTAAGAAGAGATATAAGGAAGACAAGGAGAGAAAAAAGGTAGGGATATGAAGGTTAGGAAGAGAGGAAGAAGGTCTTGAGGTCCTACTATCCAAAAAAATTCTTAGAGTGAAAATTTTGAAGGAAGAATCATCCCAAAGAGTTGGTGTCTTGATCATAGCCCTGTGTGGATCACCGTTGGAGGGCGAACACTTGGGCGCCTAATGGAGATTCTGTCAGAATTTTGGAATAAGCATTTCAGATATTCTTCTATAGCTTAAATTTTATTATGAATATATATTATATGATTGTTAATTATTAAGAAGGTTCTGGTTTAAGAGTTTAATATTTAAAATTTTATAGTTTAAAATTTTGAAATCCATTATGCTTCCACTGTGCATGTCCACCCTGAAACCCTACAGCGACTTGTCTTGATTTTTCGAAGGGGCATGAGATGAGGAGGAAGGGCGTGAGATGACATTGGAAGGATATGAGATGGTTTAGATTTGCATCTGCTCTTCACCTATAAATAGGTGGTGAACCAGGGTATTCTAATCATCCCAATCTCTTCTTTCTTACAGCCTCTCCACTATTATCCCAATAATCCTCTTCCTTCCTTTGTTAAGATAAGGTCCTCTTAAGGCCAAAAGGTCTACTTTAGGATAAGGGCTTAAAAAGTGAATTAGGCAAGACAAAGAGAAAAAAAAAGAGACAGAAAAGGCTGGGAGGAGAGAAAGGAAGGCCAAGCTTTAGGGTAGTGTTGTGCTGCTCGAAGGAATTTTTTGAGAAAGAATTTAGCAAGAGGAACCAATTTTGAGGAGTGTGTGTCTTGAATCAACTCCTTTGTGGATCAATGTTGGAGGGCAAACACTTTGGCACCTAGTGAAAACTCTATCAAAATTTTGGATATAGTGTGATAGGTATTATTCTATACTTACCTATATATGCATGTGATCATTTATCATCAAGAAGTTCTTGGGATTAGGATTTGATTATATGGAGTTTTATTATTAAAAATTTTAAAATCTATTTTGCTTCCATTGTGCTTCTCAAACCCTATAATGGTATCAGAGCATACCTTGTTTGGTTCAATCATATGCTCATATGCTCAATGTTGAATTAGAGTATGCTATGAATTATACTATATCAATATTATTGGTAAGATTATGTGTTCATATATATGATTTGATATGAAATGATGCGTATATGATAGAATCATAGATTTAATTGATATGCTGCTAAATTTTATATGTTCATATTAGAATGTGCATGAGATCAAAAAAGTCCTCATAAAAAATTATATTAAGTTATAGTGACAACAACTATGGGCTAACCAATTCTTGATCAATTGATCAATTGATATCTAGGCAAGTGCTAATGGTGGTTACTTAATTAGGACCGTTGTGAAAATACAAAGAGCCTTCCACCTACTTATCTAGCTAATTTAGTTAAGCGATCTTGAAATTAAAAACCCTAACATAGAAAATATTACTCGGGGCTTTCCTTTATACTAGGTCAATGTTATGTTAAGAACCATAGTAGGTTTGTTGTAACCACAAGACTTGCTATAGGGATAGATGTAATATAAGTCTTGGTGCATATAAGAGGCTTACGGTATTTTTGGATATACTACTTTGTTGTGCAACCATAAGGGCAGCAATATTCAAATTTAACTGTATAAAAATGAAGGGTCTAACTTGACTAAGATATTATAGTTTGTTGTGCAACCATAAGGCTATTAATATTTTAGAGGCTAAGATAAAGTTGAAAATTGCATGAGATGCAATTGAAAAGAGTTTCCTACCTATGAACTCATAAAAGTTTATTATGTAACCACAAGACCTCTATGAGAAATTAGGATCTCAACCCCACTAAGAAAACCAATTAGGATTTCTTATTTACCATAAGAGAGGGCTATGGTGTTCGATAAAATAGTGGAAGACAATTAGATAAAATTCCTTATCTAGTTGCATATATGTCATTATGAATTATCTGCTTATGTACTGTTCTTTATTTATGTAGATTAAATTCTACATAGCATCTTCATTATCATTGCATAAAATTTTAAATTCTAACAAATTGATCGGTTCCAATTATGTAGACTGATTGAGAAAATTAAAAATCACACTCACTTAGGAGAAGATCTCCTATATCCTCAATGCCCTTGATCCTAAGCCGGTATGGGAGGATGCTACAAAGGATGAGATGGCCACATACAAGATGTGACATAATGATAGCCTTACAGTTAAATGCACCATACTGGCCACCATGAGTAATGAGTTACAGAGGCAGCATGAAGGTATGGATACTCAGTCCATACTACTCAATCTAAAATAGCTACATGGTGAACAGAGTAGAATTGCTAGATATGAAATAAGTAGTTATTCTATGTCAGGATGATTGAAGACACATCCGTACAAAATCATATTCTTATGGTAATTGACTTGGTTACTCGATTAGGTCAATTAGGTTTTGTAATGGATGATGAGTTGAGTCAGGATTTAATCCTACAATCACTCTCTGAATCATTCTCTCAGTTTGTTGTAAACTATCATATGAACAAACTGAATATCTCTTTGCCTAAGCTGTTAAACATACTCAAGACAGCTGAGAGCCATATGAAGAAAAAAAAGCTCCACTTCTTCTTGTAGGTGGAATTTCTAAGAAGAAGACAGGCAAGAAGGGTTCAAAGAAAAGGTTGAACCCTAAAGGTGGCATCATGAAGAGAAAGAAGGGGAAGAAAGTCTCCGAACAAGGTACCTATTTTTACCGCGATAAGGCAGGTCACTGGAAGAGAAATTCCAAGGTTTCTCTTGCAGCTGTAAAGGCTGGTACAAGCATTGCATCAAAAGGTATGTATGAGATACATATTGTTTTGTCATTAAGTTCTTCAATATCAAACTCTTGGATATTGGATACCACCTGCGGCACTCATATTTGCAAGTCATTATGGGGGCTGCAAAAAATTAGAGTTTCAAAGAAAGATGACTTTGAGCTCTATGGCGCTAGCTCTATGACGCTGGAGGAGAGTCCATCCAGGCTGAAGCTACAGGGACATATCTCTTGAAGTTACCTTCCAAAAAGATCTTAGAGTTAGAAAATTATTATTATATGCCTAAGATCGTTAAAAATATAATTTTTATACTGTTGTTATTACAATATGAATTTGAAATTAATGGAAAGAGCAATAGTGCTCTATATCTTTTTCTAATCAGCATTTCTATGATGGCATTACTGATAATGATCTTCTAATTTTATCTCTTAATGACAATATTTTTCATATTGATGAAAATAAAAAATCAAAAAAAAGAGGTGAATAATATCTTTCTCTGGCATTATCGCCTTGGTCATATAAGTGAGACAAGAATTAACAAGCTATACAAAGAAGAGTTCTTTGATCCTTTATGATTATGAATCATTAGAAATTTATGAATCTTATCTTATAGGTAAAATAACTAAGACTCTATTCACTGGACATGGAGAAAGGACAAGTGAGTTATTAAGACTTATGCAGATAGATGTATGTGGTGCTAAACAACTCAGACCAGAGGTGGATACTCTTATTTCATTACATTTACTAATAATTTATCAAGGTTCAGATATGTATATCTTATGAAATATAAATCTGAAGTCTTTTATAAATTTAAAGAATAACAAAGTTGAAGGAAACACAGGTAGTTTCTATTGGATTTTCATGTAGGGACATGCATGTGCATTTCAAAAATTTTTTTTCTAAACAATACAATAGAATAGAAGATTGAAACACCTTTTAATCTAAATCTTGCATGCATAAAATAAAGAACATGTGTTGAAATTGAACACATACTGAATTTTATGCTGAAATTAAATATATGATCGAATCACATACCTGTTTTACAATTTTTTTCTTCAAATCTGAATCTGAAAGAAGGTAGGTTCTTTCTTAGCCACACAAATGCTCGATCTCTATGGATATCTACTCAAGATCAGCCTGAAATAGTCTTCTATGATGTTGATCTTTATTCTCCAAGAACGATCACCCTGTGAATCTAAATGAAATCTGTATCACGATCAACTTTTTGATTCTTTTCTTGATCTTTTTTTTCCTTTTTGATCTCTTTCACTTGATTTAATAGCAACCAAGCTCTGAAAATCAGCCACCAAAGAGAACATCCAAACTTCTTTTGGGCATGGAGATGGAGGACACCCAACACCTTGGGCGTTGGAACAAAGAGGGACAAGAGAGGGAGGGGTGGGGAGATTTTTGGGAGGCATGGGGCTGTTGGAAATTTGATGATTAGAGCCTTAGAGAAGGATTGTTTAAATAGATAAAAAGTTTGAATCCTATTCAAAATCAAATAGCCTCTTAACACAAGTCCTACTTGCATTAGGAATCTTTGTAGCTTTAGATATTTGATCACCTTTAGGAGATCTATTAGGTGCCAACTATTGGAGCCTTTTCACCCATATTCTCATATGCCACATAGGACTTACGAGACACCTCTTGTTGGTCCCACACACCCTCTATCAAGTGGGCATGCCCAACTTGATCAAATCAAGTGGCGCCCCAATGCAAATAATCAAGGAATTTGATTAAGGGTTTAAACCCTTAATCCATATGATCCAAAACCCTAGGCACCCAACAATTGAAGCTCAATAAATCTAATTCATTTAGATTATTAGTAGATAATTTACTCGAATTAATCTTATCAAATAAGTATTCAAGTGCAAAGAGAAAATTGGGTTCAACCATATGCTATCAAGGTTATCCTGAACCCAATAAGATTTTTCTAAACCCAGTTGAGACTTCAAAAGCCTAATTGCTTATTCTAGATCTAATTTTTTTTATTGTATGATCCCATAGGTTCAATTCTATTTGATAGTAAGATAAACCATGATCTCTATCATAGTATCACTGAAACTCTTTTTAATGGATCAGAACGATTCCACTCTAACTCATCAAATATTATTGATCCTGAGCAATCCTAATAAACTCTCACAATCCACAATGACACCTAGCAATATGTAGTGGCAACCCAATAAAGCTGAAATAAAATCTCAAGGTATAGTTTATATATGATTCAATCTCTCTATCATGAGTCCCGACTAGATGGCAGGTCATGGATAAATTGTCAAACCTCATCATCAGTCATATGATAGATTTGATTTGCTCAAGTACAATTATTATCTTTATAAAAATTCTTTTCCATCAATCATAATGTTGTAGCCATAGACTCTCAGACTTAGCCTCTCAAATCTGATGGGACTACTCTTCTCTGTCAAGATCGATAGATTCCATCTAGATTCGCATTCTACTCCTACAGTAGATCAACTATCACCAACATCCACTTCAAGGTCTCATTGAGGCTATGTTTATGTGTCAGTCAAACTTTAGCAGCCTCGCTGTGAGTAGTCATGCCATCGTAGGTCAAAAGATCATTCACACAACTATAGCATCAAGATGATTGCTGACGATTGATTAAAAATCCAAGTGATCTCTCGTATGATCACGTTTAGTACTAGTTGTTCTCTAATAACTATCTGCACTCACAGCTCAGTGTCTCTACACTGTAGACCAGAGACTCATCTATCCCAAAAGAAGTGATTTGTGCACCGATTTATCTGCATCGATCATCATCCTCATGATGATACTATGATAAGAGTATTTAAGAATTAATTATACATGTCTCTAATTCTAAACACATTAAGAATATATATCGAAAGTATTAATTCCATGGATGATTCAAGGATACATCTCTCTTGAATGAAAATAAACTTGCCCTTTTATTAATCAAATCAATGTTTTAAGCATAAAATTATATCCTAGAGTTATTATAATGCATCAACCATATTGACTTCTAGGACATACATCCAATAATCTTCCACTTGGACTAAAGCCAATTAGCCACTAATCTAAGTCCCATCTTCTCAAGGTAGACTTCCATCTTTGGCTAGTTTAATTGCTTTATCAGTGGATCTGCCACGTTGTTCATGGAGTCTATTTTTTGTACCTTGATATATTTCTTTTCGATATAGTCACGTATATCACTGCTCTATGTGCTTGAACTTCTGGTGAGACATTGGCTCCTTAGTAAGGGCTATAGTGCCATTGTCTTTGCAGTACTGTGTTATGGCATCTAATGATATAATATTCAGTTCTACAACTAACATTAGAACTAAAATTCATCCTACACATCTACAGCATACTCAGCTTTCATTGATCGATTACTCAGAATCCTTCCAATATATAGAATTAGCTTCTCTCCAATAGTGGTGTCCCGTTATAGGTATAAAAAAAGGTACCTGATTTCACCTCTCTTAACCCTACCTCCTTCGCTTCTTTCGGCCTGTGAGTTTTAGGAAAGGAACCAATCTCCGTTCCTGTTCGGTGACAAAACAGCATTCAAATCTCTTTTAAGAAGCTTTTTGGGGGTCTCAGACTCAGCCCGGTGATGAGTTGGTTCAAAGTCTACATAGTGATCCCTGAAGCTAGAAAGAGGGAATCCATCTTGTTTTCTTTGTTCCCGCGTTTAGAAGCCAATTGGATCTGATCCAGTATCCACTTGAAGGAAGCATGGGGTGATTGCTGCTCCACCTTCCCAAGTAGTAGAGTTGCAAGAGGCTAGAGAGCTATGAGATCGTCCACTCAAGTATGTGGAAGTGGGATATCGCGAATTGAGATGTGGATGAAGTCATTGAGTCATGTCCAATCCGATGGATTTTCGTGTGGTAGGGATCAAATTTCAATATATTCTGATGTAGACATTCTATCATCAACATCCGTATATCCTCCCACTCTTAGCTTTGACCCTTGATCAGAAATCCAAATCTTTAGTGCTTCTCAAGTAGTTAAGAATATTTTCACAGCAATCCAGCACTCCCAACCTGGATTCGACTGATATCTACTTGTGATATTCGCAGCAATGGCTATATCAGATTAAGTACATAGCATAGCATACTCTTATGCCTAAGAGATATAAGCTTCCTTTCAAGGTTTTGTATGCTGAATTCCTTCAGCATCTCCTCTTTATACTTTTCTGTAAAAAGCCAAGCATCCACTTGAATCTATCTCTATAGACCTTAATTCTAAGAATATAAGATGCTTCCTCTAGGTCCTTCATAGAGAATTTCTTAGATAACCATCTTTTGACCGAGGTCAGCATGGAAATATCATTCCTAATGAGGAGAATATCATCCATGTATAATACGAAGAATATTATTGCACTCCCACTGACCCTTTTGTGTACACAAAGTTTCTCTTCATTTTTTATGAAATCAAATGATTTGATCGTATTATCAGAATAAAGATTCTAACTTTGAGAAGCTTGCTTTAATCCTATATGGATCTTTGCAGCTTGCAGACTCGGTGATCACCATCACCTGATGTGAAATTTAAAGACTGCTCCATATAGATATCTTCCTTAAGATATCCATTTGGAAAGATAGTTTTTACATCCATCTATCAGATTTTATAATCATAATAGGCTGCAATAGCAAGCAGAGTGTGGATGGATTTTAGCATGGCTATGGATGAAAATTTTTTTTGATAGTCAATGCCTTCATACTGACTATAACCTTTTGTCATGAGCCTAGCTTTATAGGTCTCTATCTTACCATCTGTACCTATTTTTCTTTTGTAGATCCATTTACACCTAATGGGTACTATACCTTCAAGTGGGTCCACTAAGGTCCATACTTAATTCGAATGTATTGAATCAATTTCTGACTTCATTGCATCTAACTATTTTTCAAAATCGATGTCAGACATCACCTCGTCAAAGGTATTAGGATCATCACTATGACCCTTATCTCCCATAAGGAACTTTTTCTTTACTTCCTTTATAAGCATACCCATGTACCTTTTAGGAGGTCGAAAGATCCTACTAGATCTACGAGGTGGTAGAGAAACATCAACTACTAACTTATGAATAATGAGTTCTTGAGGATCCATAGCTCTTTGCTCTTTAGAGACTTTCTTTTCAAGCTCAACTAACATCCCACTGCCACTATGGTATTTCGACTCACAATCATATTATGATCTTATGGAAAGTAGAAGTAGTATCCCATTGATTCTTTTGGATACCTGATAAAACGTGCTATTATAGATCTATCCTCTAATTTATTAGCCATCTATCTTTTGACATAGGTCGGACATCTCCAAATCTTTAGATAACCTAGACTCGGCTTCTTACTATGCCATATCTCATATGGTGTGGTAGGAATAGATTTTGATGGAATCCTATTCAATAGGTGAATTACAGTTAAAAGGCATGTCTTCAAAGATATAAAGATCAATCAGTGAAGCTTATCATGGACCTAACCATATCTAATAGAATCCTATTCCTCCTTTTGGATCCTCTATTGAGCTGAGGTATTTCAGGAGGAGTTTATTGAGAGACTATACCGTTGTCCTTGAGATATCTCAAAAATTTTTGACTAAGATATTCACCTCCTCGATTAGATCGAAGAATCTTAATGGGTTTATTTATTTATTTCTCTACTTCGTTTCTAAATTTTTTGAACTTTTCAAAGATTCAGACTTGTGTTTTATCAGATATACATACCCATACCATGATAGATCATCAGTAAAGGTGATGAAGTAGTTATAACTATTCCTGACCTGCACATCAAATGGCCCATACACATAGGTATGTACTAAGACAAGTAACTCAGTGGCCCTTTCTCCATATCCTACCAAGGATAACTTTACCATTTTTCCTTGAAGATAAGATTTATAAGTTGGATATGACTCTGAATCAAAAAAGCAAAGATCCCATCCCTTTTCAGTTTGTTTATCCTGTCCTCTCCAATATGGTATAGTTTATGATGCCACAAGTACTTTTGGTTAATATCATCTCTAGATCTCTTTTGAACTATGGCACTCACTACTTGCTCGTTTAAATTCACATTCGCATCAGCATGTAAGTGATAAAGATTGTCAATCAAAAGACCACGTGCAACCAATTTATTTCTCAAATAAATAGAACAACAGTCTTTATTGAAATTAAAATCAAAACCATCATGTGCCAGCATAGACATAAAAATCAAATTTTGACTAACTACAAGAATAAAATAATAGTCTTTCAAATCTAATCTAAACTCTGACGATAATCGAAGAGGATAAGCACCGATGGCTTCTGCAGCAACCTTTGCTCCATTGTCAATCCGAAGGGTCATGTTATCTTTTCTTAACCTCCTATTTTTTATTAGATCCTGTATTGAAGTACATATATGAGCACTTAAATCAGAGTCCAATACCCATGAAGTAAAAAAAAATCGTAAGGTTGGATTTAATTACGAGCATACCTTCAGAAGGTTTGTCACCCTTCTTGATCTTTAGGCTTTCTGGTAGAGTGGATAGTTCTTCCTCCAGTGGTCTTCAGCATCATAGTAGAAACACTTTCTCTTTACTTTAGTTTTCTTCAGAATGTCCTTCTTTAGCTTGCTCTCCTTCTTCTACTTCTTTGTGGATTTACTCTTCTTCTTCCAACTAGACTTTCTCTTAGATGAAGAAGTCCTCTTCACAATAAGAACAGTGCCCCTTGAACTCTTCAATGTTTCCTCAGTAGTGACCAGCATGTTGACCAGTTCAGGTATAATACATTCTAATTTGTTCAAATGAAAATTTATAATAAATTGACTATATAAACTCATAAGAGATTGAAGGATCAAATCCATCTATAATTTCTTTTGCATATTAAGCCTGAGCTTCTCAAACTCCTCTATATTCTTGATCATTATATATAGTGTTCATGGACTGACTGCCCTTCACGTATCTTCAGATTAAAGAGTCTCTTGGATACTTCGAAGCGTGCTACAAGGCTCTGCTAACCATATAACTCTTGTAGGTAAGTGATCATAGCCTTGGCAATGGACATATACTCATGATGGCTTTACAGCTCGTTTGACATGGAAGCCAGTACATAGCACTTAACCTGACTATCTTCATCCATCCACTTTTCATATGTTGCTCTTTGCTCAGCAGTAGGATGGTTTGGTAACACTAAGGATTTCTGATCGAGTACATGGCCTAATTTTTTAAAAATTAGGACAATCTTGAGGTTTCTTAGCCAGTCTTTAAAATTGATTCCGATCAAATGATTGGATTTAAGGATACGGGCTAGAAGGTTTGAAGCGACATGGTTTAAATGCAAGAATAGAGATTCAAGTTAGATTTTTGTACTTTAAATTTTTATATTTACTATAGAGACTTTCAAAAGCAAATAATAGCTCCCACTATTTTTTTAGATCCCTACACTCCTCGGGTAGGAAGCGAAAACCCTAATGCGACAACTAGATCTTTAGTTGATGCTGCGATCCCACCAATACCATGCACCTCACCTAACAGTTATTGATGACATGCATATCGATGCATGGATAACTCTTTGCCCAGATGCTTCTCTAAGCATGTTGCAGAAAATTAGTCTTTAAGTTATGTGAGCTCACCTAACAGTTATTGACCACACTCCTTAGTTAAATCTGACCCACCATTCACGAGCAGGTGTAAGGCCGTCATTGGGTTCCTCACCTAACAGTTATTAGGCTTAACCCCATCTTTACTTTAGAGCAACTCTTTGCTAATAGGTGGTTGTGTATTTCTGTTGCAACTGAACTACTATAACCAGTCGAGATCAATCAACACCAGTACCACACCCGCACATCTACAATGGTAGAAGATGTGTGGACTTAATATTTATTAAGATGTTTAGGTTAAGATCTCATCTAATCAGTCATCATATAATTGATCTAATTGGCATAGGCTAAACCAAACCACCAAGCAACCATATCGAAGACTCAATCTTCCAAATTAGCCAGATAAGTGGAGATCGGTGGGGATCCCCCCGTTGCTTTACTTAGATACCAATAAATTAGTCAAATCAGTAAATAAAACTAATTAAATAATCACCTCTCAATTACTTGACTTAGACACCAATAGGTTAATTAGTTTAAATAGGTTAGCTTAAGCGAATCAGGCTCAAGCCATCCAACCAAATTAGATCCTTAGGTTAATGAATTCTACATATGAGATTTAATTGATTTGATCAATAACAATTGTATGATCTTAAAACTTAATTGACCTAACTCTAATCAATACTTGACTTGATTTGATCAATTACTTAATCAAATTAGATCCGTTATGTTCAAATCAAAAATTTTAGATGCAATCTAATTACATGACCTAAATTTCAGACTCTCATGCACAAATATAAATTTACCCATGATCAAAAACTCTCATGCACAAATATAAATTTCAGACTCTCAAACTAAATTTTAGATCTAAATTTTTTACATAAAAGATAAGTTTTAAATTATGAAACTAATTTTCAAATTTAACATACAAGCATATATCATATATATGCATGTAAAATTCAGATCTAAATAAAAATTCAGATTATAGCATGATATCATATATCTCATATGCAAATCATGAATCAAATTAAAATAATTTTTAGACCTAAATATGTTATCATATATCTTATATATAAATCATAAATTTGATCAAAATAATTTTCAAATTTATGTATGCATCTATATATCATATATATATATGAACTAGAAAATGGTCTAGAATAAATTTTAGATCTATGCATGCCTTCACATATCAAATATATGATCTAAAAATTAAATATAAAATAAATTTAAAATTTAAAATAATTATCTATACATCTTATATATTAAGAAAAATTAGATTTTAAATTTTTTTTCAAAATATACATGTAAATTTAATGCATATGAAACCTATGGTTCTGATATCACTGTTGGATTTTCGTATAGGGGCATGCATGTGTATTTTAAATTTTTTTAAATAATATAGTAAAATAAAAGATTAAAATATCTTTTAGTCTAAATTATTCATGCATAAAATAAAGAACATAAAGATCTACTTCATATGCTGAAATTGAATACATGCTGAATTTTATGCTGAAATTAAATATGTGATCGAATTACATACCTGTTTTATAATTTCTTTCTTCAAATCTAAATCTGAAAGAGAGTAGATTCTTTCTTAATTGTGTAAGTATCCAACCTCTATGGGTATTCACTCAGGATCAGCCTAGAATAGCCTTTTATGATGTTGATCTTTCTTCTCCAAGAATTATCATCCTGTGAATCGGAATGAAGTCTAGATCGTAATCAACTCTTTGATCTTTTTTTTGATCTTTTTTTCTCTTCTTTTTTTGATCTCCTTCACATAATTTAGCAACAACCAAGCACTAAAAATTAGCCATCAAGAAGGACACCCAAACTCCTTTTGGGCATGGAGATGGAGGATGCCCAATCCTTGGGCATTGAAACAAAGAGGGAGAAGAGAGGGAGGCATGGGGAGACCTTTGGGAGGTGTGGGGATACTAAAAATCTGATGATTAGAGCCTTAGAGAAGGATCCTTTAAATAGGCAAAAGATTTAAATCCTATTCAAAATCGAATAGCCCTTTAATACAAGTCCTACTTGCATTAGGAATCTTTGTAGCTTTAGATATTTGATCACCTTTAGGAGATCCATTAGGTGCCAACTATTGGAGCCTTTTCACCTATATTCTCACATGCCACATGGGGCTTAGGGGATGCCCCTTGCTGGTCCCACCATCCTCTATCAAGTGGACATTCCCAACTTAATCAAATCAAGTGGTGCCCTAATGCAAACAATCAAAGAATTTGATTAACGGTTTGAACCCTTAATCCATATGATCTAAAATTTTAGGCACCCAACAATTGGAACCCAATGAATCTAATTCATTTAGGCTATTAGTAAATAATTAATTTGAATTAATCTTATCAAATAAATAATTTAAGTATAAAGAAAAAATTGAGTTCAACCATATGCTAGCAAGGTTATCCTAAATCCAATAGGGTTTCTCTAAATTCAATTGAGACTTTATAAGTCTAATTATTTATTCCAATTCTAATCTCTTTATTGTGTGACCCCATAAGTTCAATTCTATCTGGTAGTGAGATATACCATGATCTCTATCATAGTAACATTGAAACTCTTTTCAATGGATCGAAACGATTCTACTCTAACTCATCAAGGATTGTTGATCTCGAGCAATCCTAATAAGCTCTCACAATCCACCAGTAATATCTAGCAGTATGTAGTGGCAACCTAGTAGAACCAAAAAAAAACCTCTAGGTATAGCTCACATATGATTCAATCCCTCTATCATAAGTTTCAACTAGATTGTACGTCATGAATAAATTATCAAACCTCATCATCAGTCATATGATATATTCGATTAGCTCAAGTCCAATTATGATCCTCATAAAATTTTTTTCTATCAATCATACTACTGTGGCCATAGACTCTCAGACTTAGCCTCTCAAATTCCATAGGACTACTCCTCTCTATCATGATCAATAGATTTCATCTAGATGTACATCCTACTCCTATAATGGACCAACTATCGCCAACATCCACTACAAGATCTTATTGAGGTCATGTTTGTGTGTCAGTAAAACTTTAGCAACCTCACTATAAGCAGTCGTGCCATCACAGGTCAAAAGACCATTCACACAATTACAGCATCGAGACGATCATTGACGAATGATTAGAAATCCAAGTGATCTCTCGTATGGTCATGCTCAGTACTAATTATTCTCTAACAACTATCTGCACTCGTCACTTAATGTCTTTATACTGTAGACCAAAGACTCATCTATCTCGAAGAAAGCAATATGTGCATTGATCTATCTAGATCGATCACCATCCTCATAATGATACTATGATTGGGAGCATTTAGGAATTAATTATACATACCTCTAATTCTCAACACATTAAGAATATGTATCGAAAGTATTAATTTCATGGATAATTCAAGGACACATCAATTTTAAATGAAAATAAACTTGTCCTTTTATTAATCAAATCAATATTTTAAGCACAAAATTATGTCCTAAAATTATTATAATGTATCAGCCATATTGGCTTCTAGGATATACATCTAATAGTTTCATGCATGCAGTTTAAAAAAATTTTAGTGAAAACAAACTAGATTAAATAATTTAATCTACTAAGCATGCATTAGATCAGATCTAATGAACTACATACTAAGAATCGTATGACATAAACAAACTGCATAATCTGATATCTAACAAGTATTGACCACATCAATACACAGTAGATCATATCTAAAGGAGTAGATCGTATCTACAAAAAGTTAGAGACCTAATCTCATCATTTGAGCACGGGTCGAAGATCACCGCAGTTGATTTTTATGGACTTGTGGTTCTTCTAGTCATGTAGCAGCTACACAGATCGTCCGACCTCTACGAGCATCTACACGAAACCCTTGATTTGATTGATCTCTCAGAAGAGCTAGCTCACACAGAGACTCTCTTGATGGCTGATCTATGGAGAAAGAAAGGTTGGTGGAAGAAGATAAGGGAGAACACTTTCTCTCTTGATTTTTTCTCTCACCCAAAACCCTAACGCCAAGAATGGAAGAAGCCCATGCCTAAGATCTAAATCCTCATGCCCAAAAGAGCCTCGCATCCACACACCTTTTCACGATGACTCTCAAATAATTTTTCACCAATTTCTCTTCCATTTTGTCGCACAAAATGAAGGCCTTCTTAAGGTTGGCATTAAGGTGTGGATAGGATAAGATAAGGATCGGTTAATGATTGGTTTGAGTTTAAATTCAAACTCCTTTTGAATTCAAACTTAAACCAATTAATCCTTATCCATGGGAGGCGACAAGGAGGGCTAAGGTGTGGAGATTTCTCCTGCATAAATCAGATTTGTGCGATGAGAAATATGGCATGGAGTTTAGAGGTGGCGCAAGGGAGGGTTTAAATTCAAACTTAACCCATTTGGTCCAAGTCAATCCTCAACCAAATCTGATTTGGTTGGACCTAAATAGATAATTGAACCTAATCTAATTAGATATCAAATCAACTCGATTAAATTCTAATCCAATCAAAAATTAATCAAGTCTAAGTCTTGATCAAATCAAGAATCGATCTTCCTCAGTGATTAGGTCATCTTATAACCTAATTGGGTCAAACCTAATTGAATCTAATTCAATTAGACCTAATCCTAAACTCTTGCTTAATCAAATTGAACCAATCAGTTATTTAATTACTAATTAATCTTTCTATAGTTCACTAAATATTAGTAAATTATTCTATCATAACTTTTGCATAAGATTAATCATCAATCATATTGATGATTATACCCTTGAATGATTTTCAATCATTGATCAGCCACTTGATCAGATAGAAACTTCTATTGTGTGCGACCCCATAAGTTTGAACCTAAGCTAGCAGCAAAAGAATAAATTTTTATATTAATCAAAGTGACGATCTAGCAATGATACCCGACATCCGGATAGACCGAAAGATTGTAAAGCAACATTCAAGAACCTTTGGCGTATGGTTGCCGTATAATTCATCCTTTTGACTCTTAATGCTCAAGATGACTTCAGAGTGCAACTATCAACTGTCAACTCTTAATCAGTACATCTGAATTGTATCTCGACCTTATAAATCCTGTGACTCCTCACAAGGATTATCCTAATTAAGATTTTACTAAATTGAAATATATCGAAGCATTATCTTCAATAATTTGGAGTGGTCAATTCCATCTTGACTCACACACAGACTTTGCAAGTACTAGTCTGTGTCCAAAAATCTTTCATCACTATATTAGAAATACAGGTAGTCTGACACCAAAGCACAGTAAATTACTTATAAATCATCGTGGTAATCTCAAATCGAAGAGATACTTATACCCATATCCTTCGCGAATAGCTCTTGACAATAGAGTACTCTGCAATTTGATTATGTTCAGTGAAATGTACTCCAATATTTCATCTGCATACCTATCAGTTTCTTCACACTCTTTGGTTATGAGGACAACCAACCCATATGACATACAATGACCTATACTTGACAAATTTTAATCCTATTAATAACGTATCATTTGGTCATGAACAAAGTTTAAGAACTACATGATAAATCCTCCATTATTGATTAGAAGTAGTTCTAAGAACTTCATCATAACATAAGAGTTCAATAAAGAAGATATAAAATTTATAATGAAATATGCCAAAAAACTTTTATTAATTTATAATTTATATACAATTACAACATGCACAATCATGTATAAATAGATAATTGGCTTTAAGACATATTTTTCAACAACTCTCACTTGGACTAAAGCCAATCAGAATGGTATGTAATATCCATCTTTTATTTGTGATCATCGAACTCCTTGATTTCGAGGGCTTTAGTAAATGAGTCGGTCAAGTTCTCCTTTCTATCGATCTTCTGAAGCTCGATGTCATCTCGATCCACAATCTCCCGGATAAGATGATAGCAATGCAGAATGTGTTTGGTTCTCTAATAAAACTTCAGTTCTTTAGCTTGAGCTATGGCTCTAATGTTGTCACAATATAGAAGAACTGGACCATCAATAGAGCGTACCACTCTTAGCTCACTGATAAACTTTCTTAACCAAATTACTTTTTTGGAGCATCAGATGCCACAATGTACTCCACCTTCATACTAAATCGGCTACAGTATGTTACTTTATAAAGCAGAAATGTCATTCTCAATTAAGAGAATGTCATCCACATAAAGTACAAGAAAAATTACTACAAAACCATTAGCCCATTTATAGATATAGGGTTCTTCTCCATTCTTAATGAAGTCATACATTTTGATCATCTTATCAAAATATATATTCCAACTCCGAGATGCTGGCTTCAATCCATAAATAGATCTCTGAAGCTTGCACATCTTTGATTCATCTGTGGATGTAAATTCTTCAGATTATATCATATACATCTCTTCATCCAGCTCTTCATTTAGGAAAGCGATCTTGACATCCATTTATCAGATTTTGTAATCAAGGTATGCCGCTATTGCAAGCATAATTCAAATGGATTTGAGCATTGTCATAGGAGAAAATATCTCATCATAGTCAATACCATAACATTGACGATATCCTTTGGCAACCAAATGGGCTTTACAAGTTTCAACCTTTCCATCTGCACACCTTTTCCTTTTGAATATCTATTTATACCATATGGGTTTTATCCCTTCAAGCAGATCAATGAATATCCAAACACTATTGATCTTCATGGATTTCATTTTGGACTTCATGACTTCAAGCCACTTATCAAAGAAATCTCTGCATGGCATCCATATAGGCAATCAAATCCTCGTTGTTTTCACCTAGTTTAATAGGATCACCATCTTGGATCAAGAAATCCTAGTATCTATCCGATGATACGGTACTCTATCGAATCTCCTCAAAGGTGCCACTTCAATGGGCTCTGTTGGTGCAAAAATCCGCTTGTGCCGGAGAAGTTGGAGTCACGATCGCTGTCGGGACCTGCAAAAGAAGTCTAAACCGGAGGTGGGGTTGCTCCGACAAGTTCCTCCGACGCTTAAGTCAGTTCTCTACCTCAACAAGAATGGAGTGCTCGAACAGAAATTTTAGCAGAGTTTTTAGGTAAAAATGAGAGCTTATTGAATAACGTATCTGGGGTTCCCCCTTTTATAGGTGGAGGGGGCAACAAACTGATAGCGATGCCTGTAACCATCTGGCAGTGGGCCGCCCAGAGTCAGGGGAAGTTTGTTGCGGAGAGTAGTGGAGTAGACCCATGGCTATCACCGGGGCGTGCCGCGTGGAGTCTGCCACGGGGAGCGGAGCGGCGTCCGTTGTCGCGACTTGCCAGAGGATGGAAGAATCGCGCGGTATCCATCGCAGGAAGTGGAGCAGGATTGTGACCATTATCACGGCCTGCCAGGGAGTGATGGAGCCATGTGGAATCCATCACAGGAGGTGGAGCAGAGTCGTGGCTGTTGCTGCGGTCTGCCAGGGGGAGATGGAGCCGCACAGAATCCGTCGCAGGAGGTGGAGCAGAGCCATGGCTGTGGCTGTGGCTTGCCAGGGGGTCCAGGCCTATCGGTCAGAGTTCGGCCGAGGTGTCTGACGGAGAGAGGTGGCTAGCTACCCGTCTAAGAGGAGCTTGGAGTATGGCTCTCGCAGGAGCCCGGACGGAGTCTTCTTTCAGTTGAAGTCAGGGATGAGATCTGGCTCCCATAGGAGCCCGGGCGAAGTCTACCTGCAATCATAGTCAGGGGTGAAGTCCGGCTTCTGTAGGAGTCCGGACGAAGTTTACCTTCAATTAGAGTCAGGGACGAAGTTCGGCTCCCGTAGGAGTCCGGACGAAGTTTACCAGCAATCGAGGCCGAGGATGAAGCCTGGCTTTCGTAGGAGTCTGGGCGAAGCCTTTCTGCAGTCGAAGTTGGGGGCGAGACCCAGCTCCCGTAGGAGTCTGGGTGAAGCCTACCTATAATCACAGTCAGGGGTGAAGTCCGGCTCCCATGGAAATCCGGACGAAGTTTACCTGCAATTAGAGTTAGGGATGAAGTCCGGCTCCTGTAGGAGTTCGGACGAAGTTTACCTGCAGCTCGAGTCATGGGCGGAGTCCAGCTCCTGTAGGAGTCCAGGCGAAGCCTTTCCTTATTCGAAGTTGGGGACGAGATCCGGCTCCCGTAGGAGTCCGGGTGAAGTCTACCTGCAATCACAGTCAGGGGTGAAGTCCGGCTCCTGTAGGAGTTCGGATGAAGTTTACCTTCAATTAGAGTCAGGGACGAAGTCTGGCTCCCGTAGGAGTCCGAACAAAGTTTACCAGCAATCGGGGTCGAGGATGGAGCCCGGCTCCCGTAGGAGTCCGGGCGAAGCCTTTCCGCAGTCGATGTTGGGGGTGAGACCCGGCTCCCGTAGGAGTCTGAGCGAAGCCTACCTGTAATCACAGTCAGGGGTGAAGTCCGGCTCCCGTAGGAGTCCAGATGAAGTTTACCTGCAATTTGAGTCAGGGACGAAGTCTGGCTCCTGTAGGAGTCCGGACGAAGTTTACCTACAGCTCGAGTCGTGGGCGGAGTTCGGCTCCCGTAGGAGTCTGGGCGAAGCCTTTCCTTATTCAGAGTTGGGGACGAGATCCGGCTCCCATAGGAGCTCGGGCGAAGTCTACCTGCAATCACAGTCAGGGGTGAAGTTCGACTCCCTAGGAGTCCGGACGAAGTTTACCTTCAATTAGAGTCAGGGATGAAGTCTGGCTCCCGTAGGAGTCCGGACGAAGTTTACCTGCAGCTCGAGTCGTGGGCAGAATCCGGCTCCCGTAGGAGCCCGGGCGAAGCCTTCCCACAGTCGGGGTCGAGGACGGAGCCCGGCTCCCATGGGAGTCCGGGCGAAGCCTTCCAGCAGTTGAGGTTGGGGATGAAGTCCGGCTCCCAAAGGAATCCGGACGGAGTCTTCCCATAGCTGGAGCTGGGGACGGAGCCCGACTCCCACAAGAGTCTGGGCGAAGCCCACCTGCAATCGAGGTCAGGGACGAAGTCCGGCTCCCGTAGGAGTCCGGACGGAGTTTACCTATAAGTGAAGTCACGGAAGGAGCTCGGCTCCCATAGGAGTCTGAGTGAAGCCTTCCAGCAGTTGAGGTTGGGGATGAAGTTCGGCTCCCGTAGGAGTCCGGATGAAGCCTGCCTGCAGCTGGAGTCGGAGACGAGATCTGGCTCCCGTAGGAGTCCGGTCGAAGTCCACCTGTAATCAAGGTCAGGGACGAAGTCCGGCTCCCGTAGGAGTCCGGATGGAGTTTACCTGTAAGTGAAGTCGCGGGTGGAGCTCGGCTCCTGTAGGAGTCCGGGTGAAGCCTTTCAGCAGTTGAGGTTGGGGATGAAGTTTGGCTCTCGTAGGAGTCCGGACGAGGTCTGCCTGTGGCTAGAGTCGGAGATGAGATCTGGCTCCCGTAGGAGTCCGAACGTCGCGAAGAATCCGGTTGGTGCTGGTGGGGTCCTGCTCATCGACAAAACTTGGGAGTGTGGCGGAGGCTCGGCCGTCTGGGAGGTTTGAAGAGATGTTGCCGGACGTCGAAAGTCAGTTGGATCCCCGGAGGGTCACTCCCATCACGAACTTCGGCTGGGGGGTATTTTATACCCAACACCAGTCCCCCTACTTTCGAGTTCGAATTTCGAATGAAGGAAGTACAGAAAGATTATCACAGCCGAAGTTCTTCCCTCGATGTCCATGCGCGATCGTCCTCAGATATGTTGGCATTTAATGCGCGCATGCTGGAGCCTTTTTTCAATTAGGGTGACCCAAAGAGTCTTTTCGGAACTCTCACCGGGACGTGATCCCAAGCATCGTGCCATGAAAGTTTGCGAACGGTCAACCCCAGGTCACGGTGAGTGGGACACGCGGGACATGTGGTGGGCACTGGTTGGCCTAGGGACACCTGCCACCATAACTGCACCGGCCCCGTTGCCTATTTAAGCCCCCACCTTTCCTCCAGGGGCTTCATGACATCCTTCTTTCGCCTGAGAGCTTAGCCACTCAGCCACTCCATCGGTGCCCCTTCCGACTCCGTGCGTCTTTCACGTCGGTCTTTGTCATCTCCGCCGGCTTTCCGCCGCTTCCAGTCCCCCGAGTCTCTCCAAGGGGTTCCCCCACTGGGGCCTCCGCCCCGGAGGCCAATCTCAAGAGGATGTCACAGACTAAGAGGAGTGCAAGGAGGAGAACAGCAGTCTTCGAGTTCTCCGATTGTCAAGCCGCTGCTGAGGGTTCCCGCCGCTTTAACTGGGGCTCAAGAGAGAATTCCTTCAACAATATGGGTTTAATAACGGGGACAACCGGTGAAGACGTTCCGCCTGAGAACTTCGGAGTAGCCGAACGGGGCGACACCGGTCAAGGGGGCAGAGCCTTCGTCACAAGCCGTGGCGGGATCCTTGATGCCGTCGGGGTCGAGGGACCTGATGCAATCGGTGCCGACGGTGGGGTAGCAGAACTTGTTACGGGGACAGTGGAAGTAGTGCATGCCAACCTTACTAGAACACCCAGGACGGTGGTTGTCATGGAGCGCATGGTGGTGGCGCATGTCTTCAGTGCCACTGCTGCCTCCGGGGTAATTCCGGTTCTTCTTGAAATAGGTCGTCGTCGTCGTTGTCGTTGCCCTTGCTGCCCCCTCGAATCTATCCCATCTTTTTCCCCCTAGGGTTGGGGTTTCGGAGGTAGAGCGGAACGAGGCGGGGGGCGAGAGCCGAGAGGCTTGTCACACGTGCTGGAAAATGCTGCTGGAAAGGATGGAACCGGGAAGAGAAGTCTACAGCTCGAAGTAGCCTCCGGTGTATCCCTTTCGAGTCTTGTAATAATGTTTTCTTTTTCTGGCCCTCCGGGTCTCGTAACGTACATCGAGAAATGAGAAGGAGATTTTGTTACTTCGTTTGCGCTTTGCGTCGAACTGTTGTCTGCCGAACTTCTTTTCTTTACCATTGTTGTGGTTGTATTTCTTTCTCTTTACTTCTCTTCTTCTCTCTCTCTTTTCTCTTCTCTTTTTTTTTTTTTTTTTTTTGACGTCGTCCATAGGTTGCCGGTAGTGGTCACGTCGGCTCGCCTTTCAGTTGTCCTTCTCCTTCAACTAATGGCTCTGTAATGTATATTGGATGAATAATATGAGAAGGAAAATTTCTGCTACCTCTTATACTCACATGTTGAATTGTCGCTTGCCGAGCTTCTTTTCGGCCTTCGCATCATTCGTAGGTACCTGATTGCCATCGTATCGACCCATCCTTTTCGTCCATGGCCGCAGATTTATCCGGGGCCACTCGGGTTCGGTGCCCCCCATCAGGGCTCGGGCTCAGAGGTCTGATCTTTCGTCACCCTGAGGAAGTCTCATCTCAGGCTCGTGCTGAGAGCTTCCTTGAGAGCTGGGGTCCTTGATAAGAACCCCAATCCTTGCTAAGACAGGGTTCTCTACATCTTCGATGCTATTTGTTTTCCATTCGTCACTAACGTGGTCCATCGCCTTCCTTTTTAGCCCCTCCTCTCTTTTTCTTTTTTGTTTGGAATTTTTCCTCCACTCTTGGTGGGGCTACGGGAGTTCGGCTCCCGTAAGCAAAGTCGGGGTGAAGTCTGGCTCCCGTGGGAGTTCGGATGGAGTTTACCTGTGATTGAAGTCAGAGGCGAGATCTGGCTCCCGGACGGAACTTACCAGCGATCGAAGTTGGGGATGAGGTTTCGGCTCCCGTAAGAGTCCGGAAGGAGTTTGTCTGTAGCTGGAGTCGGAGGTGAGATCTGGCTCCCGTAGGAGTCCGATCGAAGTCCACCTGCAATCAAGGTCAGGGACGAAGTCCGGCTCCCGTAGGAGGCCGGACGGAGTTTACCTGTAAGTGAAGTCGCGGGCGGAGCTCGGCTCCCGTAGGAGTTCAGGTGAAGCCTTCCAGTAGTTGAGGTTGGAGGCGGAGTCCGGCCCCCATGGGAGTCCGGGTGAAGCCTTCCAGCAGTTGAGGTTGGAGGCGGAGTCCGGCCCCCGTGGGAGTCCGGACGGAGTTTACCAACGGTCGAAGCTGGGGATGAAGTCCGGCTCCCGTAGGAGTCCGGACGGAGTCTTATTACGAAGGGGCCGCTGGAGAAGGTCCCCCCCTTTTTCTCTTCTGGTTTTGAACGACCAGACTTTAATTGATGCCGGAATGAGGTTCTTTCCCTATTTCTGTCATAACAGGTTTCAGCTCTGGTTAGGACGAGGTCCTCCTCTTGTCTCTAATGCGGCCGTAGGCGTACATATGGGCATTGCTGGGCCCTTCCCCCCTTCCGGCCTAAAGAGAATCGGGCCTTCGACTTTGCTCGAGTTAGGGCGAGGTTCTCCTCCTGTCCCTAACAGGGCTGTGGGGGTGCATATGGGCGTTGCAGGGCCTCTCCCCCCATTCGGTCTAAAGAGAATCGGACCTTCGACTTTGCCCGAGTTAGGGCGAGGTTCTCCTCCTGTCCCTAACAGGGCTGTGGGGGCGCATATGGACGTTGCAGGGCCTCTCCCCCCATCCGGTCTAAAGATAATCGGGCCTTCAACTTTGCTCAAGTTAGGGTGAGGTTCTCCTCCTGTTTCTAACAGGACTGTGGGGGCGCATATGGGCATTGCAGGGCCTCTCCCCCCATCCGATCTAAAGAGAACCAGGCCTTCAACTTTGCTCAAGTTAGGGCGAGGTTCTCCTCCTGTCCCTAACAGGGCTGTGGGGGTGCATATGGACGTTGCAGGGCCTCTCCCCCCATCCGGTCTAAAAAGAACCGGGCCTTCGATTTTGTCGAGATGAGGTTCCCCTCTTGCTTTTGATACAGTTTGTTTGGACTGCCCTGTCGATGTAAGATAGTGCCAAAGGGGGGAGACATGTAGATATACAATTTTTAATTAAAATAAAGTTATTGGTAGTACATCCATAAGTTTTTCGAGCTCCATGGTCGCGGAAGGTCTGCTCCTTCTTGAGGCCCTCCGGTGATGGAGTCGATGGTCCCGATTGGAGGCTGATCTCCGGGTTGCTCCTCCCTCCATGGCAGTTTAGGTTGCGGTAGGGCCCTTGGTCGATCTTCTCTACCCTTAGGCCGGCATCAGATGAACCTGTCAGGTCGACCTCACCGGATGAGCTCCTCGATCTCGTCTCGAAGCTGGATGCGTTCCTCCGTGTCGTGGTCGTGGTCGCGGTGGTAGAGACAGAACTTGTTGGGGTTGCGCTTCACGAGGTGTGTGCGCATCCTCTCTGGCCTAGGGAGCTGCTCCCTGACCTCCATCAGTACCTGGGTCTTCGAGGCATTGAGGGGGGCATAGTTGCAGAATCTTCCCAGTGGAGAACTCCGCCGAACCCCACGATCTGGACTTCTCTGCCTACATACCCGAGGAGGAGTATGGGCACGCTTGTGCCCAAGAGGGGATCGAGAATGTGGTCGAGCTTCTCTCGACCTTTTTTCGACTGCGGGCTTACTCGAGTCTCCCGCCTGCCGCTCTCTCGCAGTCTCCTCATCCTTCATTTTGAAGGCTTCCTTCACTCGAGCGTACCCTTTAGCCCGAGCCAACAAATCAGCAAAATTCCTGGGGTACTTCTTCTCCAGGGAGAACAAAAGGTCATTCTTCTGAAGGCTGCCCTTCAGAGCGGCCATTGCTACCGATTGGTCTAAATTTCGGACCTCCAGTGCTGCGACATTGAAACGGTTGATGTAGGCCCGAATGGACTCCCCCTCCCTCTGCTTGATATTAATGAGGGACTCCGAGCCCTTCTGGGGGCACCGACTGCTGACAAAATGGGCCACAAACTGGTGGCTCATCTGATCGAAGGAAAAGATGGTACCCGACTTCAGCATCGAGTACCAGTTTCTTGCCACTCCCTTCAAGGTAGATGGGAAGGCTCAGTACAGAATGGCGTCGGGTGCGCCATGAAGCAGCATCATCGTCTGGAAGGCCTCCAGATGATCAACTGGGTCCGAAGTCCCGTCGTAGCTTTCGAACTGGGGGAGTTTGAAGTTTGGCGGGATCGGTTCCTGCATGATCATTTGAGAAAAGGAAGGGTCAGTGCAAATATCCTCAACGTAAGTGGGGGGAGCGTGGTGGAGTTCTTCAATCCGCTGGTTCATCTCCTGGAGTCTCCGGTCCAGGAAATCCTCTCGACTTCGGGTCTCGAGGGTCCTCTGGCAGAATGGGGGCAGGGATCTTCCCTGGGTGGAGTCATGATCTAATTGAGGGCTCTCCACCCTCGGGTTCGTCTTCCCAGGAAAGATGAGGCGGCTGGCCCAAGTGGCCCGCCCCACCGCCAGATTCTGGTGTTCCGATGACACTCTTTCCAGGTGCACCGATGCCTGCGGCTGCTGCTGCTGCTGCATGGCCTGCACAGCTTCAGTGAGGCCTCTAATCTGCTGTGCCAGCAAATCAAATTGCTCCGCACCGACCGCCGTCGCCGGAGGAGGAGGAGGAGGCTGGAAAACTGGAGGTGAGGTGGGAGCCTGAGATCTGGCCGCGGAGGTCATGGATCGCCGTGTGGATGCCTTACGGGGAGGCATCGAGCAAAGACCAAGTGGAGGAAGGAGGGGAGGGCACCAGAAAAGATGCCCGGGGGCAATCTCGTTGAGCGCTCCTTTAAGAATAAGGGTACTGTGAAAGTTCAGCCCCTTCGTCTAGCACCAATCCTGTTGGTGCAAAAATTTGCTTGCGCCGGAGAAGCTGGAGTCGCGGTCGCCGCCGGGACCTGCAAAAAAAGTCTAAACCGGAGGTGGGGTTGCTCCGGCAAGACCCTCCGATGCTCAAGTCAGTTCTCTGCCTCAACAAGAATGGAGTGCTCGAACGAAAATTTTAGCAGAGATTCTAGGTAAAAATGAGAGCTTATAGAATAACATATCTGGGGTTCTCCCTTTTATAGGCGGAGGGGGCAACAAACTGATAGCGATGCCTGTAATCGTCTGGCAGTGGGCCGCCCAGAGTCAGGAGAAGTTTGTTGTGGAGAGTAGTGGAGTGGACCCGTGGCTATCACCGGGGCGTGCCGCGTGGAGTCTGCCATGAGGAGCGGAGCGGCATCCATTGTCGCGACTTGCCAGAGGATGAAAGAATCATGCGGTATCCATCGCAGGAAGTGGAGCAGGATCGTGACCATTATCACGACCTGCCAGGGAGTGATGGAGCCACGTGGAATCCATCGCAGGAGGTGGAGCAGAGTCGTGGCTGTTGCTGCGGTCTGCCAGGGGGAGATGGAGCCACGTAGAATCTGTCACAAGAGGTGGAGCAGAGCCATGGCTGTGGCTGTGGCTTGCCAGGGGGTCCAGGCCTATCGACCAGAGTTCGGTTGGGGTGTCTGATGGAGAGAGGTGGCTAGCTACCCGTCTAAGACGAGCTTGGAGTACGGCTCTTGCAGGAGCCCGGACGGAGTCTTCTTTCAGTTGAAGTCAGGGACGAGATCCGGCTCCCGTAGGAGCCCGGGTGAAGTCTACCTGCAATCACAGTCACGGGTGAAGTCCAGCTCCCGTAGGAGTCCAGATGAAGTTTACCTTCAATTAGAGTCAGGGACGAAGTCCGGCTCCCGTAGGAGTCCGGACGAAGTTTACCAGCAATCAGGGCCGAGGACGAAGCCCGACTCCCGTAGGAGTCCGGGCGAAGCCTTTCTGCAGTTGAAGTTGGGGGCGAGACCCGGCTCCCGTAGGAGTCTGGGTGAAGCCTACCTGTAATCACAGTCAGGGGTGAAGTCCGGCTCCCGTGGGAGTTCGGACGAAGTTTACCTGCAATTAGAGTCAGGGATGAAGTCCGGCTCCTGTAGGAGTCCGGACGAAGTTTACCTGCAGCTCGGGTCGTGGGCGGAGTCCGGCTCCCGTAGGAGTTCGGGCGGAGTCCGGCTCCCGTAGGAGTTCGGGCGAAGCCTTTCCTTATTCGAAGTTGGGGACGAGATCCGGCTCCCGTAGGAGCCCGGGCGAAGTCTACCTGCAATCACAGTCAGGGGTGAAGTCCGACTCCCGGAGGAGTCCGGACGAAGTTTACCTTCAATTAGAGTCAGGGATGAAGTCTGGCTCCCGTAGGAGTCCGGACGAAGTTTACCAGCAATCGGGGCCGAGGACAGAGCCCGGCTCCCGTAGGAGTCCGGGCGAAGCCATTCCACAGTCGAAGTTGGGGGCGAGACCCGGCTCCTGTAGGAGTCTGGGTGAAGCCTACCTGTAATCACAGTTAGGGGTGAAGTCCGACTCCCGTAGGAGTCCGGACAAAGTTTACCTACAATTAGAGTCAGGGACAAAGTCCGGCTCCTGTAGGAGTCCGGATGAAGTTTACCTGCAGCTCGAGTCATGGGTGGAGTCTGGCTCTCGTAGGAGTCCGGGCAAAGCCTTTCCTTATTCGGAGTTGGGGACGAGATCTGGCTCCCGTAGGAGCCCGGGTGAAGTCTGGATCCCGTAGGAGTTCGGATGAAGTTTACCTTCAATTAGAGTCAGGGACGAAGTCCGGCTTTCATAGGAGTCCGGATGAAGTTTACCTGCAGCTCGAGTCGTGGGCGGAGCCCGGCTTCCGTAGGAGCCCGAGCGAAGCCTTCCCGCAGTCAGGGTTGAGGACGGAGCTCGGATCCCATGGGAGTCCGGGCGAAGCCTTCCAGCAGTTGAGGTTGGAGACGAAGTCCGGCTCCCGTAGGAATCCGGACGGAGTCTTTCCGTAGCCGGAGCTGGGGTCGGAGCCTGGCTCCCATAGGAGTCCGGGCGAAGCCCACCTGCAATCGAGGTCAGGGATGAAGTCCAACTCCCGTAGGAGTCCGGATGGAGTTTACCTGTAAGTGAAGTCGTGGGCAGAGCTAAGCTCCCGTAGGAGTCCGAGTGAAGCCTTCCAGCAGTTGAGGTTGGAGATAAAGTTCGGCTCCCGTAGGAGTCCGGACGAAGCCTGCCTGCAGCTGGAGTCGGAGACGAGATCTGGCTCCCGTAGGAGTTCGGACGTCGCGAAGAATCCGGTCGGTGCTGGTGGGGTCCTGCTCGTCGATAAAACTTGGGAGTGTGGCGGAGGCTCAGCCGTCTGGGAGGTTTGAAGAGACGTTGCCGGAGGTCGAAAGTCAGTTGGATCCCCGGAGGGTCACTCCCATCACGAACTTCGGCTGGGGGGTATTTTATACCCAACAGGCTCCAAATTTGATCTAATCAAATCTGGTTCTGTATATTCACTTATCTGTGTCAGTTCTTTTATCTGTCAAACTTCATCAAGTTCAACCTTAGTGGCATTAGTTTCTTCTCCATGGAACTCTTTTTTCAAAAAGACTGTCTTATTGTTGACGAACATGTTTTATTCTTCAACAAGATAGAAGTAATATGTCCTAGTTTCTTTTGGGTACCCAATAAATAGACATTTATCAGACCTAGGTCTCAGCTTATCTATCTTTAAATATTTGATATAAGTCAGACATTCCCAGATCTTGAGGTGTGAGAGTATCGATTTATGCCCTATCTATATCTCATATGGTATTTTATTTACAGACTTGCTCAAAATCTTATTAAGTATATAACAAACCGACTCAAGAGCATACCCCCAAAAGGAGATCGGCAAACTTGCAAAGCCCATCATGGATTGAACCATGTCTAACAGAGTCTGATTCCTCCTTTCAAACACCCTATTATGTTATAGTGTTTCAGGAGAGATCCATTAAGAGAGAATCTCATTCTCTTCTAGATATATTAGAAACTCACTGATGAGGTATTTCCTTCTCGATCTGACTGAAGAGTTTTAATACTCTTTCAGTTTATTTTTCAACCTCATTATGGAATCATTTGAACATTTCAAATGATTCAGACTTATATTTTATAAGATATACATACCCATACCTAGATAGGTCGTTAGTGAACATAATGAAGTAATAATACCCATCTCTAGCATAAATGTTCATTGGTTCACATACATCACTATGTACTAGACTTAGAACTTTATTAGCTCATTCATCTTTTTTAATAAAAGATGACTTTATCACTTTCCTAAGAAGATAGAATTCATAAGTCGGCAATGATTCACAATCATTGACTTCGAAGATTTGCTCTTTTATTAACCTACTTATCCTGCTCTTATTAATATGACCTAGCCTACAATGCTAAAGGTAGGCATCCATGACATTATCTAATCTAGGATGTTTATTCAATGTGTATATTATACTAACAAGTTGTGATAAAATATAAATATCATTTCTCAATTATCCATGTAGTACAGTAACACCATTCACAATGATATCATAAAAAAAATAAAATTTATTGATAAATGATAATCATGTTTGGCCAAAAGACCTACAAAGATTATATTCATTAGGAAAGACAGACAATAATGATAATCATCTAAGATAATGATATTTTTAGAATTGAAAATAAATTTGATAACTCTTAAAGCTAGGACTATTACATGACTTTTATCTTCCATATTTAGAAATCTCTTACCATCTTCAAACCTTCTACTGACCTGAAATCCCTACAACAAATTATAAATATTAATAGGACTTCCACACTACAAGAAAAGAGTGTTTTTATGATGAAATTATTTGCGACGTAAATAATTTTTATCATCAATAATAATATTTATGATGTAAAATATTTTTCATTATAAATAATAAAATATTTATGATGAAAATTTTTTTCATCATAAATAGTTTCCTATCAGTGATGAAAAAAATTTCATCATAAATTTGAATTATTTGATGAATATTTTTATCATAAATAATAAATTATTTATTTTAATTTTAAATTTCTAAATACTTATGATAAAAATATTTTCATCATAAATAATTTTAGTATTTATGAATGAAAATATTTTTTCATTAGTAATAAACTTATTTCTAATGAAAATATTTCATTGCCAATATTTCAAAAAAAATAAAAAATTTAAAAAAATTCAATAATTATAGATTATTTATGATAAAAATATTTTATCATAAATAATTAAGTATTTATAACCAAAAATAATTTTTTTCATAAATATTTGATTATTTATGATGAAAATATTTTCATCACCAATATTTTGAAAAAAATAAAAAATTTAAAAAATTTAAAAATTATAGATTATTTATGATGAAAATAATCCATCATAAATAATCAAGTATTTATGACCAAAAATTATTTTCATCATAAATACTCTATTATTTATGATGAAAATATTTTCATTACCAATATTTCAAAAAATAAAAAATTTAAAAAATTCAAAAATTATAGATTATTTATGATGAAAATAATCCATCATAAATAAGTGAGTATTTATGATTAAAAATTATTTTCATCATAAATACTTGATTATTTATGACAAAAATATTTTCATTACCAATATTTTGAAAAAAATAAAAAATTTAAAAATTATAAATTATTTACAATGAAAATATTCCATCCTAAATAATAAAGTATTTATGATCAAAAATTATTTTCATCATAAATACTTAATTATTTATGATAAAAATATTTTCATCGCCAATATTTTGAAAAAAATAAGAAATTTAAAAATTCTAAAATTATAGATTATTTATGATGAAAATATTTCATCATAAATAATTGAGTATTTATGATAAAAAATAATTTCTATCATAAATACTTGATTATTTATGATAAAAATATTTTTATCATCAATATTTTAAAAAAATTAGTAATTTAAAAAATCAAAAATTACTTATTATTTATGATAAAAATTTTTAATCTTAAATAATAATTATTTATGATGAAACATTCATTTTCATCATAAACACTCAATTATTCACAATGAAAATATTTTCATTACAAATACTTAAAAAAATTAAAAATTAAAAAAAATCAAAACTTATTATTTGTGATGAAATTTTCCATTGTAAATATGTAAAAAAAATCAAAACTTTAAAAAAATTATAAAAATTTAAATGATTAAAGAATCCTAGACATTTAGACACCAAATGATTAATCGATTCAAGAAATAGGTTAGCTACTGGTTCACAACACTCCGACTTAATATAATTTTTATGAGGGCTTTAATGGTCTCATACACATCCTAATATAATCAATTACAATGATATACTATTATAGTTGTATCTAAATATAACAACTAATCATGGCATCTAATCATATCTCTAAGATATGAAATCATAATCATACAACATAATTATAATATAGCAACTTAAACATATTATATGCATGAATACAAAATACTCCTTTCGTGGTTCTTCTTCTTGGGACATCACAGTGGCATCTCTACATACCAAAAGAGTACCCCATAGAATAGAAAGAGAAGGTCTTTGAACCCTACTTACTCTTATGACCGAACGGCCTAGTGATGAACCCCAATTCGAGTACTAGGCTACTAAAAAAGATTCTATACATATATCATATGTTTAACTAAAAATATATCTCTAAGACATATTAAGGTTTGGATATTCAATTGAGTTCAACCCTTGATCCAACTTGAACCAAACCAAAAAATCTAAACTTGATCATAATCAAGATAATATTTTAACCTTTAATTATATAGATCAAGGTAGGCTCTAATACCACTGTTGGATTTCGATGGCGTAGTAGAAGGGTTAGGTGTTTAAAATTTTCATTTGAAACACCTGATGCACCGAAAACCCTAATACCTAAGAATCCTTGATTATATCAATCAAAGTATAATTAAATTAAATTTGGATAAGAAGAATACCTATAGTGCTAATATAATTTTCATAAGATGTCCAAATATCCACCCTCCAATGGTTATCCACACAAAAATTGAACCAAAGATAATGCTCCTTCTTCACCTTGCTTCAAGAGTTCTAACCCCTAGAACTCAACTAGCCTCGTATCGATCTGGTTTCTTCAAGAACTTGACTCCACCCTTTCAAAACCTTCTCTGAACTTTTGATTCTTCTTCTGATAAAATATTTTTTATCATAAATATGAATTATTTATGATAAATATTTTTATCATAAATAATATATCATTTATTTTAATTTTAAATTTTTAAATATGCATGATGAAAATATTTTTATCATAAATAATTTTAGTATTTATGATAGAAAATATTTTTTCATTAACAATAAACTTATTTCTAATGAAAATATTTCATCACCAATATTTTAGAAAAATAAAAAATTTTAAAAAAAATAAAAAATTACAAATTTTTTTTGATGAAAATATTTCATCATAAATATTTGAGTATTTACAATCAAATGTGATTTTCACCATAAATACTTGATTATTTATGACAAAAATATTTTTATCATCAATATTTCAAAAAAATGATAAATTTAAAAAATTTAAAAATTATAGATTAGTTGTGATGAAAAAATTCTATCATAAATAATTGAGTATGTACGATCAAAAATTATTTTCATCATAAATACTCGATTATTTATGATGAAAATATTTTCATCACTAATATTTTAAAAAAATAAAAAATTTAAAAATTTAAAAATTATAGATTATTTATCATAAATAATCTAATATTTAAAAACATAGCACTGGATATTTGAGATAGAAAACAAATGTTTCAGACAAAAACAAAGAGGTGGGAAACTCCTTCATTGCACAGCATCCCTTTGAGCAAAAGTTCCCAATACATACACACATGTATACATATAAACTGATACATACATAAAAATATACATAAACATATATATACATATATATAAACACATTTTTCTCAAAAGATATTTTGTCGATATACATATATATATATATATATATATATATGAAGAACAATGGTGAAATACCTATGGTCATGTCGAAACCACGATTCTTGAGCTCTTGATATTCTTGGCAAAGAGCACAAGATTCGCAACAGCAATGGATAAGGCAGTCGTTGCATGGCCTCTCTGCAAGGTGGAGTTGTGCCCCCATCTTCGACCGGTAGTAGCATGAGTATATCCAATGACAACATGCGAAGTACTCCAGCAATGCATACAGTGCCCCGCTTGTTCCACATGCTGCACCCACAACACCAAGCAATTTTCTCCATCACAAGAAACTAAACCAAATTTTAACTGTAAATCTTTTTGTTATCTCTACCAATGACAGTCAAGAATGAAATTTTTGGATTCAAATTTTTTTATGTGCCCAAGTTACATTTGTTTTGCTAACAATAACTAGTTTTCTCTCGGTTTGTTCTTGAATCTATAGAAAGGAAAGTTATGGAAAAAATCCTCTCTTAGCCTACTACAATAAGAAGGTTTGCATATTCCTTTTTTTTTTTGAAAAGTAGGTTTGCATATTCTTTAATACTATTTGTGTACACTTGCTTACAATAATAAAAGAAATTTTAAAATTTTAAAATCCATCATAAATAATCAAATATTTGTGATCAAAAATTATTTTCATCATAAATACTCAATTATTTATGATAAAAATATTTTCATCATCAATATTTTTAAAAAAATGAGAAATTTAAAAAATTTAAAAATTATAGATTATTTATGATGAAAATAATCCATCATAAATAATCATATATTTGTGATCAAAAATTATGTCCATCATAAATACTTGATTATTTATGATGAAAATATTTTCATCATCAATATTTTAAAAAAAATAAAAAATTTAAAAAATTCAAAAATTATAGATTATTTATGATGAAAATAATTCATCATAAATAAGTGAGTATTTGTGACCAAAAATTATTTTCATCATAAATACTCAATTATTTATGATGAAAATATTTTCATCATCAATATTTCAAAAAAAAGAAAATTTAAAAATTATAGATTATTTATGATAAAAATATTCTATCATAAATAATAGAGTATTTATGACTAAAAATGATTTTTATCATAAATACTTGATTATTATGATAAAAATATTTTTATTATCAATATTTTGAAAAAAAATAAAAAATTTAAAAAATTCAATATTTATAGATTATTTATGATGAAAATATTTTATCTTAAATAATCAAATATTTATAATGAAATATTTATTTTCATCATAAATACTTGATTATTCATGATGAAAATATTTTCATCTTAAATTCTTAAAAAAATTAAAAATTTTAAAAAAAATTAAATTTTATTATTTATGATAAAATTTTTCATCGTAAATAACTTATTTATGATGAAAATTTTATTTTTATCTTAAATACCCTTATTTATGATAAAAATATTTTCATCATCAATATGTAAAAAAATTAAAATTTTAAAAAAATTATAAAATTTAAATTTTTTTAAATTTTGTATAAGGCAACTGCATCTATTTCTTGTAGCAGCTGTATATATCTTTTGTCTTTCTATATAGTAAAGAAGTAAATATGAGTTATGATCTAGACCAAACTTTTTGTATGAAAAAATCATATGAAAGTGGGTGATATTCATGAATTAGAATGAATAGATCTTTTTGAATGAAATGAGCTATACATTTATTTGCGACGTAAAATTTATCTGTTCATTGCTGTCACTATTACTAGTGATATTAATGAATCTTTCTGATGGAGTGTCTGTCTTAAGCTACATGAAAAGAGCCTCCACGATCGCTTCCCACATCGATCAATGCTCAAATGTATCTCTGTAGGAGTTTCAATTATTAGAAGACAAACAATACGAGCACTCATCTTTCTAGCAATGTAAAGCATAAATATGAGCTTGTACTTTATAACACAACTTGCACTACCCACAGGTCTGCTTTGATTCTGGTTAATTGCTAGATTTTTTATGCTCACATAATTTTATGATATTTTCATACTCTGACTTCGGGAATGAGGACTCCAAGAAGAAGATGAGCTCCTTGGAGATCGAAGATCTCAAAGCTATTGATCTCCCATAGTGTCCATTCTATTGAAAAAGTCGAAGAGCTATTCTCATAACAATTATTAGCGACGTAAATTAAACTTTTCATCAAAATTATATTTTTTATGTACATAAATTTTTTAAAAGAAATTATAAATTAATTATTTATATAAATTTATTTTTATTAATAAAAAATTAATTTTTTTATGAAATTATTTTGAAAAAAAAAATTAGACCAAAAATTTTTTATATTAAAGAAAATTAATTTTATTTTTCATCATGAATATTTTTAAAATCATTTTTTGGATGAAAAATTTTCTTGATGAGAAAAATATAAAATTACTTTTTTATAAATTTATTATTAAAAAGATATTTAATTATTAGTGATGTAAAATAAATTTTTATTACAAATAGTCTTTAAATTTTGGAAAAAAATTTTAGTGGAGAAATTAATTATTGGTGATGAAAATTGAATTTACGTTGCTAATAAGCTTATTAACGATAAAATTTTATGTTTTCATCTCCAATAATTTTTTTTATGAAATTTTTTTTATGAAATTTTTTTTAAAGAAAAATTTTTTTTAGTGAAGAAATTTTTTTTAGCAAAAATTATTGATGATGAAAACTAATTTTTTATTGCTAATAATCGTATTAATGACTAAATTTCTTTTCATCGTAAATAATTTTTTTTAGATAAAAATTTTTTTTAGTGGGGATTTTTTTTTGACTGAAATTATTGGCGATGAATTTTAAATTTTCATTGCTAATAAATTTATTGATGATGAAATTTTTTGTTTCATCGTCAATAAATATTTTTTGGATGAAAAATTTTTTTTAGTGAAAAATTTATTTTTGATGAGAATTATTGATGAAAAAAATCAAATTTTTGTTGCTAATAATATCATTAACGATGAAATTTTTTTTCATCCTCAAAAATTTTTTTTTTAAAAAAAATTTAGTGAAAAAAATTTTTTTTGACAAAAATTATTAGCAATGAAAATAATTTTTTATTGCTAATAATATTATTATCAATAAAAAATTTTATCGCTAATAGTTCTGCATTCAATGCATGTCAACTTGACATCCCGTCACGTGAAACCCTCTTCCCCCCTCCCCTCTCCCCTCTCCCCTCTCTCCTCTCCTCTCTCCCTCTCTCCTCTCCCTCTCTGTGCTCTCCCTGAGCTCTCCCCTCTCCCATCTCCCTCTCCGTCCTCTCCCCCCTCTCTTCCCGTCGGTGAGCCTGTCTCCACTGTCGTCACCACTATCTACACCATTGCCGCACCGCTGTTGCCGTTGCTGTCCGTCGGAGGTAAGGTTCTTCCAACCTATTTTTTTTTGTGTTGATCGAGCCACCTGGGGGCAAAGGGCATTGCGGGGGGGGGGCTGTGGGCGGCCGGCGATGCCACGAGGCTAGGGAGGGGGTCGACCGGTGGAGATGAGGTCGGGGGGCGGTCGAGGGAAAAACGGAGGTAGGGATGGGTTCGAGGGGTAGCCAGAGGCAAGACGGGGGTTGGGAGGTGGCCATGGGTGGCCGACGATGCCACAGGGTCGGGGAGGGGGTCAGTCAGTGGAGATAGGGTCGGGGGGCAATCAAGGGTGAAACGAGGGCGGGGATGGGATCGGGGGGCGGTCGGGGGTGAGATAGGGGTGGGGAGGTGGCTGTGGGTGGTCGGTGGTGCCATGGGGTCGGGGATAGGGTCAGCCGATGGAGACAGAGACAGGGGGCAGCCAAGGGCAAAATGGGGCGAGGATGGGCTCGGCTGCGACACGACGACGCCATGAGGCCACGGAGTGGGTAGGCCGAGGAGGGGGTCGACCGGGGAGGGATGGGTGACGGTGGAGATGTGGTCTGTCGGGGAGGGGTGGGTGACGGCAGGGAGGGAGGAAGGGAAGAGAGAAAGGAGGGGGAAAAAAGAAAAAAATGAAAAAAAATGAAAAAAATAAAAAAAATGAAAAAAATAAAAAAAATAAAAAAAATAAAATATCAATAAAATATTTTATTATTTGATTAATAAAAGTTAAATTTGGATCATGATCCGAATTGGATCGAGGTTGGGATTCAGGTCGCGATCCCGATTTGGATTGGGATCCAGATCGGGATCTGATCAAGATTCGAGTTGGAATCTGAGTCGCGGGAGATTGGAGAGGGCGGCGGTGCCATGAGGGGTGGCTCACGAGGGGTGGGTGATGGCGGTGCCGTAGGAGCGGGGGTCGTGAGGGTCGAATCCGGGCGGAGTGGGGTGTGTGACGGCACCGACGTCGTGGGAGCGAGGGCTATGGGAGGTCGAGTTCAGAGCACATTTAAGAGAAAAAATATTTAGAAAAAATATTTTTAGATTAAAAATATTTTAAAAATATATAAAAAATCATTTATTATTTTTAGATAAAAAATATTTTAGAAAAAAATAAAAAACCATCGGGTTCTTGGGATTAGGTTTACACATATGTCGATTATTGTGATTCGGAGGAGGATCTACACATCGAGGAAGATACGAATATTGATGAGTAGATCTATATTCTTTGTTCAATTTTCTCTTACAATAATGGTATGCGATATAATTCTATTTATTAGAATATAATTTATTTTTTATTATTATTATTCAATATTATATTCATTTATATGTCAAGAATTGCAAGTATGGCACCAGGAGACAGACAATGATGTTCGCATTCACAGTCTACCTCAGAGGCTGAGGCACCTTAACTGATTTCCACTGCCGCACCAGCTCCATCGCCAAAGGGTCCTGCACTGGTAGGTCCCAGTGAGGCGGGTCCGAGTGAGGCGGGTTTGAGTGGTATTATTATACTTTTTATATAATAAAATTTAATTTTTTTATTTAGATATCTATCATACTAATGATTTATTTGTTAGGAAATGTGTCCCAAAAAGCCAATCGTCAAGCTGTTGACGGTTGAGCAACCAAGTATTGTAATTGATTTGTTAATAAATAAAATATATTTGGCATTTTCATCATAAGCTTTCATCTTCTAATGAACTCCGTTGTTATGATGAAGTCCTTAGGACTATTTAGGTTCGATAAAGAGAGGATTTATCGATTAGTCCTTAAAACTGTTCACGACCAAATGATAGGCTGTTAATAAGGACGACAGCTTCTATCAAGCATAGGTCGCTGTAGGCCATATGGGTTGGTTGTCCTCTTAACCAAGGAGTGTGGAGATACTGGTATGGCATACAGGTGAGATGTAAGGGTACATCGTCATTGAACGTGACCAACTCTAGAGCATTCTGCTGTCGAGAATGTCTCTGATGGGATATAGATATAAATGTCCCTTAGACCTGAGATCGCCTCAGTGACTTGCAAGCAACTCACTGTGCTTTGGTACTGGACTAACTGAATTTCTAATTCAGGGACGGAAGGCTTCTGGGCACAGTCAAGTACTTGCGAAGTCAGAGTGTGATCGAGATGGGATTGACCACTCCAAGAGTTGGAGAAGAATGAGTCACTGTATTTCAATTTAGCAAAACCTTGGCCAGGGTAATCCATCAGATGGATTTGATATTTTGAAATACAATGTGGACAACCTGATCAGAGTTGACAGTTGAGCTCTGGGGTGTCCTATGATCATTTTGGTCAAGGGGATGAATTATATGAAAACTATATCCGCATGGGTTCTAAGGATGTTGTTCTACACATTCGACCTATCCGGACGTCGGGTACCATTGCTAGATGGTCACTTCGATTGGTATAGGAATTTGTTTCTATGTTACCGGCTTAGGTTCAGACCTATGAGGTCACACACATCAGAGTTCGTGATCCGATCGGATGGTTGATCAACGATTAAGAATCATTATAGGGTTAAATAATCAATACGATTGACATTTAACCCAGTGCAAGTGTTGCAGGAGGATCGATTAGCAATTTGATTGCTAATTGGCTTAATTTGATTAAGCCAATGGGCTGAGATTAAGTTTAATTAAATATGATTTAATTAGATTTGGTTTGGGCTTGATTGGATCAAGTCCAATTGGTTTATTGGATAAGCCAAGTGCAAGGAAAAACTAGTCCTAGTTCAACTAGGACTTGGGTCAATCTAATTTCTAATTTGATTAGAAAATTAAATCAGATTTAAATCTAATTTAATCTGATTAAATTAGGTTCTTAATTAGATTAAGACCTATTTTAATTGGGTTGATCTAATTTTGATTTGATTTGGTTTGGAAAACCAAATTAAAACAAGTTATGAGACAGAATCCTAGTAGGACTAGGATTCCACCTTGCGCCACATAAACCTTCTCCATGCCCTCTCTCTTATTCAACGCCAATCTCCACTTATTTTGTGCGACAAAAGCCCTCTCCCAGATCTCTCCCACGTTCACAAAAGGTCTCCTCTCTTCTTTCTTACATGGAAGGTGATTTGGATCAAATCTAAAAGGAATAAGTTTGGATTTCGAATTCTATGAGATAGAGTTTTAGAAATCCAAAACTCTTTCAATTTTGCACCGAATTTATCCAAATTTTTTTTTGGAATTTTCGTGGCTTTTAGGGTTTACATTGTACACCCTTTTCTGGTGATCCATGGACGAAAATATGGAGGAGGTGCTTAAGAGTTGGGCGTCCCTTAACTTGCCATGTTTGGATAAGCCTTGACTAGGTGTTTGACCTAGACAAGGACTCTATCATATCTCTCTATATAAGACGAGTTTCTTCATGAAATTTTAAGGGGAGATAGTTTTGAGAGGCCTTTCTGCCATCCAAAAATCAGAGAGAAATACCTTTGGGTCGTGGAGATATAAAAGACGCAAGTTTGGGTGTCTAGAGAGAAAAACGTGAAGAAGAAGAGGGTCTTCTTCTAGGGTTTTTATTTTCATATCTTTCCTCCTTCCATCTTGAGTTTCCTGAGAGCGTCTCAGATCTGAAACTCCTCCTTCTACTTTCCATCTTTGGAAGAGTCCAAATTAAGAAGAAGGAGGCACCTGATCAACCATCAAAGAAGGATCAGCGCAGTACTAGCATACTGTGCTGATTTCCTGAAGCAGGACTTCTGATCGAGATTCGTGGGCTCGTGTGGACGACTCCTAGAGGCCGGATGCGTGTGCAGCTTGCAACATCATCCTTAAGCCCGGATCAGTGAGGTTAGAGCGTCTAACTTGCAAGGTAATAGATCTGATCTATTATTTAATACATATATTAGATGTAGCTAGTATAGAAACATGTTGATATGATCAACATGTAGTTCATACTATATTTATATATATTTTAATTTTTGATTTAATGTTATGTAATAATCATGTAATAAGATCTTAGATCTAGGGATTTTCTGATCTTAGAAAATAAATTTTGATTTATTTTAGTCTTCCGCTGTATGATCTTGAAAAAGTTTCAAGATCTAACCCTGAAACCCTAGATCTGGTTCCTACAATTGGTATCAGAGCCCAGGTTCTTTATTACATGATTATTTATACATGCTTAGATTATTTTTTAGATTAGATCTAATTTATAATCTAATTATTAAATCTAAAATTAAAATTTTAGATCAATCACAAACTGCAAGGTTGTCCTGCTGTAAGGTTTATCCCTTACAGTGCAAAGGTTGTCCTAGTTTGTATAGATCTATCTTTAATCATAAATTTGTTAGATATGATCTAGATTAAATTTATGATTTATTAGATTTAAAAGATGTTTAAATCTGAAATAAAATCTCTTTGTTAATAATTTTTATGCAAAGAAATTATTTAAAGTTGAAATTGTTTCAATTACATGAACCTGTTTAGATTAGATCTAAAGTAGTTTCATGTTTATTTCACTTGCATCTTGATTATGAATCAAACATGCAATATGATTGGTAGAATCATATTGTAAAATTATTTTACAAATATGAAAATTATTTTTTGAAAAGCCGAACCCAACCCTCAGCCCAAAACTTAATTAAGAATTAAGAAGTTGTTTGATTAGGTTCTAGGATTGGGAATTGAAGAACCTAAGACACAAATCATAACACATTGGGTTAATGGGTTAGTGGAAATTAGGTCCATTAATTGGGTTAGACCTATGGTTAGATTAAAGATGGACTTAATTAGAGAATTGACTAAATCTAATCAATTGTTGTCTTAGATTAGGTCAAGGATTCTCTAGATCAATTACAATAGTTGTAGTTGGTCAAGTCCATGTCTTTAACGAGAACCAAATGGACTTGATTCTTGGCTAAGCGGTCTAGCACGAACTGTTAGGTTGATCTAATCGAAACTAATTAAACTAGTTGGTGTCTAAGGTAAACCAGACCGGTGGTTTTTAATTGGGAGCCCGCTTACCTGGCCATTCATGATGGTGTCTAAGGCAAGCTTTGGCAGACCCTCCCACTGATCGAACTTACCTGACCTCTTGGTGAAATTATATTTTGATCGGATCACTTGACTATTCGAGCTGACCCATGTCAGCTAGGTAAATCAGTGTGACTGATTTAGGTGCTCCTAGACCAGCCCCTTTAATGGTCTCCCTTAAGCTGACTTGGTGAAGCCAGTGGGAGGATCATGATAAGCTGGTTCATCTGACCTCATCCTCTATATTATTTAAATCCTCTAAAATTATTAAGTCCTTAAAATGATAAAGTTATGGAGATAACTGAGTCATAGCCTCCCATTAAGGTGTTTGATAATGAGTCCATGAACTCAATAATCATTGCAGACCCAAAGGCCTGGTGCTTGTTGACTAATGGAATTATCACTCATCATATGACGACTTGGAAGTATCTCTCCAATGGTGGTTAGGTGAGCCAACCAAAGTTGGGCTTAATCATTCGTTGGTTAGATACACCAAGTATGATCATGTTAATGGTTGGACCTAACTGGATCCTTACAGTGGAGGCCAAAGCCTACTGATTAGGTTTCTGGGGCAAAATTAAAATTACTAGAAATTGTTTAGAGAAACAATTGGTTATGAACCTACCCTTAGATGTACATGGGTTGGCCAACCAAAGTTGGGCTTGTGTGCAGTCTAAGTGGATTCTAGTACCCGCTAAGGAATTAGGGTAATTCCTCGAATTGAAGGTAGAGGCTACCAATTCGAATAAAATAGTGGGAGAAACCTTTTGATTAAAGTCCAAATCTTTAGGTTTAATGAATCAATTACTAATTAGGTTATGGTTCTCCTTTGTGCAAATATGGCCACTTCCCTATCGCTCCGATCATTGTTGGACAATGATAAGTTGGTGGGACCCAACTTCGATAGCTGGTATCGAAAGTTGAAGATAGTCCTGGAGCATGAACGGATCCTATATGTGATATTAGATCCTGCACCTGAGGAGCCAGCTGTCAATGCATGTGGAACAGTCAGAGACACTTACCAGAAGTGGCTCAGTGACCGGACCACGATGTGCTGTATCATGCTAGCTGCTATCATGAGCGACGAGTTCAGTCGCAGATTCGAGACGGCTCAGCCAAAGGACAAGCTTCAAGTGTTGGAGGATGCCTTTGGCACACCCGATGACGTGGAGAGGCACAAGACTAGTTGTGCCATCTTCAACGCCAAAATGCGGGATGGTGCCTCTGTCACTGATCATGTATTGTACATGATCGAGCTGATGGAACGATTGAGCAAGCTCGGCTTTTCCTTGCATGAGCAGCTTGGGAAAGATGCAATACTGAACTCGCTGCCCAAGTCTTATCTCCCATTCCTCACTCATTATAGAATGACAAAGCCTGAAGAGAACTACCACGGGTTACTGGGGTTGCTTCAGAACTTTGAGAAGGATCACCAACTTCACAAGGAGTCGGTGAATTTAGTGGGAGGTTCGTCTTCTGGTTCTCGACCTTTTAAGAAAGGGAAGAAGAATAAGAAGAAGAAAGTAAAGAAGGTGCAAGTTCAGGCTAGGACATCAGTGCAGAGCCAGACCAAAAAGGTCAAGCCTGATAAGAGTCTATTCTACTGGCAAGCACCCTAGATTAGATAGTGTGTCAGATATCTACTTATGGCACTGTAGGCTAGGTCATATAAACAAGAACAGAATAAACAGGTTGACTCAAGAGGGAATCCTCGAAGTTAGTGATTGTGAATCACTTCCAACCTGTGAGTTCTGTCTTCTTGGTAAAATGATCAAGTCACCTTTTACTGGAAAAGGTGAGAGAGCTACTGAGCTCTTGAGCCTAGTACATACTGATGTATGTGGGCCCATGAGCACCAGTGCTAGAGGTGGATATTTCTACTTCATAACTTTCACGGATGACCTATCCCGATATGGATATGTCTATCTAAACCTAAGTCGGATTCATTTGAAATGTTCAAACGATTCCGAAGTGAAGTAGAAAAACAAACTGGGAAGAGTATTAAAACTCTTCGATCTGATCGAGGAGGAGAATACCTTTCTAGTAAATTTCTCACATATCTAGGAGAGAATGGGATTCTCTCCTAATGGACTCCTCCAGGAACACCACAGCATAATGGTGTGTCTGAAAGGAGGAATCGAACTCTGTTAGACATGGTCCGATCCATGATGGGTTTTGCTAGCTTGCCGATATTCTTCTGGGGATATGCACTCGAATCGGCTTGTTATCTATTAAATAGGGTTCCAAGTAAGTCTGTAATTAAGACTCCATATGAGATATGGACGGGACGTAAGCCAGCACTTTCACACCTTAGGGTCTGGGGGTGCCCGACCTATGTCAAACGATTAGTCACAGACAAACTTGGACCTAGATCTGACAAATGCTCATTCATAGGGTACCCCAAAGAGATAAAAAGATATTTTTTCTACCATACTGATGAACAAAAGGTGTTCGTCAGCCTTAAGGCAATCTTTTTAGAAAAGGAGTTCCTTGGTGAAGGAACCGTTGCCTCTAAGGTTGAACTTGATGAAGTTCAACAGGTAGAAGGACCGACACCAATAGCTGAACCTGAGTCGGATATGATTAGATCAGATTCGGAGCTCAATATACCTGTACTATTAAGGCGATCCGATAGAGTACCGCGTCAGCCGGATAGATATTACGGTTTCTTGGTCCGGGACGGTGATCCCATCGAACTTGATGAGAATAATGAGGATCCGATCACCTATATGGATGCTATGCAGAGATCTGATTTCGAGAAATGGCTTGAAGCCATGAAATCCGAAATGGAGTCCATGAAGGTCAACGATGTATGGACATTGGTTGACCCACCTGAAGGGGTTAAACCCATTGGGTGTAAATGGGTCTTCAAAAGGAAGAGGGGCGCAGACGGAAAGGTGGAGACCTATAAAGCCCGTCTGGTTGCCAAGGGATATCGTCAACGTTATGGTATTGACTATGACGAGATATTTTCTCCTGTGGCAATGCTCAAATCTATTCGGATAATGCTTGCAATAGCTGCCCATCTAGATTATGAGATCTGGCAGATGGATGTAAAGACAGCTTTTCTTAATGGAGAGCTGACCGAAGAGGTGTATATGATACAACCTGAGGGGTTTATATCCACAGATGAGTCCAAGGTGTGCAAGCTTCAGAGATCCATTTATGGACTGAAGCAAGCTTCTCGAAGTTGGAACATGCATTTTGATAAGGTGATCAAAACGTATGGCTTCATTAAGAATGGAGAAGAGCCCTGCATCTATAAATGGACAAATGGTCCAGTTGTGGTATTCCTTGTCTTGTACGTGGATGACATTCTCTTAATCGGGAATGACATCCCCGCACTACAGGGAATAAAAGTTTGGTTGTCATCACAGTTCTCCATGAAGGACTTGGGTGAAGCATCTTACATCCTAGGGATGAAGATCTATAGGGATAGATCTAAAAGGATGCTTGGGTTATCCCAGTCCATGTACATAGACACTGTGCTGAAGAGGTTCAGCATGGAGAATTCCAAGAAGGGCTATCTACCGAGAGGCCAAGGAATTTCTTTCTCTAAGAAGGATTGTCTGATAACTCCTGAAGAGAGAGAGCGTATGAGTAGAGTCCCATATGCTTCAGCCGTGGGATCTATCATGTACGCCATGACATGTACAAGACCAGATGTGGCATACTCACTAGGAGTAGTGAGTAGATACCAATCTGATCCTGGAGAGAATCACTGGAAAGTGTTTAAAGCCATCCTTAAGTATTTGAGAAATACTAAGGACCAATGGTTGATTTATGGCGAGTCAGATCTGAAACTTGTGGGGTTCACAGACTCTAGCTTCCAATCTGACCATGATGACAATAGGAGTGTGTCAGTTTATATCTTTACTCTGAATGATGGAGCCATCTGCTGGAAGAGTTCCAAGCAGCATACTGTGGCGGACTCTGTTTGTGAAGCGGAGTACATCGCAGCATCGGATGCTGCAAAGGAAGCTGTGTGGCTGAGAAAATCCATCACTGAGCTCGAAGTAGCACCCTCCCTCGATGGTCCGGTCCTGCTCTACTGCGACAGCACTGGTGCCATAGCTCAGGCGAAGGAACCCAAAGCACATCAGCGGACGAAGCACATCTTGCGCCGCTTCCACCTGGTCTGGGAGATCGTGGATCGAGGTGACATCGACCTTCAGAAGATCGATGGAAAGGAGAACCTAGCCGACCCCTTCACTAAAGCCCTGGCAATAAAGGAGTTCGACAACCATAAGTCGAAGATGGGTATTAGATATTGTGCCGAGTGGCTTTAGGACAAGTGGGAGTTGTTGGGAAATGTGTCCCAAAAAGCCAATCGTCAAGCTGTTGACGGTTGAGCAACCAAGTATTGTAATTGATTTGTTAATAAATAAAATATATTTGATATTTTCATCATAAGCTTTCATCTTCTAATGAACTCCATTGTTATGATGAAGTCCTTAGGACTATTTAGGTTCGATAAAGAGAGGATTTATCGATTAGTCCTTAAAACTGTTCACGACCAAATGATAGGCTGTTAATAAGGACGACAGCTTCTATCAAGCATAGGTCGCTGTAGGCCATATGGGTTGGTTGTCCTCTTAACCAAGGAGTGTGGAGACACTGGTATGGCATACAGGTGAGATGTAAGGGTACATCGTCATTGAACGTGACCAACTCCAGAGCATTCTGCTATCGAGAATGTCTCTGATGGGATATAGGTATAAATGTCCCTTAGACCTGAGATCGCCTCAGTGACTTGCAAGCAACTCACTGTGCTTTGGTACTGGACTAACTGAATTTCTAATTCAGGGACGGAAGGCTTCTGGGCACAGTCAAGTACTTGCGAAGTCAGAGTGTGATCGAGATGGGATTGACCACTCCAAGAGTTGGAGAAGAATGAGTCGCTGTATTTCAATTTAGCAAAACCTTGGCCAGGGTAATCCATCAGATGGATTTGATATTTTGAAATACAATGTGGACAACCTGATCAGAGTTGACAGTTGAGCTCTGGGGTGTCCTATGATCATTTTGGTCAAGGGGATGAATTATATGAAAACTATATCCGCATGGGTTCTAAGGATGTTGTTCTACACATTCGACCTATCTGGACGTCGGGTACAATTGCTAGATCGTCACTTCGATTGGTATAGGAATTTATTTCTATGCTACCGGCTTAGGTTCGAACCTATGAGGTCACACACATTAGAGTTCATGATCCGATCGGATGGTTGATCAACGATTAAGAATCATTATAGGGTTAAATAATCAATACGATTGACATTTAACCCAGTGCAAGTGTTGCAGGAGGATCGATTAGCAATTTGATTGCTAATTGGCTTAATTTGATTAAGCCAATGGGCTGAGATTAAGTCTAATTAAATATGATTTAATTAGATTTAGTTTGGGCTTGATTGGATCAAGTCCAATTGGTTTATTGGATAAGCCAAGTGCAAGGAAAAACTAGTCCTAGTTCAACTAGGACTTGGGTCAATCTAATTTCTAATTTGATTAGAAAATTAAATCAGATTTAAATCTAATTTAATCTGATTAAATTAGGTTCTTAATTAGGTTAAGACCTATTTTAATTGGGTTGATCTAATTTTGATTTGATTTGGTTTGGGAAACCAAATTAAAACAAGTTATGAGACAGAATCCTAGTAGGACTAGGATTCCACCTTGCGCCACATAAACCTTCTCCACGCCCTCTCTCTTATTCAACGCCAATCTCCACTTATTTTGTGTGACAAAAGTCCTCTCCCAGATCTCTCCCACGTTCACAAAAGGTCTCCTCTCTTCTTTCTTACATGGAAGGTGATTTGGATCAAATCTAAAAGGAATAAGTTTGGATTTCGAATTCTATGAGATAGAGTTTTAGAAATCCAAAACTCTTTCAATTTTGCACCAAATTTATCCAAATTTTTTTTTGGAATTTTCGTGGCTTTTAGGGTTTACATTGTACACCCTTTTCTGGTGATCCATGCATGAAAATATGGAGGAGGTGCTCAAGAGTTGGGCGTCCCTTAACTTGCCATGTTTGGATAAGCCTTGACTAGGTGTTTGACCTAGATAAGGACTCTATCATATCTCTCTATATAAGATGAGTTTCTTTATGAAATTTTAAGGAGAGATAGAATTTTGAGAGGCCTTTTTTCCATCCAAAAATCAGAGAGAAATACCTTTGGGTCGTGGAGATATAAAAGATGCAAGTTTGGGTGTCTAGAGAGAAAAACGTGAAGAAGAAGAGGGTCTTCTTCTAGGGTTTTTATTTTCATATCTTTCCTCCTTCCATCTTGAGTTTCCTGAGAGCGTCTCAGATCTGAAACTCCTCCTTCTACTTTCCATCTTTGGAAGAGTCCAAATCAAGAAGAAGGAGGCACCTGATCAACCATCAAAGAAGGATCAGCGCAGTACTAGCATACTGTGCTGATTTCCTGAAGCAGGACTTCTGATCGAGATTCGTGGGCTCGTGTGGACGACTCCTAGAGGCCGGACGCGTGTGCGGCTTGCAACATCATCCTTAAGCCCGGATCAGCGAGGTTAGAGCGTCTAACTTGCAAGGTAATAGATCTGATCTATTATTTAATACATACATTAGATGTAGCTAGTATAGAAACATGTTGATATGATCAACATGTAGTTCATACTATATTTATATATATTTTAATTTTTGATTTAATGCTATGTAATAATCATGTAATAGGATCTTAGATTTAGGGATTTTCTGATCTTAGAAAATAAATTTTGATTTATTTTAGTCTTCCACTGTATGATCTTGAAAAAGTTTCAAGATCTAACCCTGAAACCCTAGATCTGGTTCCTACATTATTTATTGTTGTTTCAGATCAATCTCCACCAGTAGTAAGGTGAGGATGAAATCTATCGAAAAACCTCACTTTAGAGCATTAAAGATGTGAGCACCTAGGACAGCATCTCCATATCGAGATACCATCCGACTACACCAGGCCCATTAGGGGATGGTGCGAGCCATGGCAGACCGAGCTGGGCATCATATACCGCAGCTATGCCCCTGTGATGCTTTTCGATTGGCACCATGTTGTACCGACTCAAAGATAGGTTTTCTACACCTAGTTATAGATAAAATAAATTATACTGTAAATATTTAATTAGCATAATATTTTTCTAATATTTGTTATTGGCAGGGTGTATTTGATATTATTGATTTTAAGGAGGATCGCGTGTGGCGAGCTATGGACACTCATTTATCTTTATGTTTCAAGGAGTATCGCCACCACATCCATCAGCATTGGTACCATGTGATGCAGGATCATAGGGTAGAGGCAGTGCGGCTGCGGCCCTATGACAGCATCACTATGGATGATTGGACTGTTATATACCGACATTATAAGAATTCGACATATCAGGTTACACATCCAAACTTTTTTTTTAGAGTTTAATGATTGAATCATTTATTCTTAAATTCAATTTGTTACCTACTAATTTGACTACTATCTATACAGAGAAGACATGCCTAGAATGTTGTGAATCGAGCTAGACAAATCATACCGCATTGTGGGGGTTCGAGGTCATTCACTTGTCACATGAAGCAGATGGTAAGTAATTTCTAATTAGTATATAATTCTCTAGCTATTTAAAATTTTTTTAATTAATTATTCTCAAATTACAGAGAGATGCTGAGAGTGGCAAGCTTCTTGGTAGGATCGATATCTACCAACAGACCCACCAGTGACGATCAGGAGAGTGGACAACGAGGAGCCAGGAGCTCTTTGTAAGTTTTTTTAATTATTTTTTTATTTACAATTTGATTTTCAGTATGAAATTAAAATAGCTATAACTTTAATTTTCAAGACCGTATGATAGACATCAGATCCCAACCTATCCCTGAAGGCTCGATTGCACCCACAGATGATGAGATCTGTGATCAGGTGCTTGGTACGAGACCCTATTATGTTAGGGATCTAGGATATGGGATCACTGCTCCCTCATCCTCACGCTCGTCTAGGGCTGACATCCATGCTGCCTGTGATGCTCGGCTGGTGGAGGTGCAGAGGCAGGCTGAGCAGCGAGCTGATGAGTTGACTGCATACGTCGACGAGTATCAACGATTTCAGATCCAGATGATGGAGTGGATGGAGTAGATGGAGCAGATGATGCAGCTGATGAGGCAGCAGCAGGCTGGTCCGAGCTCATCCGAGCACTCCTCTTCTCCAACCCATTCCCCTTCTACAGATGCTGACACTTGATGGCCTATTTGTGTAGCTTTTTATTTTTATTTTAGATCTCTTATAATTTTAATTTAATATAATAAAATGATAAAATTTATTTATAGATTTATTATGTAAATTTTTTATTTTTATTTTTTATTTTTAATTTATAAAAAATATTATAAATATAAATTAAATATATATATATTCATAAATTAATTTTTAAAAAAATATCTACAAATTATTAGCAATGGAATAATTCCTGATGAAATATTAGTCATCAAAAAATATATTAGTGATCAAAAATTGATCGTAAATCAACTTTTTTAATAAATTTAAAAATATTAAAATTTTATATTAAACTAATAATGATAAAAATATTCTTATCATAAATAATTAAAAATTTGTTAGCAATAAAAATTTACGTCAAAAATTGAAATATTTATGATGTAAAATTTACTTCATTAATATTTTTTTTAAATTTATTTTTTATAAAAATTTTTAATTAATTTAATAATGATGAAAATATTTTCATCATAAATAATGATATTTTTGATAAAAAATTTATGTTGTTAATATTTTTCTAAATTTGATTTTTATAAAATATTTTAATTAAATTAATATCGATGAAAATATTTTCATCATAAATAACCATATTTGTGATGAAAAATTTACATCACTAAATTTATTTTTAAATTTGATTTTTATAAAAAATTTTATTTAAATTAATAGTGATAAAAATATTTTTATCGCTATTAATTTAATATTTATTAGTGATAAAAATTTACATCAAAAATTATAATATTTATGATGAAAAATTTATGTTGCTAATACTTTTTTATATTTAATTTTTATAAAAATTTTTAATTAAATTAATAGTGATGAATAAAATTCATCGTAAATAATTAATTTTATCATAAATTATCTTTTTTTATAATTAAAATTTTTCATCATAAATAATTTTTTTAACGATGAAAATTTTTTATCAGTAATATTGATTATTTATGATAAAAATATTTTTTTATCATAAAAAATTATCAACGATGGCATTATTTGTGACTAAATATTAGTGATGAAAATTTTATTGCTAATAACTATTAGCGATGAATTTTTTTCATCTCTAATATCTTGTTTTGTTGTAGTGCCAGTATCCAATACCTAGATAGTAGTATCACAAATAGAGAAGTTACAAAGTGTTATTATATAAGTATTTTGATTAGCAATCGCTTGTTTCCTTCTCTTATTAGGCCTGTTCGGATCAAGAGAAGCAATATATTGAGGATAATTCTTCTTTCAGTGATCTTGCTTCTTTCAGTAGAAGTATTCTACCTGACTCTTGTCGGCCTTGGACTTTTTGGTCTAATTGGGCTTTGACGCCGTAGCAGCTTGCACCTTCTTCTTCTTCTTCTTCCCTTTTTTAAAGAAACGACACCTAGTGGATGACTGATCTACCACATTCACTGATTCCTTGAGGAGCTGGTGATCCTTCTCAAAGGTCTGCAGTAACCCTAGCAAACCATGGTAGTTTATTACAGGCTTAATCATTCTATAATGACTTAAGAAGAGGAGGTAGGACTTGGGCAGCAAGTTCAGTATAGCAGCTTTTCTTAGCTGTTCATGCAAGAAAAATTTGAGTTTGCTCAGACGTTCGATCTACTCAATCATATATAATATATGATCTGTGATCGATACCTCCTCACGCATGCAGGCATTGAAGACAGCACAAGAGGTTTTGTGCCTTTCAATGTCATTAGGTGTGCCGAAGGATTCATTTAACACTTGAAGTATTTTCTTCGATTGAGCATCCTCAAACTTGTGACTAAACTCATCGTTCATAGCCACTCTCATAATGTAACGCATTGTGGTTCGATCATTGAGCCACTTCTGATAAGTATCTCTGATCGCACCACAAGCATTTGAAGCGGGCTCCTCAAGTGTATGATCTGTAAGTACATACAAGATCCTCTCGTGCTTGAGAACTATCTTCAATTTTTAATACCAGCTATCGAAATTGGATCCCATGAGCTTATCACTGTCTAGCAGTGAGCGAAGCGATAAAGAACTAGCCATTACTGAACTACTTTCTATCAGACCCTGCATAGAAGTACATATGTGAGTACTTGATCTAGAATCTAATACCCAACTAGAAGTAGAGGAAATCGTAAGATTAGATTTAATAATGAGCAAATTAAACATACCTTTCGAAGGTGCATCCACCTTTTGTTTCTTCAAGCTCTACAGGTATAGCGGACAGTTCCTCTTTCAATAGCCATCATTATTGCAATGGAAATATTTTTCCTTCTAGCAGCAGCCTTCTTAAGAGTGTCCTTCTTCTTCAGCTTGCTTTCCTTTTTCTTTTTCTACTTTTTTGCAGGCTTTTTCTTCTTCCAACTAGACTTTCTCTTAGAAGAAGAACCCTGCTCCACAGTGAGAATAGTGCCAGTCCTTGAACTCTTCAATGTCCACTCATTACTAACCAACATGTTCATCAACTCAAGTAAAGTGTAGTTCAATTTGTTCATATTATAATTCATAACAAATGAAGCAAATGAACTAGTAAGGAACTGGAGGATCAAATCCACTTACAGCTCCTTATATATAGGAATGCCCAGCTTCTTAAGTTGTTCAATATCCTTGATCATTATCAAATAATGATCGTGGACGGACTATCCTTCACACATCTTAGTATTAAAAAGTCTTTTAGATACTTCGAAGTATGCAGTGCAGCTCTGTTCATCATACAACTCTTGAAAGTGATTCATCATGACCTTAGCAGTAGGCATATCATCATGCTGGCTCGGCAATTCATTTGACTTTAAAGCCAACATGTAACACTTCACCTTATTATTGTCTTCCATTTATTTTTCATGTGCTACCATCTGATGGGCACTTGGGTGGTCAGGTAAAAAGCAAGGGGTCTTGGTCGAGCACATAGCCCAACTTCTTCGAACTTAAAATAATTTTAAGATTTCTGAACCAGTCCTTGTAGTTTAGGCCAACTAGTCGGTTGGACTCAAGAATGCGGGCTAATAGGTTGGAGGCTGACATGGTTAACTACAAAGAGAAAAAATTTAAGTTAGATGATGGTACTCGATTTTAAAATTTATTCTAGAAACTTTAAGAAACAAATTAGACTTTCACTATTCTCACAGATCTCTCACATTCCCTTGTGGAGATGCAGAAATCCCTATGCGACTAGGGTTCCTAATAGGTACTATGGTCTTATCGATATGCGTGTATCTTACCGTATCCAAAATATTGAGCTATGCTATACCGATGAATGGATAACTATTATCCAATCACTACTATAGAACAGGCCTATAGCAGCGCTTACTACAGCAGTGGTTCAAAAATCACTGTCATAGCAAGTATAGTAGTGGTTATTCATAACTGCTGCCATATGTTGGACATATGGTAGCGATTATAAGTAACTGCTACTATAGACTTATGGCAGCGATTAAACATAACTGCAGCCATGTCCGACCTATCATAGTGGTTACCAATAACCACTGTAATAAGTTTTAGATATTGCAGCAGTTGACTAACCGTGACTATAGATTGAAGATATAGCAGCGGTTATGTTAACCGCTACTATAGGTTCGATCTATAGTAGCAGTTATGTGTAACTACTTCTATAGGTTCGACATATGGCAGCAGTTATAGTAACCGCTACCATATCTCTGACCTATGGCAGCAATTACATGTAACCGCTGCTATAGGTCAAATCTATGATAGTGGTTAACAATAACTGCTGCTATAAATGATACGGCAATAGTTACATAACCGCTGCTAAAAACGTATAGTAGCAGTTCCATGCAATCACTGCTATATATGCTGAATATAAATTTTTTTCATATTTTTTTTAAATATGATATAATTTTAAAATTTAAAGTTTATCTTCATCATTCATTATCTAAATAATTATCGTTAGAGTGTGGTTACAAAAGATCGTCATGATCTGATAGCCCTAGCTATGTCGATTAATAAAATTTGATTTCGATGGCCACGAATGGCCGCATGATGATCTAGTAGATAGAGACCGTCAATGAATCCAAAAATTTACAATAATAGTTTTGATGATGTTTGTAGTATACTATTAAAATTTTACTTCAATCAGATATCATCATCATGATCAATTTAGTACAGGATGATTTCAACCGTTAAATAAAAAATTAATGATGAAAAGGCCAAACGACGTCCGATTATAAGATAATTTTTTAGATAAATGATCTTTGCTACTATTTTAATTATTTATATAGTAGTGATCATAAAATCCAAATCGTGTCTATATAAACCATCCATGTTAAGCATGTCTTACGAAAGTACAAGCATAATTACTTAAGAACATTAAGAATGAGTATTAAGAGATATATAATTTTGGATCGTTCATATATGTGTGGTTTGAAGTTTATGATCACCACTATATAAATGATTAAAATAGTAGCAAAGATTATTTATCTAAAAAATTATCTTATAATCGAATGCCATTTGGCCTTTTGATCACTCATTTTTCATTTAATAGTTGAAATCATCTCATGCTAAATTGACCATGATAATGATATTTGATTGAAGTAAAATTTTGATAATATGCTACAAACATCATCAAAATCATCGTTGTAAGTTTTTGAATCCATCAGTGGTCTCTATCTATCAGATCATCATGCGGCCGTTCGTGACTGTCGAAATCGATTTTATTGATCGACATAGCTAGGGCTATCAGATCGAGGTATCTTTTGTGATCATACTCTAATGATAATTATTTAGATAATAAATGATGAAGATAGATTTTAAATTTTAAAATTATATCATATTTAGAAAAAAATATGAAATTTATATTCTACCTATGGCAGCGGTTATTCATAATCGCTATCATATGACCTATTGCAGCAGTTATGTAACCACTACCATATGCTGATGATAGTGGTTTTTAAAACTGCTACCACAGGTTACGTCTTTTTTCCCCCACCCCACCCTCTCTTCTTCATTTTGCACCGATCGATTTTGGTTTCCCTCCTTTCTCTCTCTCTCTCTCTCCTATCTATCCGAGACCTACCCTCTCTGCCGTCGGCCCGCCCCACCGCCATCCCCTCCCTCTAGCACCGCTGTCGGCTCCCTCTTCCCCAATCTCCCTTGCCTCATGCCCCCCTCCCTCTTCCCTACCTCCCTCGGCCCTGCCTCTCTCTTCCCCCAACCCCACCTCCCTCGACCTCGACCTTCCCCAGCCCCGCCTCCCTCTTCCCCCGACCCCACCTCCCTCGACCCTGACCTTCCCCGATCCTGCCTCCCTCTTCCCCCGGGCCCACCTTTCTCTTCCTTTAACCTAGCCTCCCTCGACCCCAGCCTTCTCTGGCCCTGCCTCCCTCTTCCCTCAGCCTCGCCTCCCTCTTCCCTCAGCTGCTGCGGCCCTTTTTGGCCCCATGCCCCACCTCCCTCGACCCCGGCCACCTTTGGCCCCAGCCCCCTTTGGCCCTGCGTCATGCCTTGCCACCGCCCCCCTTCCTCTAGCACCACTGTCGGCAACCCCCGTAGGTATGATTTTTTTTTCATTTTATGTCATATTATTTTTATAATTATATTTATAATTATATCATAATATTATTTAATAATAATTATGTCATAATAATATTTAAAGAAAACTACCATCGGTGGGTTCTGGGCCTTACTAGCAACTGTGGGCCGTGCCATCGGGTTTTGGGCCATGCTGGTGGATACTAGACCGTGCCGGTGGGTTATGAGCTGTCGGGTTCTGGGCTGAACTGGCAGGTTCTGGGCCATATCGGGTTCTGGATCATGCCGGTGGGTTCTAGGCTATGCCACTTTATGAAAAGTATTTTTTTTTATAAAGAGGCTGTGATGATTTCGGATAAAAAATGATTAATTCTTAGCATGATTTTAGTGATATTTTTCTCTTATTTTTTCTCTTCTTCTACAAATATTTCAACAATTTCGAATGGCAAGATATTCTTGGATGGCCTGTGGCTGTTTAGCAGGCAGCCATTCACAGCCGATTTGGTTTACTTGTAGTGGATTCTGGATCGGGCCTGCAGATTTTGGGTTGGGCCGGTGGGTTATGAGCTGTCGGGTTCTGGGCTGTGCCGACAGATTTTGGGTTGTGCCGGCAGGTTCTAGGCCGTCGGGTTCTGGGCCATGTAGGTGGATTCTGGTTCATCAAGTTTTGGGCTATGCCAGCAGATTCTGGGCCATGCCACTTTATGAAAAATATTTTTTTCTTTCTTTTTTTATAAAGAGGCTGTGATGATTTTGAGCAAAAAATAGTTAATTCTTAGCATAATTTTAGTAATATTTTTCTCTTCTTCTATAAATATTTTAATAATTCCGAATAGCAAGGTGATCTTGGATGGTCTACGGCTGTTTAGCAAGCAACCATTCGCAGCCGATTTAGTTTACTTGTAGTGATACCGAAAGCAACATTGCAATGCATGATTAAATAGTGAATTTGAGCCTCCCTTTTACTTTAAAATTAATGTAATTCTTGTAATGGAATTTATTGCATAAAATTTTTTAGGTTACTGTTTAGTCCCTATTGCTTTTGCTTATTGCATTGCATAATGATAGACCCATCAATTGATTAGTGTACATAATTTATGGCATCCATACATTTATATATTTTAGTGTGGATGAGAGAATTATGTACAATGATCAATTGATTATCTAATTTGGATAGTTTAAGAATTATAAATAATTATATAGGTAATTACAACAATCAAACAGTATGTTGAGGGTTCGAAAGAAATTTTGGATAGTATTTTTTTTTGTTCTTCCTACATGAGAGAACTAAGAAAAAATACTGTCAAAATTTTTTTGTCCCTGGTACATATCATTTGATTACTCTAATGAACCTATAGAATTACGATAATTCCTAAATGGGATAGGACCTATCTTTACCTATTAGTTGGTGATAGGATGCATTTATTGCATATCTAAAAATGATATTTAATGTATTTTTATTCCTTCAAATATTTATTTATAATGCATTGTACAAAATAATGTTTAATGTAATTAATATTTTTTGTTTATAATGCATTGGGATCTAAAAATGATATTTAATACAAATAACACTTTTTATTTGCCTATGTAATGATCCCGTGGTTCTGGGCTGCGTCAGTGAGTTCTAGGCTGTCAGATTCTGGATCGTGCTAGCGAGTTATAGGCCGTGCCATTTATGGTGAGTTCTAGGCTGTACATAGAACTATGACCCATCTTTTGATTAATGTATATATTCTATGACATCCATATATTTATATATTTTTATATGGATGGAAGAATTATATACATTGGTCAATTGAGTGTCCAGTTTGGATAGTTTGAAAATTACAATTAATTCTATAGGTAATTATCTTAATGTTATTATGTTGTGTCTCATTTTTACATATGATTTAATTGTAGTATCACCATTTTTATAATGGAAAAGGGGTGGATGAAGTTGAGTAGACTCTTGCCAGAATATGAGGCTGGACTTCAAAAGTTTCTTGATTTTGTTATAGAGAAATTCGGAGACCATGGACTTATCCAATATCTTTGTAAGAGGTGTATGGGTGGGCCTTGGGTATCTCATCAAGATGTAAAGATCACCTCACTATTTATGGTTTTAAACTTGGCTATGAATTTATTGGGATCAACATGGTGAGTGCAGGCCATAAGGAGGCAATCAACATGATGGAGAAATGGAATAAATGGTTTGTGATATCTTTTTATTTATTGGCCATAGTGATGGTACATCTACGTCCATGCCTAATCTTATGGTTGGTGAAATGACAAACATTGAGGATGTGGAGAAGGTCCGCAAGTTGATAGAGGATGCTAATATTCCATTGTATCTCGGATGTGAAAAGATGGTGAAGCTTGAGTTTTTAATCTAGTTGTGTCATGCAAAATGCTCCAATGGATTCAGTAATAATGGAGTGAACTGTATACTAGAGCTTTTGGAGGACATTCTTCTGAATAATGCACAAATTTCAAAGAATAATTATGAGGCATCAAAGATTATTGAATAGTTGGGCTTTACTTACACCAAGATATATGCATGCCCTAATGATTGCATGCTTTATTGGAAGGGGGATGCCAATCGAAACGAGTGCAGGAGGTGCATGAAGGAACCAGATCTAGGGTTTCAGGGTTAGATCTTGAAACTTTTTCAAGATCAGGCAGCAGAAGACTAAAATAAATCAAAATTTATCTTATTAAAACCAGAGAATCTCTAGATCTAAGATCTTATTATATGATTATTACATGGCATTAAATCATAAATTAAAATATAAAGAGGAAGAACTATATGTTGATCATATCAACATGTTTCTATACTACATCTAATGTGTGTAAAATATAATAGATCAGATCTTTTACCTTGCAAATTAGATGTTCTAACTTTGCTGATCTAGGCTTGAGGATGATATTGTGATCCGCACACATGTCTGACCTCTAGGAGTCATCTACATGAGCCCATAAATCACGATCAGAAGTCCTGGTCCAGAAAATTAGCACAGTATGCTAGTACTGTGCTGATCCTTCTTCGATGGTCGATCAGATACCTCCTCCTTCTTGATTTGGACTCTTTCAAAGATGAGAAGTAGGAGAAGGAGTTTTAGATGTGAGACACTCTCAGAAAACTCACAGATGGAGGAAGGAAAGAGGTGAACTCAGCAACCATAGAAGAAGACCCTCTTCTTCTTCTCTTTGCTCTAACCCAGACACTTAGTTTTGTGTCTATTATATCTCTACATCCCAACACTCTTTCTCTCTAATTTTTACATTCCCCAAAGGTCTCTCAATGCTCTATAATCTATAAAAATTTTAAGAAGAAATTCATCTTAAATAAAGAGATATGAAGAATCCTTGTCTAGGTCAAATACCTAGTCAAGGAAAATCCAAACAGGGCAAGAAAAGGAGTGCCCAGCTCATGGATGCCCCCTCTTTCCTTTTCTACCATGGACCACCAGCAAAGGAAGCACAATATGTGCCATAAAAGCCACAAAAATCTTAGAAAAAATTTGGATAAAATCAGTGCCATAAAGAAAGAGTTTTGGTTTCTTAAAATTCTATCTCATAGAATTTGAAATCCAAACTAATTCCTACTTTGACTTGATCCTATTGAGAAATATACCCCAAAAGTCAATCGTCAACCTGTTGACGGTTGAGCAACCTTGTATTGTAATTGATTTGTTAATAAATAAAATATATTTTTGATATTTTCATCATAAGTTTTCATCTTCTAATGAACTCCGTTGTTGTGATGAAGTCCTTAGGACTATTTAGGTTCGATAAAGAGAAGATTTATCGATTAGTTCTTAAAACTATTCACGATCAAATGATAGGCTGGTAATAAGGATGACAGCTTCTATCGAGCATAGGTGGCTGTAGGCCATATGGGTTGGTTGTCCTCTTAACCAAGAAGTGTGGAGACACTGGTATGGCATACAGGTAAAATATAAAGGTACATCATCATTGAACATAACCAACTCCAGAGCATTCTGCTGTCGAGAATGTCTCTAATGAGATATAGATATAAGTATCCCTTAGACCTGAGATCGCCTTAGTGACTTGCAAGCAACTCACTATGCTTTGGTATTGGACTAACTGAATTTTTAATTCAGTGATGGAAGGCTTTTGGGCATAGTCAAGTACTTGCAAAGTCGGAGTGTGATCAAGATGGGATTGACCACTCCAAGAGTTGGAGAAAAATGAGTCGCTGTATTTCAATTTAGCAAAATCTTGGCCAAGATAATCCATCAGATGGATTTGATATTTTGAAATACAATATGGACAACCTGATCAGAGTTGACAGTTGAACTCTGAGGTGTCCTATGAGTATTTTACTTAAAGAGATGAATTATATGAAAACTATATCCACATGGGTTCTAAGAATGTTGTTCTACACATTCGACCTATCCGACCATCGGGTACCATTGCTAGATGGTCACTTTAATTGATACAAAAATTTATTTCTATGCTACCGACTTAGATTCATACCTATGAGATTACACACATTAGAGTTCAGGATCCGATCGGATAGTTGATCAACGATTAAGAATCATTCTAGGGTTAAACAATCAATACGATTGACATTTAATCTAGTGCAAGTGTTGCAAGAGGATCGATTAGCAATTCAATTGCTAATTAGTTTAATTTGATTAAGCTAATGGATTGAGATTAAGTCTAATTGAATATGATTTAAATAGATTTAATTTGGGCTTGATTGGATCAAGTTCAATTGGTTTATTGGATAAGCCAAGTGCAAGAAAAAGCTAGTCCTAGTTCAATTAGGACTTGGATCAACCTAATTTTTAATTCGATTAAAAAATTAAATCAGGTTTAAATCTAATTTAATTTAATTAAATTAAATTTTTAATTTGATTAAGGCTTATTTTAATTGAATTGATTTGATTTTGATTTGATTTGGTTTGAGAAACCAAATTTGAACAAGTCATAGATTGAATCCTAGTAAGACTAGGATTCCACCTTTTGCCACCTTAGCCCCCCACGCCCACTCTCTCTTATTTTATGTGACAAAACCTTCTCTCCTAGGCCTTCACACGTGTCCAAAGCTTTTCACTCTTTCTCTCTTACATGGAATGTGGTTGTGGACCAAGTCAAAGTAGAAATTAGTTTGGATTTCAAATTCTATGAGATAGAATTTTAGGAAACCAAAACTCTTTTCTTATGGCACTGATTTTATCCAAATCTTTTTTAAAATTTTTATGACTTTTATGGTACATATTGTGTGTCCTTTTCTGGAAGTCCATAGCAGAAAAAGAAGGATGGGGCACCCAAGAGTTGGACACCACTTGTCTTGCCCTGTTTGGATTTTTCTTGACTAGGTATTTGACCTAGACAAGGATTCTTCATATCTCTTTATTTAAGATAAATTTATTCTTAAAATTTTTGTGAATTATAGAGAATTGAGAGACCTTTTGGGTGTGTGAAAATTAGGGAGAAAGGGTGTTGGGGTGTGGAGATATAATAGACACAAAATTAAGTGTCTGGGTTAGAGCAACGAGAAGAAGAGGGTCTTCTTCTAAGGTTGCTATGTTCACCTCTTTCCTTCCTCCATCTGTGAGTTTTCTGAGAGTGTCTCATATCTTAAACTCCTTCTCTTACTTCTTATCTTTGGAAGAATCCAAATCAAGAAGAAGGAGGTATCTGATCGACCATCGAAGAAGGATCAGCACAGTACTAGCATACTGTGCTGATTTTCTGAACCAGGACTTCTGATCGTGATTCATGGGCTCGTGTGAATGACTCTTAGAGGTCGGATGTATGTGTGGCTTGCAACATCATCCTCAAGCCTGGATCAGTAAAGTTAGAATGTCTAACTTGCAAGGTAATAGATCTGATCTATTATATTTTACATACATTAGATGTAGTATAGAAATATGTTGATATGATCAGCATGTAGTTCTTGCTCTTTATATTTTAATTTTTAATTTAATATCATATAATAAGATATTAGATCTAGAGATTCTCTAGTTTTATAAAATAAATTTTGATTTATTTTAGTCTTCCGCTGTCTGATTTGAAAAAAGTTTCAGGATCTAACCCCGAAACCCTAGATCTGATTCCTTCAATTGGTATCAGAGCTTAGGTTATTTATTACATAATTATTTATATATACTTAGATTATTTTTTAGATTAGATTTAATTTATAATTTGATTATTAAATTTGAAATTAAAATTTTTAGATCAATCATGAATTGTAGGTTGTGCTACTGTAAGATTTACCCTTTACAGTGCAAAGGTTGTCCTAGTTCGTGTAGATCTATCTTTAATTATAAATTTGTTAGATATGATCTAAATTAAATTTATAATTTATTAAATTTAAAAAATATTTAAATCTAAAATAAAATCTCTTTGTTTATAATTCTCGCACAAAGAACCATCATATATTTATCTAAAAAATTTACATAGTTTAAAGTTGAAATTATTTCAATTACATGAACTTGTTTAGATTAGATCTAAAGTAGTTTTATGCTTATTTCATTTGCATTTTGATTATGAATCAAACATACAACTTAGTTGGTATAACCATATTATAAAAATATTTTACAAACATAAAAATTATTTTCTAAAAGTCGAACCCCAACCCTCAGCCCAAAACTTAATTGAGAAGTAAGAAGTTGTTTGATTAGGTTCTAGGATTGTGAATTGAAGAATCTAAGACACAAACCATAACACATTGGGTTAATGAGTTAGTGAGAATTAGGTCCATTAATTGGGTTAGACCTAAGGTTAGATTAAAGATGGACTTAATTAGAGAATTGACTAAATCAAATCAATTGTTATCTTAGATTAGGTCAATGATTCTCTAGATCAATTACAATAGTTGTAGTTGGTCAAGTCCATATCTTTAACGAGAACCAAATGGACTTGATTCTTGGCTAAGTGGTCTAGCACAAACTGTTAGGTTGATCTAATCAAAACTAATTAAACTAGTTGGTATCTAAGATAAACCAGACCGATGGTTTTTAATTGGCAGCCCGCTTACCTGACCATTTCTGATGGTGTCTAAGGCAAGCTTTGGTAGATCCTCCCATCGATCGAACTTACCTGGCCTCTTGGTAAAATTATGTTTTGATCAGATCACTTGACTATTCGAGCTGACCCATGTCAGCTAGGTTAATCAGTGTGATTGATTTAGGTGCTCCTAGACTAACCCTTTTAATGGTCTTCCTTTAGCTGACTTGATGAAGCTAGTGAGAGGATCATGATAAGCTGGTTCATCTAACCTCCTCCTCTAAATCAATTAAATCCTTTAAAATTATTAGGTCCTTAAAATAAAATAGTTATGGTGATAACTACATCATAGCCTCCCATTAAGTGGATGATAATGGGTCCATTAGTTGGATAATCATTGGAGGCCCAAAGGCCTGGTGCTTATCGGCTGATGGAATTGTCATTCATAATATGATTTCTTGATTGCATCTTTCTAAATGGTGGTTAGGTTAGCCAACCAAAGTTGGGCCCAATCATTCATTGGCTAGATGGGCCAAGTAAGGTCATGTTAATGGTTGGACCTAACCAGACCTTTTTAGTGGAGACCAAAGCCTACTGATTAAGAATTGGGGCAAAATTAAAATTACTAAAAATTATTTAGAGAAACAATTGGTTATAAACCTATCTTTAGATGTACATAGTTGGCCAACCAAAGTTGGGCTTGTGTACAGTCTAAGTGGATTCTAGTACCCACTAAGGAATTAGGGTAATTTCTCGAATTGGAGGTAGAGGCTACCAATTCGAATAAAATAGTGAGAGAAATCTTTTGATTAAAGTCCAAATCTTTAGGTTTAATGAATCAATTACTAATTAGGTTATGGTTTTCCTTTGTGCAGATATGGCCACTTCCCTATCGCTCCGATCATTGTTGGACAATGATAATTTTGTGGGACCCAACTTCGGTAGCTGGTACCGAAAGTTGAAGATAGTCCTGGAGCATGAATGGATCCTATATGTGATAACGGATCTTGCACCTGAGGAGCCAGCTGCCAATGACATGGAACAGTCAGAGACACTTATCAGAAGTGGCTCAGTGATCGGATCACGGTGCGCTGTATCATGCTGGCTGCCATAAGCAATGAGTTCAGTGGCAGATTTGAGATGGCTCAGCCAAAGGATATGCTTCAAGTGTTGGAGGATGCCTTTGGCACATCCGATGATGCGGAGAGGCACAAGACTAGTTGTGCCATCTTCAACACCAAAATGTGAGATGGTGCCTCTATCACTGATCATGTATTGTACATGATCGAGCTAATGGAGTGTTTAAGCAAGCTCGACTTTCCCTTGCATGAGCAGCTTGGAAAAGATGCAATACTGAACTCGCTACCCAAGTCTTATCTCCCATTTCTCACTCATTTTAGAATGATAAAGCCTGAAGTAAACTACCACGGGTTACTGGGGTTGCTTCAGAACTTTGAGAAAGATCCCAACTCTACAAGGAGTCGATGAACATAATGGGAGGTTCGTCTTCTGGTTCTTGACCCTTTAAAAAAGGGAAGAAGAACAAGAAGAAGAAAGTGAAGAAGGTGCAAGTTCAGACTGAGAAATCAGTGCAGGGCCAGATCAGAAAGATCAAGCCTAATAAGAGTCAAGCTAAATGCTTCTTTTGCAAGAAGCGGAGGCACTAGAAGAGGAACTGTCCTCAGTACATTGCTTCTCTGGATCAGAAAAGATAGAGAAAGAAGCAAGCTATTGCTAGGCAAAGTATTTATATGATAACTCCTTGCAATTTCTCTATTTGTGATATAACTGACTGGATATTGGATATCGATAGCCCTTACCATATTTGTAATTCATTGCAGGGGTTGTAGGTCAGTAGGAGATTCGAGCAAGATGAGAGGTTCCTGAACATTGGAGATGGAAGATCAGTTCCAGTTCTAGCATTAGGAATCTTAAAACTTGTATTTGAGTCTCATACCATTATTCTTAATGATTATCATTTCTGTCCTAGTTTCTTTTTAAATATTATTTCTGTAGGCCTTCTGGTCAAAAATGATTATAAAATTTCAATAAAGTAACAAGTTTGTAATATCATTATGAATGATGTTACTATTTTTTATAGACATTTGAACAATGGTGTGTATATATTATCACAACATGTTAATGTAGTCTATTCTACAGGCAAGCACCCTAGATTAGATAGTGTATCAAATATCTACTTATGGCACTGTAGGCTAGGTCATATAAACAAGAACAGGATAAACAGGTTGACTCAAGAGGGAATCCTCGAAGTCAGTGATTGTGAATCACTTCCAACCTGTGAGTCCTATCTTCTTGGTAAAATGACTAAGTCACCTTTTACTGAAAAAGGTGAGAGAGCTACTGAGCTCTTGGGCCTAGTATATATTGATGTATGCAGGCCCATGAGCACAAGTGCTAGAGGTGGATATTTTTACTTCATCACTTTCACGGATGATCTATCTAGATATGGATATGTCTATCTGATGAAACATAAGTCGGATTCATTTGAAATGTTCAAACGATTCCGAAGTGAAGTAGAAAAATAAACTGGGAAGAGTATTAAAACTCTTCGATCTGACCAAGGAGGGGAATATCTTTCTGGTGAGTTTCTCACATATCTAGGAGAGAATGGGATTCTCTCCAAATGGACTCCTCCAGGAACACCACAGCATAATGATGTGTTTGAAAGGAGAAATCGGACTCTGTTAGACATGGTCCGATCCATGATGGGTTTTGCCAGCTTGTTGATATCCTTCTGGGGATATGCACTCAAATCGGCCTATTATCTGTTAAATAGGGTTTCAAGTAAGTCTGTAATTAAGACTCCATATGAGATATGGACAGGACGTAAGTCAATACTTTCACACCTTAGGGTCTGGGGGTGCCCGGCCTATGTCAAATGGTTAGTTACAGAGAAACTTGGACCTAGGTCTGACAAATGCACATTCATAGGATACCCCAAAGAGACCAAAGGATATTTTTTTTACCATGCTGATGAACAAAAGGTGTTCGTCAGTCTTAAGGCAACCTTTTTAGAAAAGGAGTTTCTTGGTGAAGGAACCGTTGCCTCTAAGGTTGAACTTGATGAAGTTCAACAGGTAGAAGGACCAACATCAATAGCTGAACCTGAGTCAGATTTGATTAGATCAGATCTGAAGCCCAATGTACCTACACCATTAAGGCGATCCAGTAGAGTACCGCATCAGCCGGACAGATACTATGATTTTTTAATCCAAAATGGTGATCCCATCAAACTCGATGAGAACGATGAGGATCTGATCACCTATATGGATGCTATGCAGAGACCTGATTCCAAAAAATGGCTGGAAGCCATAAAATTCAAAATGGAGTCCATGAAGGTCAACGATGTATGGACATTGGTTGACCTACCAGAAGGGGTTAAACCCATTGAGTGTAAATGGGTCTTCAAAAGAAAAAGGGATGCAGACGAAAAGGTGGAGACCTATAAAACCTGTCTGGTTGCCAAGGGGTATCGTCAACATTATGGTATTGACTATAACGAGACGTTCTCCCCTATGGCAATGCTCAAATTCATTCGAATAATGCTTGCAATAGCTGTCCATCTGGATTATGAGATCTGACAGATGGATGTAAAGACAACTTTTCTGAATGGAGAGCTGATCGAAGAGGTGTATATGATACAACCTGAGGAGTTTACATCCATAGATGAGTCCAAGGTGTGCAAGCTTCAGAGATCCATTTATGGATTGAAGCAATCTTCTCGGAGTTGGAACATGCATTTTGATAAGGTGATCAAAACGTATAGCTTCATTAAGAACGGAGAAGAGCCCTGCATCTATAAATGGGCAAATGGTCCAGTTGTGGTATTCCTTATCTTGTACGTGGATGATATTCTCTTAATTAAAAATGACATCCCCGCACTACAGGGAATAAAAGTTTGGTTGTCATCACAGTTCTCCATGAAAGACTTGGGTGAAGCATCCTACATCCTAAGGATAAAGATCTATAGGGATAGATTTAAAAGGATGCTTGGGTTATTCCAGTCCACGTACATAGACACTGTGCTGAAGAAGTTCAGCATGGAGAATTTCAAGAAGGGCTATCTATCGATAGGCCATAGAATTTCTCTCTCTAAGAAGGATTGTCCAACAACTCCTGAAGAGAGCGAGCGTATAAGTAGAGTCCTATATGCTTCGATCGTGGGATCTATCATGTACACCATAACATGTACAAGACCAGATGTGGCATACTCACTAGGAGTAGTGAGTAGATACCAATATGATCCAGAAGAAAATCACTGGAAAGTAGTTAAAGCCATCCTTAAGTATTTGAGAAATACTAAGGACCAATGGTTGGTTTATGGCGAGTCAGATCTGAAACTTGTGGGGTTCACAGACTCCAGCTTTCAATTTGACCATGATGACAGCAGAAGTGTGTCAGGTTATATCTTTACTGTGAATAGTAGAGCCATCTGCTGGAAGTGTTCCAAGCAGCATACTTTGGCAGACTCTGTTTGTGAGGCAGAGTACATCGCAGCATCGGATGTCGCAAAAGAAGTTGTGTGGTTGAGGAAATTCATCATCGAGCTCAGAGTAGCACCCTCTCTCGATGGTCTGGTCCTGCTCTACTACGATAGCACTAGTGCTATAGCTCAGGCGAAGGAATCCAAAGTACACCAGCGGACGAAGCACGTTTTGTGCCGCTTTCACCTGGTCCGGGAGATCATGGATCGAGGTAACATCGACTTTCAGAAGATCGATGGAAAGAAGAACCTGACCGACCCCTTCACTAAAGCTGTCATGGCCTAGCTCATGTAAAGAATTCTAGCCCACAAAGCCCAAAAAAAAAAAAAGAGAAAAATAGAGGAGAAGAACTCCCAAAGGGAGTCTTCTTCCTCCTCTCACCAGCTCCCAATTGGAGTTGGAAACGAGCTCCCTCCGGCCCTATTTAAGGAGGAGAACCCTCCTCTCTCCGTTCCACCAAAGATCTTAAGCCCAGTCAGTGGCAATCGCCGGAAAATCCACCGCGGAAGACTGACCTGTGCCCGTCCAATTGCTCGCCGGAAAAGCCTCACCGGCGTCGGAGGTAAGCCTCCTTCCTTTCCTCTCTTCTCTCCTTTCCTTCCCATGCCGGTGTGCACGCTCGCTGACGACCGGAGTCGCCGGATTTTGTTGCGGAAGAACCTTTGTTTTTTCCCATTTTTCTTCGATTTTTTCAACATCGGTGGTCACCGCCGACCACCGATTTGGCCCTCCTCTCATCGTCGGGTCACCTCCATCCTGCCGACGGCCGCCCCATGCCGGTTGCACCACCGACCGGCCAGCCAACAGGGGATTGTGAGATCCCCTATTTCGGCCCAAAGGAACCCACGGGAAGAAGAAGAAGGAAAAGAAAAGAAAAAGAAAAGAAAAAGAAGGAAAAGAAAAGAAAAAGAAAAAAAAAAGAAAAAAAAGAAAAAGAAAAGAAAAAGAAAAAAAAGAGAAAAAAAGAAAAAAATAATATAATAATAATATAATAATAATAAATAGGATTTTCTCCTCTCTTTCGTGAAGAAAAAAAGAAGAAAGAAAAGAAGAAAGAAAAATAAAATAAATTAATTTATAAATAATGATATAAAAAATAAAATATGAGAAAGAGAGTTTCTCTCTCTTCCCTCTCTTTCTTCAGCCTGAACTAGTATTTTCTCTCTCTAGAATTTGACTTTCTCTCTCTACTTTCTCTCTCTAAAATTCTCTCTCTAGATTATTTTTCTCTCCTGAGATTTTTAAAATTTTGAGAAGAATGATGATGAATTTAAATGATCCTCATGATGGATTTTTGATCTGTGATCGTCGGACGGTACACCGACATCCACTTTGATCAGATCAGATATTTTTAGATTTTATTTCTCATGATCTTATTGAATTGACCACATGATAATTTCAGCATGATTTGATTTGATCGATCAAATTTATTGAATCATATTGTCTGAAGAATTCAAGATGAGTTTTCTCTCTCTAACAATTTTCTTTCTCTAGAATTTTCTCTCTCTAAAATATTCTATCTCTTGATTGATTCTCTCTCTAAAAAGGTTAGTGAATGAAGAAATTTCTTTTAATAGTCTTGATCTAATTCTAATGAAGAACCCTGATCCATGATTGTCAGACAGCGTACTGGCACCCACCTTGATCAGACCATGAATCTTTAGATTTGATCATCCATGATTTTGATCTAGCCATGACTTGATTTGATCATGTTGATTTCACCAATCAAGATATTGGACCAATTGTAATGTTGGATTGTGTCACCTGATCAATTCGAATTGTACCTCATGAATTTTTTCTCCTCTAATTTTCTCTCTCCACTTGATTTTATGAAATCGATGAAGAAATCTTGGTCCTATCACTTCTAATCCAGTTTGATCTGATAGTTAAACTTTGAATCGTTTAGGTCTTAATTAGATTTTTGATTAGATAAAATTAGATGATCGGATCCAATCTAAACTGTTGAAATATGATATTCGTATTCTTTCTAATTATTGAAATTGATTCTGTATAGGATTATGGATGTTTGATCATGAGATATCGCGATATGATCTACGAACAAAATTTTTGAAAGAAAATTTATAGAATTATGTGAATTTATTGGAATGCGTTCGAGGTAAGTAATGTTTCACTTTTTCTAGATTATCGACAAATTATAATATATTTTTCTGACATGATTTGTGAAACGAGGCATGAATTGGATGAATGGTATTTTGTTATGAAAATATCTTATTTGAAATATTATGATGAAGCATGATTGAACATATTGATTTCATGATGCATTATATTGATTGATTTTGATACTACATGATTATATATTTTATTATCAAAATTAGAATATAAAATATGATTTATGAAGAATTATGATATAAGAAATATTATGAATTGATAACCTGACTATGTAAAGGACCCCGCCAATGGGGGCATATACGTTGGCAATTGATTTGTCCTGAGGGTTTATGTCACCAGAGAGACCAGCGATAAACCGTCAGAGAGACCAGCGGTTCTGAAGGACTTTACTGCCAGATGATTCGCAGCTCACCGCAAGAAGATACGCGATGTTATGACCCTGCCACAGAGAAAATATGGTCATAGCTCATGGTTGACGAAAAGAATTTAAGAATGAAAGAAATTGAAATCTGAAAAGAAACTTGAATTTTTGAAAAAAAAATGAATTTGGCATGAATTATGTTGCATAATTGAAATTGATTTCGAATTGATGAACTCTATATGCTTATTTTTTATAAATAATTATTTACTTAAATGCCTGATGAAATCTGTTGAGAAGTGATCATTGCTTACTGGGCTGTCTAGCTCATTACCTCCTTTTTTACTATTTTTATAGATGTTGAGGAATTAAGATGATACAAAATATGAATGGAAGAGTGATCAGAAGCAGAATCTCTATACTTTTATTTTCGGTTGAAAGTCTTATTGAATTTGATGTAAGGACTATGAATCATTGTTGAATTTTTTGAGATATTAAAGAAAAAGATTTAGATCGTTATATTTTGGATTTAAATCATTAACTAATTATTCTGCTGTTGTTTTAAGATAATATGATAAGATGCCTTGCATGCTTATGGAAAAAGTTTTTCATGAGTATGCGGCGGTTGCCATGACCCTCGATTCACAATCTCGGGTCAGGGGCGTGACAATTAAAGTGGTATCAGAGCATAAGTGGATGAATTATGAAACATAGAATCAGATATAGAATGGGTGTAAGTGGATAGACACCAGGGATATTATAGTGTAGATCTTTGATGATTGTAGTGGGAGAAATATTTATAAATTTTGATTAAATATTGAGATTATGTATAAAAAGATCGCAAGAGATTATGACATATGGAGTTTGAAATATGATGGATAATCTATAGATCATGATATGATTAGTTAGATCTTGATTGAAAGTAATCACAAAAGGATTGACATAAAATTTTATTGTGCATTATGGTTATTAATTTGATCATTGGTTATTCAAGTGAATCGTAAGTTCAAATTCGATGTGAGAATAATACTATGATATTACTTCTAGTTGAGAAGTTGACTATTATTGGCAAGATAAAGATTTGACGATAAAATATTGTTCCAGGATGGACTAAGAAAAAATCTTTTATGATGCTTGATTGAAATATTTATCGAAATTGAATTTGGTATATGGATTATATATAAAGTGGCATATTAGGATGAATGCATATTTGAGGATATTACAAAGAAATCTATTTCTTATTGATGAAATCGATTATGAGGTTGTAGAATATTCATCGTACTGGAATCTTTAATCATCATTCTTAGATCTAGATAATAGATCTTATTATGTCTCTTGGAGACTACATGATGTGTATAAAATTTTAATCTAAAGATTTTGTATCTAAGTTGATCAAGAGATTTTCTGATATTATTGTTGAGGTTGTTAATGAAAAATTGATATCTTCAGATTAAGATAAAAGATCTGATTTATATTCATTCTAGATTAAGGGATCCATGTGAATTTACAATTTAGAAATTTTGGATTTAGGAATTGATATGGAGTTCCTTTGCTTTTGTTAATGAGGTCCCTAATTGAATCTACTATTAAATGGAGATTTGATTTTTTTTTAAGCTTGTATGATTGTTATGAAAGGATATTTGATGATATTGAAGATCCTGATGATAGAAATTTTAGAAAATAAAATAATGATTTGAAATTCTTATATATTCAGATTATGTCCAAATTGGTTGAGCATCGAAGGATTTTCTCGTTGATTGGACTTATAAAGATTTTTGGTTTGAAAATTTATCGAATTGAATTGGAATGAGAATTAAGATTTGATTCATATTGATTATAGTAAATCTATATGATGGTTTAAATATGATATTGGACTCAAGGATTAATCAAGATTATTGTACACCAGTGAAAGTATGAATGAGAATCGAAAGTTAATCTTTGGCTTCAATTGAAATCTAAAATTTTAGATCTTTTCTATTGATAAGATAAAGAAATAATTTGATCAAATTTTTTTTTGGTGAACCTAAAAAATTTTGATTGTTAGATCAGAGTATGCAGCGGAAGCATGGTAATCTGGATTACTTTGAGTAAGTCAGGAATGTTGATTCTTTGAGTCAAAGAATTATGATAGATGATATAGTTTGATACAAAAAATTCATTGATATTAGAAAGAATAATATTTTAAAAATTTTAAATTTTTTTAGATATCCTAATGTGATTTTTAAAAGTAGTGCTTCCACCTACTATGCTAAAAAATAATAATAATAATAATATTTAGCATCCTAATTCTAGGATGAGTGGATCCTTGATTTTTGATTTTTGATTTAGAATATTTAGAGATAAATTTTCTCTATCCTAAAATTAAATTTTATAATTCTCTATTTATTAGGAAAAATTTGAGATTATTTATCAAATAATGATTTCGATCTTAGATTATTATACTCAAATATTTATCTCCAGGGTATAATAAAATTTGAAGTTTGGACTCTTTTGATCATTATTATTTCTCTGACTAAATAGAAAAGATTGAGGTTATCTATTGATATTGATGATTATTCTACAAAAGATGGATTGGAGTTATTTATAATTTAATTTGATAATAAATCGATTAATTAAGAGTTGTTAATGTTTAGATAAAGAAAATTGATATACTTACTTAGAATAGAGATATTGATTTTGACTATAAGAAAAATATAGTTTTGATTTAGATTAATTTTTGAGTTATTAATTTTTATTATGGAATGACTTAATGATAAAATTTATTTTAAGAAATAGAATATTTAAGAGTTTGAGGGTTTGAGTAAGAAAATTTTGATGACTAGAAATAGTGATGTTGATTCAATCAATAATGGTGATATTGATCCTTATGAAATGACTTAATGATGAAGTTGTATCGAGAATTAAAATATCAAAAGTTTGAGAATGAGATTGAAATGATAAATCTTCAACCTTTGAAAGTATGTATAAGAGAAAATATTTTTGAATTTTGATTGATTAGGATGTCATCAAATAATTCATAGAAGTATGCTTTCCTATCTTATGATGGGTTGAAATTAAGAGTGGATAATATTTTGAAAAAAAAAAAATGAATGATGATGATGAATGAAATTTTTATACAAGAATAGAGACATTGATTTTTTTCTATTCACAAGAGATAGAGTCATGAGATATTGAATATTAATTTTTACAGGAAATGAGATCATAATTTCGAAATCTTGAAACATTGAAAATCTTTGAGATGTTTATTTTGATAAATAAGAAAATGAATGGTTCCATTTCAGATCGATATTTCATGTACTGACTTTTTCTTTATGAAATGATTTAAGAATGAATTTATACTAAGAATTAGAATATTGAAATATTTGTGGATGAGATTCAAATAAGAAAATACGAAGACTCAAGCAAGAAAAATTTTGAGGACGAAATTTTTTTTAGAAGGGAAGAATGTCATGGCCCAGCTCATGTAAAGAATTCCAGCCCATAAAGCCCAAAAAGAAAAAAAGAAAAAAATAGAGGAGAAGAACTCCCCAAGGGAGTCTTCTTCCTCCTCTCGTCGGCTTCCAATCGGAGTCGAAAACGAGCTCCCTCCGGCCCTATTTAAGGAGGAGAACCCTCCTCTCTCCCTTCCACCAAAGATCTTAAGCCCAGTCGACGGTAATCGTCGGAAAATTCACCGCAGAAGACCGACCTGTGCCCGTCCAATTGCTCATCGGAAAAGCCTCACTGGTGTCAGAGGTAAGCCTCCTCCCTTTCCTCTCTTCTCCCCTTTCTTTCTTATGCCGGTGTGCACGCTCGTCGGTGACCGGAGTCATCGGATTTTGTTGCGAAAGAACTTTTATTTTTGCCCATTTTTCTTTGATTTTTTCGACGTCGGTGGTCACCGCCGACCATCGGTTTGGCCCTCCTCTCGTCGTCGAGTTGCCCCCCTCCTGCCGACGGCCACCCCATGCCAGTTGCACCACCGATCGGCCAGCCAACAGGGGATTGTGGGATCCCTTGTTTCGGCCCAAAGGAACCCACGGGAAGAAGAAGAAGGAAAAGAAAAGAAAAAGAAAAGAAAAAGAAGGAAAAGAAAAGAAAAAGAAAAGAAAAAAAGAAGGAAAAGAAAAGAAAAAGAAAAGAAAAAAAAAGGAAAAAAGAAGAAGAAAAAAATAATATAATAATAATAAATAGGATTTTCTCCTCTCTCTTCCGTGAAGAAAAAAAAAAGAAGAAAGAAAAGAAGAAAGAAAAATAAAATAAATTAATTTATAAATAATGATATAAATAATAAAATATGAGAAAGAGAGTTTCTCTCTCTTCCCTCTCTTTCTTTAGTCTGAACTAGTATTTTCTCTCTCTAGAATTGGACTATCTCTCTCTACTTTCTCTCTCTAAAATTCTCTCTCTAGATTATTTCTCTCTCCTAAGATTTCTAAAATTTTGAAAAGAATGATGATGAATTTAAATGATCCTCATGATGAATTTTTGATCTGTGATCGTTGGATGGTACACCGACATCCATTTTGATCAGTCAAGTATTTTTAGATTTTATTTCTCATGATCTTATTGAATTGACCACATGATAATTTTAGCATGATTTGATCTGATCGATCGACTTTGTTGAATCATATTATCTGAAGAATTCAAGATGAGTTTTCTCTCTCTAAGAATTTTCTCTCTCTAAATTTTTTTCTCTCTAAAATATTCTCTCTCTTGATTGATTCTCTCTCTAAAAAGGTTAGTGAATGAAAAAAATTTTTTAATAGTCTTGATCTAATTCTAATGAAGAATCCTGATCCATGATTGTCAGACAGCGTACTGGCACCCACCTTGATCAGACCATGAATCTTTAGATTTGATCATCCATGATTTCGATCTAGCCATGACTTGATTTGATCATGTTGATTTCATCAATCGAGATATTGGATCAATTGTAATGTTGGATTGTGTCACCTGATCAATTTGAATTGTACCTCATAAATTCTCTCTCCTCTGATTTTCTCTCTCCACTTGATTTTATGAAATTGATGAAGAAACCTTGGTCCTATCACTTCTAATCCGATTTGATCTGATAGTCAAACTTTGGATCGTTTAGGTCCTAATTAGATTTTTGATTAGATAAAATTAGATGATCGGACCGAATCTAAACCGTTGAAATATGGTATTCGTATTCTTTCTAATTATTGAAATTGATTCTGTATAGGATTGTGGATGTTTGATCATGGGATATCGCGATATGATCTATGAACAGAATTTTTGAAAGAAAATTTATAGAATTATGTGGATTTATTGGAATGCATTCGAGGTAAGTAATGTTTCACTTTTTTTAGATTTATCGATAAATTATAATGTATTTTTCTGACATAATTTGTGAAACGATGCATGAATTGGATGAATGGTGTTTTGTTATGAAAATATCTTATTTAAAATATTATGATGAAGCATGATTGAACATATTGATTTCATGATGCATTATATTGATTGATTTCGATACTACATGATTATATGTTTTATTATCGAAATTAGAATATGAAATATAATTTATGAAGAATTATGATATAAGAAACATTATGAATTGACAACCTGACTATGTAAAGGACCCCATCAATGGAGGCATATACATTGGCAATTGATTTGTCCTGAGGGTTCATGTCGTCAGAGAGACCAGCGACAAACCGCCAGAGAGACCAGCGGTTCCGAAGGACTTTGCTGCTAGATGATTCGCAGCTCACCGCAAGAAGATATGCGGTGTTATGACCCTGCCACAGGAAAAATGTGGTCATAGCTCATGGTTGACGAAAAGAATTTAAGAATGAAAGAAATTGAAATCCGGAAAGAAACTTGAATTTTCGAAAAAGAAATGAATTTGGCATGAATTATGTTGCATAATTGAAATTGATTTCGAATTGATGAACTCTATATGCTTATTTTCTATAAATGATTATTTACTTAAATGCCTGATGAAATCTGTTGAGAAGTGATCATTGCTTACTGAGCTGTCTAGCTCATTACCTCTTTTTTTACTGTTTTTACAGATGTTGAAGAATTAAGATGATACAAGATATGAATGGAAGAGTGATCAGAAGCAGAATCTCTATACTTTTATTTTTAGTTGAAAGTTTTATTGATTTTGATATAAGGACTATGAATCATTGTTGAATTTATTGAGATATTAAAGAAAAAAATTTATGTCGTTATATTTTGGATTTAAATCATTGACTAATTATTCTGCTGTTGTTTTAAGATAACATGATAAGATGCCTTGCATGCTTATGGAAAAAGTTTATCATGAGTATGCGGCGGTTGCCATGACCCTCGATTCACAATCTCGGGTCGGGGGCGTGACAAAAGCCCTGACGATAAAGGAGTTCGACAACCACAAGTCGAAGATGGGTATTAGATACTGTGTCGAGTGGCTTTAGGACAAGTGGGAGTTGTTGGAAAATATATCCCAAAAACCAATCGTCAACCTGTTGACGATTGAGCAACCTTGTATTATAATTGATTTGTTAATAAATAAAATATATTTTTGGTATTTTCATCATAAATTTTTATCTTCTAATGAACTCCGTTGTTGTGATGAAGTCCTTAGGACTATTTAGGTTTGATAAAGAGAGAATTTATTGATTAGTCTTTAAAACTGTTCACGACCAAATGATAGGCTGTTAATAAAGACGACAGCTTCTATCGAGCATAGGTCACTGTAGGCCATATGGATTAGTTATCCTCATAACCAAGGAGTGTGGAGATACTAGTATGGCATACAGGTGAGATGTAAGGGTACATCATCATTGAACGTGATTAACTCTAGAGCATTCTGCTGTCGAGAATATCTCTGATGGGATATAGGTATAAGTGTCCCTTAGACCTGAGATCACCTCAGTGACTTGCAAGTAACTCACTATGCTTTGGTACTGGACCTATTGAATTTCTAATTTGGTGATGGAAGGCTTCTGGGCATAGTCAAGTACTTACAAAGTCGGAGTGTGATCAAGATGGGATTGACCACTCCAAGAGTTGGAGAAAAATGAGTTGTTGTATTTCAATTTAGCAAAACCTTGTCCAGGATAATCCATCAGATGGATTTGATATTTTGAAATACAATGTGGACAACCTGATCAAAGTTGATAGTTAAACTCTGAGGTGTCCTATGAGCATTTTGGTCAAGGGGATGAATTATATGGAAACTATATCCGCATGGGTTCTAAGGATGTTGTTCTACACATTCGATTTATCCGATCGTCGGGTACCATTGCTAGATGGCCACTTCAATTGGTATAAAAATTTATTTCTATACTACTGACTTAGGTTTGAACCTATGAGGTCACACATATTAGAGTTCACGATCCGATCGGATAGTTGATCAACAATTAAGAATCATTCAAGGGTTAAAAGATCAATACGATTGATATTTAACCTAGTGCAAGTGTTGCAGGAGGATCGATTAGCAATTCAATTGCTAATTGACTTAATTTGATTAAACCAATAGGTTAAGATTAAGTCTAATTGAATATGATTTAATTAGATTTGGTTTGGGCTTGATTGGATCAAGTCCAATTGGTTTATTGGATAAGCCAAGTGCAAGAAAAAACTAGTCCTAGTTCAATTAGAACTTGGGTCAACCTAATTTCTAATTCGATTAGAAAATTAAATCAGATTTAAATCTAATTTAATCTGATTAAATTAGATTTTTAATTAGGTTAAGATCTATTTTAATTAGATTGATTTAGTTTTAGTTTGATTTGGTTTGAAAAACCAAATTTGAACAAGTCATAGATTGAATCCTAGTAAGACTAGGATTCCACCTTGCGCCACCTTAGCCCCCCATGCCCACTCTCTCTTATTTTGTGTGACAAAACCTTCTCTCCCAGACCTTCATGCATGCCCAAAGATTTCCACTCTTTCTCTTTTACATGGAATGTGGTTGTGGACCAAGTCAAAGTAGGAATTAGTTTGGATTTCAAATTCTATGAGATAAAATTTTAGGAAACCAAAACTCTTTCCTTATGGCACTGATTTTATCCAGATTTTTTTTGAGATTTTTGTGGCTTTTATGGCACATATTGTGTGCCATTTGCTGGTGGTCCATAGCAAAAAAAGAAGGAGGGGACGCCCAAGAGTTGGGCACCACTTGTCTTGCCCTATTTGGATTTTCCTTGACTAGGTATTTGACCTAGACAAGGATTCTTCGTATCTATTTATTTAAGATAAATTTTTTCTTAAAATTTTTGTGGATTATATAGAATTTAGAGACCTTTGGGACATGTAAAAATAAAGAAGAAAGGGTGTTGCAACATGGAGATATAATAGATACAAAACTAAGTGTCTGGGTTAGAGTGAAGAGAAGAAGAAGAGGGTCTTCTTCTAGGGTTGCTGTGTTCACCTCTTCCCTTCCTCCATCTATGAGTTATCTAAGAGTGTCTCATATCTTAAACTCTATCTCCTACTTCTCATCTTTGAAAGAGTCCAAATTAAAAAGAAGGAGGCATCTGATCGACCATCGAAGAAGGATCAGCATAGTACTAGCATACTGTGCTGATTTCCTGGACCAGGACTTCTGATCGTGATTCGTGGGCTCGTGTGGATGACTTCTAGAGATCGGACATGTGTATGACTTGCAACATTATCCTCAAGCCCGAATCAGTAAAGTTAGAACATCTAACTTGTAAGGTAATAGATCTGATCTATTATATTTTACATACATTAGATGTAGTATAGAAACATGTTGATATGATCAACATGTAGTTTTTACTCTTTATATTTTAATTTTTGATTTAATACTATATAATAATCATGCAATAGGATCTTAGATTTAGGAATTCTCTAATTTTATAAGATAAATTTTAATTTATTTTAGTCTTCTGCTGCCTGATCTGGAAAAAGTTTCAAGATCTAACCCTGAAACCCTAGATCTGGTTCCTTCAGGTCCACAACCACGTTCCATGTAAGAAAGAAAGAGTGGAAAGCTTTGGGTATGTGTGAAGGCCTGAGAGAGAAGGTTTTGTCATACAAAATAAGAGAGAGTGGATGTGGGGGCCTAAGGTGGCACAAGGTAGAATCGTAGACTTACTAGGGTTCAATCTATGACTTGTTCAAATTTGGTTTCTCAAACCAAATCAAACCAAAACCAAATCAACTCAATTAAAATAGATCTTAACTCAATTAAGAATCCAATTTAATTAGATTAAATTATATTTAAATATGATTTAATTTTTTAATCGAATTAGAAATTAGGTTGACCCAAGTCTTAATTGAACTAGGACTAGTTTTTCCTTGCACTTGGCTTATCCAATAAACCATTTGAACTTGATCCAATCAAGCTCAAACTAAATCTAATTAAATCATATTCAATTAGACTTAATCTCAGCCTATTTGCTTAATCAAATTAAGCCAATTAGCAATCAAATTGCTAATCAATCCTCCTGCAATACTTGCACTAGGTTAAATGTCAATCGTATTGATCGTTTAACCCTAGAACGATTCTTAATCATTGATCAACCATCTGATCGGATCGTGAACTCTAATGTGTATGACCTCATAGGTTTGAACCTAAGTCAGTAGTATAGAAATAAATTTTTGTACCAATCGAAGTGACCATCTAGTAATGGTACCCGACAGCAGGATAGATCGAATGTGTAGAACAACATCCTTAGAACCCATGCGGATATAGTTTTCATATAATTCATCCCCTTGACCAAAATGCTCATAGGATACCTCATAGTTCAACTGTCATCTCTGATCAGGTTGTCCATATTGTATTTCAAAATATCAAATCCATCTGATGGATTACCCTGGCCAAGATTTTGCTAAATTGAAATACAGCGACTCATTTTTCTCTAACTCTTGGAGTGGTCAATCCCATCTCGAACACACTCTGACTTCGCAAGTACTTAACTGTACCCAGAAGCCTTCCATTACTGAATTAAAAATTTAATTAGTCTAGTACCAAAGCACAATGAGTTGCTTGCAAGTCACTGAGGCGATCTCAGATCAAAGAGACACTTATACCTATATCCCGTCAGAGACATTCTCGACAGCAGAATGCTCTAGAGTTGGTCACGTTCAATGATAATGTATCCTTACATATCACCTGTATGCCATACCAATGTCTCCATACTCCTTGATTAAGAGGACAACCAATCCATATGGCCTACAGCGACCTTTGCTCGATAGAAGCTGTCATCCTTATTAACAGCCTATTATTTGGTCATGAACAGTTTTAAGGATTAATCGATAAATTCTCTCTTTATCGAATCTAAATAGTCCTAAGAACTTCATCATAACAACGGAGTTCATTAGAAGATAAAAACTTATGATAAAAATACCAAAAATATATTTTATTTATTTACAAATCAATTACAATACAAGGTTGCTCAACCGTCAACAGGTTGACGATTGGCTTTTGGGACATATTTTTCAACAACTCTCACTTATTCTAAAGCCACTCGGCACAGTATCTAATATCCATTTTTGACTTGTAGTTGTCGAACTCCTTTATCATCAGGGCTTTAGTGAAAGGGTCGGTCAGGTTCTCCTTTTCATTGATCTTTTGAAGGTCGACATCACCTCGATCCATGATCTCCTGGACCAGGTGGAAGCGATGCAAAATGTGTTTTGTCTGCTAATGTGCTTTGGGTTCCTTTGCCTAAGCAATGGCACCAGTGCTGTCGTAGTAGAGCAAGATCGGACCATCGATGGAGGGTGCTACTCCGAGCTCGGTGATAAATTTTCTCAGCCACATAACTTCCTTTGCGGCATCCGATGCTGTGATGTACTTCACCTCATAAATAGAGTCTGCCACAGTATGCTGTTTGGAACTCTTTCAGTAGATGGCTCCACCATTTAGAGTAAAGATATATCCTGACACGCTTCTGCTGTCATCATGGTCAGATTAAAAGCTGGAGTCTGTGAACCACACAAGTTTCAGATCTGACTCGTCATAAACCAACCAATGGTCCTTAGTATTTTTCAAATACTTAAGGATGGCTTTCACCACTTTCCAATGATTTTCTCCAAGATCAGATTGGTATCTACTCACTACTCCTAGTGAGTATGCCACATCTAACCTTGTACATGTCATGGCGTACATGATAGATCCCACGGTCGAAGCATATGAGACTTTACTCATACGCTCTCTCTCTTCAGGAGTTGTCGGACAATGCTTCTTAGAGAGAGAAATTTCATGGCTTATCGGTAGATAGCCCTTCTTAAAATTCTCCATGCTGAACCTCTTCAGCACAGTATTTATGTACGTGGACTGGGATAATCCAAGCATCTTTTTAGATCTATCCCTATAGATCTTCATTCCTAGGATGTAGGATGCTTCACCCAAATCCTTCACGGAGAACTGTGATGACAACCAAACTTTTATTCCCTGTAGTGTGGAGATGTCATTCCTGATTAAGAGAATGTCATCTACGTACAAGATAAGGAATACCACAACTGGATCATTTGCCCATTTATAGATGCAGAATTTTTCTCCATTCTTAACGAAGCCATACGTTTTGATCATCTTATCAAAATGCATGTTCCAACTCCGAGAAGCTTGTTTTAATCCATAAATGGATCTCTGAAGCTTGCACACCTTGGACTCATCTGTAGATATAAACCCCTCAGGTTGTATCATATACACCTCTTCGGTCAGCTCTCCATTCAGGAAAGCTGTCTTTACATCTATCTGCCAGATCTCATAATCCAGATGGATAGCTATTACAAGCATTATCCGAATGGATTTGAGTATTGCCACAGGGGAGAATGTCTCGTTATAGTCAATACCATAATGTTGACGATATCCCTTGGCAACCAAACGAGCTTTATAGGTCTCCACCTTTCCGTCTGCATCCCTTTTCCTTTTGAAGACCCATTTACACCCAATGGGTTTAACCCCTTCAGGTGGGTCAATCAATGTCCATACATCATTGATCTTCATGAACTCCATTTCGAATTTCATGGCTTCAAGCTATTTCTCAGAATCAGGTCTCTGCATTGCATCCATATAGATGATCGGATCCTCATCATTCTCATCGAGTTCGATGGGATCACCATCCCGGACCAAGAAACCGTAGTATCTATCCGGCTGACACGGTACTCTATCAGATTGCCTTAATGGTGCAGGTACATTGGGCTTCAAATCTGATCTAATCAAATCCGACTCAGGTTCAACTATTGGTGTCGGTCCTTCTACCTGTTGAACTTTATCAAGTTCAACCTTAGAGGCAATGGTCCCTTCACTAAGGAACTCTTTTTCTAAAATGGTTGCCTCAAGGCTGACGAACACCTTTTGTTCATCAGCATGGTAGAAAAAATATCTTTTAGTCTCTTTGGGGTACCCTATGAATGTGTATTTGTCAGACCTAGATCCAAGTTTATGTGTAACTAACCATTTGACATAGGTCTTGCACCCCCATACCCTAAGATGTGAAAGTGCTGGCTTATGTCCTATCCATATCTCATATGGAGTCTTAATTACAGACTTACTTGAAACCCTATTTAATAGATAATAGGCCGATTCGAGTGCATATCCCCAAAAGAATATCAACAAGCTGGCAAAACCCATCATGGATCGGATCATGTCTAACATAGTCCGATTTCTCCTTTCAAACATACCATTATGCTGTGGTGTTCCTGGAGGAGTCCATTGGGAGAGAATCTCATTCTCTCCTAGATATGTGAGAAACTCACCAGAAAGGTATTCTCCTCCTTGGTCAGATCAAAGAGTTTTAATACTCTTCCCAGTTTATTTTTCTACTTCACTTCAGAATCGTTTGAACATTTCAAATAAATTCGACTTTTGTTTCATCAGATAGACATATCCATATCTAGATAGATCATCTGTGAAAGTGATGAAGTAAAAATATCCACCTCTAGCACTTGTGCTCATGGGCCCACATACATCAGTATGTACTAGGCCCAAGAGCTCAATAGCTCTCTCACTTTTTTCAATAAAAAGTGACTTGATCATTTTACCAAGAAGACAGGACTCACAGGTTGGAAGTGATTCACAATCACTGACTTCGAGGATTCTCTCTTGAGTCAATCTATTTATCCTATTCTTGTTTATATGACCTAGCCTATAGTGCCATAAGTAGATATCTGATACACTATCTAATCTAGGGTGCTTGCCAGTAGAATAGACTACATTAACGGGTTGTGATAACATATATACACCATTGTTCAAATGTCCACAAAAAATAGTAACACCATTCATAATGATATTACAAACTTGTTTCTTTATTGAAATTTTATAATCATTTTTGACCAGAAGGCCTACAGAAATAACATTTAAAAAGAAATTAAGACAGAAATGATAATTATTAAGAACAACGGTATGGGACTCAAATACAAGTTTCAAGATTTCTAATGCTAGAACTGAAACTGATCTTCCATCTCCAACGTTTAGGAACCTCTCGCCTTGCTCGAATCTCCTACTGACCTGCAACCCCTGCAATGAATTATAAATATGGTAAGGGCTACCGGTATCCAATACCCAGTTAGTTATATCGCAAATAAAGAAATTACAAGGAGTTATCATATAAATACCTTGCCCAGCAACAGCTTGCTTCTTTCTCTGTCTGTTCGAATCTAGGGAGGCAATGTACTGAGGACAGTTCCTCTTCCAATGCCCCCACTTCTTGCAAAAGAAGCATTCAGTTTGACTCGTATCGGGCTTGATCTTTCTGGTCTGGCCCTGCACTGATGTCCCAACCTGAACTTGCACCTTCTTCACTTTCTTCTTCTTGTTCTTCTTCCTTTTCTCAAAGGATCGAGAACCAGAAGACGAACCTCCCACTAAGTTCACCGACTCCTTGTGGAGTTGGTGATCCTTCTTAAAGTTCTGAAGCAACCCCAGTAATCCGTGGTAGTTTACTTTAGGCTTTGTCATTCTATAATGAGTGAGGAATGGGAGATAAGACTTGGGCAGCGAGTTCAGTATTGCATCATTCCCAAGCTGCTCATGCAAGGAAAAGCCGAGCTTGCTCAAATGTTCCATCAGCTTGATCATGTATAATACATGATTCGTGATAGAGACACCATCTCATATTTTGGCATTGAAGATGGGACAACTAGTCTTGTGCCTCTCCACATCATCGGGTGTGTGGCTGAGCCATCTCAAATCTATGACTGAACTCATTGCTCATGGCAGCCAGCATGATGCAGTGCACCATGGTCCGGTCACTGAGCCACTTCTGATAAGTGTCTCTGACTGTTCCACGTGCAATGGCAGCTGGCTCCTCAGGTGCAGGATCCGTTATCACATATAGGATCCATTCATGCTCCAGAACTATCTTTAACTTTCAGTACCAGCTACCGAAGTTGGATCCCACCAAATTATCATTATCCAACAATGATCGGAGCAATAGGAAAGTGGCCATATCTACATAAAAAAAAACTATAACCTAATTAGTAATTGATTCATTAAACCTAAAGATTTAAACTTTAATCAAAAGATTTTTCTCATTATTTTATTTGAATTGGTAGCCTCTACCTCCAATTCGCAAAATTATCCTAATTCTTTAGTGGGTACTAGAATCCACTTAGACTGCACACAAGCCCAACTTTAGTTGGCCAATCCATGTACATCTAAGGATAGGTTCATAATCAATTATTTTTCTAAATAATTTTTAGTACTTTTAATTTTGCCCCAGTCCCTAATCAGTAGGCTTTGGCCTCCACTGAAAAGGTTTGATTAGGTCCAACCATTAACATGACCATACTTGGCCCATCTAGCCAATGAATGATTAGGCCCAATTTTGGTTGGCTAACCTAACCACCATTTAGAAAGATGCAGTCAAGAAATCATATTATGAATGACAATTCCATCAGCTGATAAGCACTAGGCCTTTGGGCCTCCAATGATTATCCAACTGATGGACCCATTATCATCCACTTAATCGAAGGCTATGATCTAGTTATTACCATAACTATTTTATTTTAAGGACCTAATAATTTTAGAGGATTTAATTGATTTAGAGAAGGAGGTCAGATGAACTAGCTTATCATGATCCTCCCACTGATTTCACCAAGTTAGCTTAAGGAAGACCATTAAAAGGGCTGGTCTAGGAGCACCTAAATTAGTCACACTGATTTACCTAGTTGACATGGGTCAGCTCAAATAGTCAAGTGATCCGATCAAAATATAATTTCACCAAGAGGTCAGGTAAGTTCGATCGGTGGGAGGGTCTGCCAAAGCTTGCCTTAGACACCATCAAAAATGGTCAGGTAAGCGGGCTACCAATTAAAAACCACCGGTCTTGTTTACCTTAAACACCAACTGATTTAATTAGTTTTGATTGGATCAACCTAACAGTTCATGCTAGATCGCTTAGTCAAGAATCAAGTCCACTTGGTTCTCGTTAAAGACATGGACTTGACCAACTACAACTATTATAATTGATCTAGAGAATCCTTGACCTAATCTAAGATAACAATTGATTAGATTTAGTCAATTCTCTAATTAAGTCCATCTTTAATCTAACCTTAGGTCTAACCTAATCAATAGACCTAATTCCCACTAACCCATTAACCCAATGTGTTATGGTTTGTGTCTTAGGTTCTTCAATTCACAATCCTAGAACCTAATCAAACAACTTCTTAATTCTCAATTAAGTTTTGGACTGAGGGTTGGGATTCGGCTTTTCAAAAATAATTTTCATATTTGTAAAATATTTTTACAATATGGTTCTACCAACCAAGTTGCATGTTTAATTCATAATCAAAATGTAAGTAAAATAAGCATGAAACTACTTTAGATCTAATCTAAATAGGTTCATGTAATTGAAACAATTTCAACTTTAAACTACGTAAATTTTTCAGATAAATATATGATGGTTCTTTACGCAAAAATTATTAACAAAGAGATTTTATTTTAAATTTAAACACCTTTTAAATCTAATAAATCATAAATTTAATCTAGATCATATCTAACAAATTTATGATTAAAGATAGATCTACACGAACTAGGACAACCTTTGCACTGTAAGGGGTAAACCTTACAGCAGGACAACCTACAGTTCATGATTGATCTAAAAATTTTAATTTTAGATTTAATAATCAGATTATAAATTACATCTAATCTAAGAAATAATCTAAGCATGTATAAATAATCATGTAATAAACAACCTAGGCTCTGATACCAATTGAAGGAACCAGATCTAGGGTTTCAAGGTTAGATCTTAAAATTTTTTCAAGATCAGGTAGCGGAAGACTAAAATAAATCTAAATTTATCTTATTAAAATTAGAGAATTTCTAGATCTAATATCTTATTACATGATTATTACATGGTATTAAATCAGAAATTAAAATATAAAGAGCAAGAACTACATGTTGATCATATCAACATGTTTCTATACTACATCTAATGTATGTAAAATATAATAGATCAGATCTATTACCTTGCAAGTTAGATGTTCTAACTCTACTTATCCAGGCTTGAGGATGATATTGTGAGCCACACATGCGTCTGGCCTCTAGGAGTCATCCACACGAGCCCACGAATCACGATCAGAAGTTCTGGTCTAGAAAATCAGCACAGTATGCTAGTACTGTGCTGATCTTTCTTCGATGGTCGATCAGATACCTCCTTCTTCTTGATTTGGTCTCTACCAAAAATAAGAAGTAAGAGAAGGAGTTTTAGATATGAGACACTCTCAGAAAACTTACAGATGGATGAAGGGAAGAGGTGAACTCAGCAACCCTAGAAGAAGACCCTCTTCTTCTTCTCTTTGCTCTAATCCAGACACTTAGTTTTGTGTCTATTATATCTCCATGCCCCAACACTTTTTCTCTTTAATTTTCACATGCCCTAAAGGTCTCTCAATGATCTATAATCTACAAAAATTTTAAAAACAAATTCACCTTAAATAAAGAGATATGAAGAATCCTTGTCTAGGTCAAACACCTAGTCAAGGAAAATCCAAACAGGGCAAGACAAGGGGTGCCCAACTCATAGATGCCCCCTCTTTCTTTTTCTTTCATGGATCACCAGCAAAGGGTGCACAATATGTGCCATAAAAATCTCAAAAAAAATTTGGGTAAAATCAGTTCCATAAGGAAAGAGTTTTGGTTTCCTAAAATTCTATCTCATAGAATTTGAAATCCAAACTAATTCCTAATTTGACTTGGTCCACAACCACATTCCATGTAAGAGAGAAAGAGTGGAAAGCTTTGGGCATGCGTGAAGGCCTGGGAGAGAAGGTTTTATCGCATAAAATAAGAGAGAGTGGGCATGGGGGGCTAAGGTGGCGCAAGGTAGAATCCTACTCTTACTAGGATTCAATCTATGACTTGTTCAAATTTGATTTCTCAAACCAAATCAAACCAAAACCAAATCAACCTAATTAAAATAGATCTTAACCTAATTAAATGTTAGGAAATGTGTCCCAAAAAGTCAATCGTCAAGATGTTGACGGTTGAGCAACCAAGTATTGTAATTGATTTGTTAATAAATAAAATATATTTGGCATCTTCATCATAAGCTTTCATCTTCTAATGAACTCCGTTGTTATGATGAAGTTCTTAGGACTATTTAAGTTCGATAAAGAGAGGATTTATCAATTAGTCCTTAAAACTGTTCACGACCAAATGATAAGCTGTTAATAAGGACGACAGCTTCTATCGAGCATAGGTCGCTGTAGGCCATATGGGTTGGTTGTCCTCTTAACCAAGGAGTATGGAGACACTGGTATGGCATACAGGTGAGATGTAAGGATACATCATCATTGAATGTGACCAACTCCAGAGTATTCTGCTGTCGAGAATGTCTCTGATGGGATACAGGTATAAGTGTCCCTTAGACTTGAGATCGCCTCAGTGACTTGCAAGCAACTCACTGTGCTTTGGTACTGGACTAACTAAATTTCTAATTCAGGGATGGAAGGCTTCTGGGCACAGTCAAGTACTTGCAAAGTCAGAGTGTGATCGAGATGGGATTGACCACTCCAAGAGTTGGAGAAGAATGAGTCGCTGTATTTCAATTTAGCAAAACCTTGGCCAGGGTAATCCATCAGATAGATTTGATATTTTGAAATACAATGTGGACAACCTGATCAGAGTTGACAGTTAAACTCTGGGATGTCCTATGATCATTTTGGTCAAGGGGATGAATTATATGAAAACTATATCCGCATGGGTTCTAAGGATGTTGTTCTACACATTCGACCTATCCGGTCGTCGGGTACCATTGCTAAATGGTTACTTTGATTGGTATAGGAATTTGTTTCTATGCTACCAGCTTAGGTTCGGACCTATGAGGTCACACACATTAGAGTTCATGATCCGATCAGATGGTTGATCAACGATTAAGAATCGTTCTAGGGTTAAATGATCAATACGATTGACATTTAACCCAGTGCAAGTGTTGCAGGAGGATCTATTAGCAATTCAATTGCTGATTGGCTTAATTTGATTAAGCCAATGGGCTGAGATTAAGTCTAATTAAATATAATTTAATTAGATTTAGTTTGGGCTTGATTGGATCAAGTCCAATTGGTTTATTGGATAAGCCAAGTGCAAGGAAAAAACTAGTCCTAGTTCAACTAGGACTTGGGTCAATCTAATTTCTAATTTGATTAGAAAATTAAATTAGATTTAAATCTAATTTAATCTGATTAAATTAGGTTATTAATTGGGTTAAGACCTATTTTAATTGGGTTGATCTAATTTTGATTTAATTTAGTTTGAGAAATCAAAATTAAAACAAGTCATAAGACAGAATCCTAGTAAGACTAGGATTCCACCTTGCGCCACATAATCCTTCTCCACGCCCTCTCTCTTATTCAACGCCAATCTCCACTTATTTTGTGTGACAAAAGCCCTCTCCCAGATCTCTCTCACGTTCACAAAAGGTCTCCTCTCTTCTTTCTTACATGGAAGGTGGTTTGGATCAAATCTAAAAGGAATAAGTTTGGATTTCGAATTCTATGAGATAAAGATTTAGAAATCCAAAACTCTTTCAATTTTGCACCGAATTTATCCAAATTTTTTTTGGAATTTTCATGGATTTTATGGTATATATTGTGCACCCTTTTTTAGTGATCCATGTATGAAAATAAGGAGGAGGTGCTCAAGAGTTGGGCGCCCCTTAACTTGCCATGTTTGGATAAGCCTTGACTAGGTATTTGACCTAGACAAGGACTCTATCATATCTCTCTGTATAAAATGAGTTTCTTCATGAAAGTTTAGGAGAAGATATAGATTTGAGAGACATTTGTGTCATCCAAAAATCAGAGAGAAAAAACTTTGGGTCATGGAGATATAAAAGATGCAAGTTAGGGTGTCTAGAGAGAAAAATGTGAAGAAGAAGAGGGTCTTCTTCTAAGTTTTTTGTTTTCATATCTTTCCTCCCTCCATCTTGAGTTTCATGAGAGTGTCTCAGATTTGAAACTCCTCCTTTTACTTTCCATCTTTGGAAGAGTCCAAATCAAGAAGAAGGAGGCACCTGATCAACCATTAAAGAAGGATCAGCGCAGTACTAGCATACTGTGCTGATTTCCTGAAGCAGGACTTCTGATCGAGATTCGTGGGCTCATGTGGACGACTCCTAGAGGTCAGATGCATGTGCGGCTTGCAACATCATCCTCAAGCCCGGATCAACGAGGTTAGAGCGTCTAACTTGCAAGGTAATAGATCTGATCTATTGTTTAATACATACATTAGATGTGGTATAGAAATATGTTGATATGATCAATATGTAGTTCATGCTATATTTATATATTTTAATTTTTGATTTAATACTATGTAATAATCATGTAATAGGATCTTAGATCTAAAGATTTTTTGGTTTTAAAAAATAAATTTTGATTTATTTTAGTCTTCCACTGTATGATCTTGAAAAAGTTTCAAGATCTAACCCTGAAACCCTAGATCTGGTTCCTACAATTGGTATCAGAGCCTAGGTTCTTTATTACATGATTATTTATACATGCTTAGATTATTTCTTAGATTAGATCTAATTTATAATCTGATTATTAAATCTAAAATTAAAATTTTAGATCAATCACAAACTGCAAGGTTGTCCTGCTGTAAGGTTTACCCCTTACAGTGCAAAGGTTGTCCTAGTTTGTGTAGATCTATCTTTAATCATAAATTTGTTAGATATGATCTAGATTAAATTTATAATTTATTAAATTTAAAAAATATTTAAATCTAAAATAAAATCTCTTTATTAATAATTTTTATGCAAAGAAATTGTTTAAAGTTGAAATTATTTCAATTACATGAACCTGTTTAGATTAGATCTAAAGTAGTTTCATGTTTATTTCACTTGTATCTTGATTATGAATTAAACATGCAATATGGTTGGTAGAATCATATTATAAAATTATTTTATAAATATAAAAATTATTTTTTGAAAAGTCGAACCCAACCCTCAGCCCAAAACTTAATTAAGAATTAAGAAGTTGTTTGATTAGGTTCTAGGATTGTGAATTGAAGAACCTAAGACACAAACCATAACACATTGGGTTAATGGGTTAGTGGGAATTAGGTTCATTAATTGGGTTAGACCTATGGTTAGATTAAAGATGGACTTAATTAGAGAATTGACTAAATCTAATCAATTGTTGTCTTAGATTAGGTCAAGGATTCTCTAGATCAATTACAATAGTTGTAGTTGGTCAAGTCCATGTGTTTAACGAGAACCAAATGGACTTGATTCTTGGCTAAGCGGTCTAGCACGAACTGTTAGGTTGATCTAATCGAAACTAATTAAATCAGTTGGTGTCTCAGGTAAACCAGACCGGTGGTTTTTAATTGGGAGCCCGCTTACCTGGCCATTTCTGATGGTGTCTAAGGCAAGTTTTGGCAGACCCTCCCACTGATCGAACTTACCTGGCCTCTTGATGAAATTATATTTTGATCGGATCACTTGACTATTCAAGCTGACCCATGTCAGCTAGGTAAATCAGTGTGACTGATTTAGGTGCTCTTAGACCAGCCCTGGTCTCCCTTAAGCTGACTTGGTGAAGCCAGTGGGAGGATCATGATAAGCTGGTTCATCTGACCTCATCCTCTATATTATTTAAATCCTTTAAAATTATTAGGTCCTTAAAATGACAAAGTTATGGAGATAACTGAGTCATAGCCTCCCAATAAGGTGTTTGATAATGAGTCCATTAACTCAATAATCATTGCAGACCCAAAGGCCTGGTGCTTATTGACTAATGGAATTATCACTCATCATATGATGACTTGGAAGTGTCTCTCTAATGGTGGTTAGGTGAGCCAACCAAAGTTGGACTTAATCATTCATTGGTTAGATACACCAAGTATGATCATGTTAATGGTTGGACCTAACCGGATCCTTACAGTGGAGGCCAAAGCCTACTGATTAGGTTTCTGGGGCAAAATTAAAATTACTAGAAATTGTTTAGAGAAACAATTGGTTATGAACATATTATTTAAATCCTCTAAAATTATTAGATCCTTAAAATGACAAAGTTATGGAGATAACTGAGTCATAGCCTCCCAATAAGGTGTTTGATAATGAGTCCATTAACTCAATAATCATTGTAGACCCAAAGGCCTGGTGCTTGTTGACTAATGGAATTATCACTCATCATATGATGACTTGGAAGTGTCTCTCTAATGGTGGTTAGGTGAGCCAACCAAAGTTGGACTTAATCATTCATTGGTTAGATACACCAAGTATGATCATGTTAATGGTTGGACCTAACCGGATCCTTACAGTGGAGGCCAAAGCCTACTGATTAGGTTTCTGGGACAAAATTAAAATTACTAAAAATTGTTTAGAGAAACAATTGGTTATGAACCTACCCTTAGATGTACATGGGTTGGCCAACCAAAGTTGGGCTTGTGTGTAGTCTAAGTGGATTCTAGTACCCACTAAGGAATTAGGATAATTCCTCGAATTAGAGGTAGAGGCTACCAATTCATATAAAATAGTGGGAGAAACCTTTTGATTAAAGTCCAAATCTTTAGGTTTAATGAATCAATTACTAATTAGGTTATGGTTCTTCTTTGTGCAAATATCGCCACTTCCCTATCGCTCCGATCATTGTTGGACAATGATAAGTTGGTGGGACCCAACTTCGGTAGCTGGTACCGAAAGTTGAAGATAGTCCTGGAGCATGAACGGATTCTATATGTGATAATAGATCCTGCACCTAAGGAGCCAGCTGTCAATACACATGGAACAGTCAAAGATACTTATCAGAAGTGACTCAGTGACCAGACCACAGTGCGCTGTATCATGCTGGCTGCTATGAGCGACGAGTTCAGTCGCAGATTCGAGATGGCTCAGCCAAAGGACATGCTTCAAGTGTTGGAGGATGCCTTTGGCACACCCGATGACGTAGAGAGGCACAAGACTAGTTGTGCCATCTTCAACGCCAAAATACAGGATGGTGTCTCTATCACTGATCATGTATTGTACATGATCGAGCTGATGGAATGATTGAGCAAGCTCGGCTTTTCCTTGCATGAGCAGCTTGGAAAAGATGCAATACTGAACTCGCTGCCCAAGTCTTATCTCCCATTCCTCACGCATTATAGAATGATAAAGCCTGAAGAGAACTACCACGGGTTACTGGGGTTGCTTCAGAACTTTGAGAAGGATCACCAACTATACAAGGAGTCGGTGAATTTAGTGGGAGGTTCATCTTCTGGTTCTTGACCTTTTGAGAAAGGGAAGAAGAACAAGAAGAAGAAAGTGAAGAAGGTGCAAGTTTAGGCTGGGACATCAGTGCAGAGCCAGACCAAAAAGATCAAGCCTGATAAGAGACTATTCTACTGGCAAGCACCCTAGATTAGATAGTATCTACTTATGGCACTGTAGGCTAGGTCATATAAACAAGAACAGAATAAACAGGTTGACTCAAGAGGGAATCCTCGAAGTTAGTGATTGTGAATCACTTCCAACCTGTGAGTCCTGTCTTCTTGGTAAAATGACCAAGTCACCTTTTACTGGAAAAGGTGAGAGAGCTACTGAGCTCTTGGGCCTAATACATACTGATGTATGTGGGCCCATGAGCACCAGTGCTAGAGGTGGATATTTCTACTTCATAACTTTCACAGATGACCTATCCCAATATGGATATGTCTATCTGATGAAACATAAGTCGGATTCATTTGAAATGTTCAAACGATTCCGAAGTGAAGTAAAAAAACAAACTGGGAAGAGTATTAAAACTCTTCGATCTGATCGAGGAGGAGAATACCTTTCTAGTGAGTTTCTCACATATCTAGGAGAATGAGATTCTCTCCCAATGGACTCCTCCAGGAACACCACAGCATAATGGTGTGTTTGAAAGGAGGAATCGGACTCTGTTAGACATGGTCCGATCCATGATGGGTTTTGCTAGCTTGCCGATATCCTTCTGGGGATATGCACTCGAATCGGCCTGTTATCTGTTAAATAGGATTCCAAGTAAGTCTGTAATTAAGACTCCATATGAGATATGGACGGGACGTAAGCCAGCACTTTCACACCTTAGGGTCTGGGGGTGCCCGGTCTATGTCAAACGATTAGTCACAGACAAACTTGGACCTAGTTCTGACAAATGCTCATTCATAGGGTACCCCAAAGAGACAAAAGGATATTTTTTCTACCATGCTGATGAACAAAAGATGTTCGTCAGTCTTAAGGCAATCTTTTTAGAAAAGAAGTTCCTTGGTGAAGGAACCGTTGCCTCTAAGGTTGAACTTGATGAAGTTCAACAGGTAGAAGGACCGACACCAATAGCTGAACCTGAGTCGGATATGATTAGATCAGATTCGGAGCCCAATGTACTTGCACCATTAAGGCGATCCGGTAGAGTACCGCATCAGCCGGACAGATACTATGATTTCTTGGTCCGGGATGGTGATCCCATCGAACTTGATAAGAATAATGAGGATCCGATCACCTATATGGATGCAATGTAGAGACCTGATTTCGAGAAATAGCTTGAAGCCATGAAATCCGAAATGGAGTCCATGAAGATCAACGATGTATGGACATTGGTTGACCCACCTGAAGGGGTTAAACCCATTGGATGTAAATGGGTCTTCAAAAGGAAGAGGGGCACAGACGGAAAGGTGGAGACCTATAAAGCCCGTCTGGTTGCCAAGGGGTATCGTCAACGTTATGGTATTGACTATGATGAGATGTTTTCCCCTGTGGCAATGCTCAAATCCATTCGGATAATGCTTGCAATAGCTGCCCATCTGGATTATGAGATCTGGCAGATGGATGTAAAGACAGCTTTCCTGAATGGAGAGCTGACCGAAGAGGTGTATATGATATAACCTGAGGGGTTTACATCCACAGATGAGTCCAAGATGTGCTAGCTTCAGAGATCCATTTATAGATTGAAGCAAGCTTCTCAGAGTTGGAACATGCATTTTGATAAGGTGATCAAAATGTATGGCTTCATTAAGAATGAAGAAGAGCCCTGCATCGATAAATGGGCAAATGGTCCAGTTGTGGTATTCCTTGTCTTGTACGTGGATGATATTCTCTTAATCGGAAATGACATCCCCGCACTATAGGGAATAAAAGTTTGGTTGTCATCATAGTTCTCCATGAAGGACTTGGGTGAAGCATCCTACATCCTAGGGATGAAGATCTATAGGGATATATCTAAAAGGATGCTTGGGTTATCCCAGTCCATGTACATAGACACTGTGCTGAAGAGGTTCAGCATGGAGAATTTCAAGAAGGGCTATCTACCGATAAGCTAAGGAATTTCTCTCTATAAGAAGGATTGTCCGACAACTCCTGAAGAGAGAGAGCGTATGAGTAGAGTCCCATATGCTTCAGCCGTGGGATCTATCATGTATGCCATGACATGTACAAGATCAGATGTGGCATACTCACTAGGAGTAGTGAGTAGATACCAATCTGATCCAGGAGAAAATCACTGAAAAATGGTTAAAGCCATCCTTAAGTATTTGAGAAATACTAAGGATCAATGGTTGGTTTATGGCGAGTCAAATCTGAAACTTGTGGGGTTCACAGACTCCAGCTTCCAATCTGACCATGATGACAGTACGAGCGTGTCAGGTTATATCTTTACTCTGAATGGTGGAGCCATCTACTGGAAGAATTCCAAGCAGCATACTGTGGCAGATTCTATTTGTGAAGTGGAGTACATCGCAGCATCGGATGCCGCGAAGGAAGCTATGTGGCTAAGGAAATCCATCACTAAGCTCGGAGTAGCACCCTCCCTCGATGGTCCGGTCCTGCTCTACTGCGACAGCACTGGTGCCATAGCTCAGGCGAAGGAACCCAAAGCACATCAGCAAACGAAGCACATCTTGCGCCACTTCCACCTGGTCTGAGAGATCGTGGATCGAGGTGATGTCGACCTTCAGAAGATCGACGGAAAAGAGAACCTGGCCGACCCCTTCACTAAAGCCCTGGCGATAAAGGAGTTCGACAACCACAAGTCGAAGATGGGTATTAGATACTATGCCGAGTGGCTTTAGGACAAGTGAGAGTTGTTGGGAAATGTGTCCCAAAAAGCCAATCGTCAAGCTGTTGACGGTTGAGCAACCAAGTATTGTAATTGATTTGTTAATAAATAAAATATATTTGGCATCTTCATCATAAGCTTTCATCTTCTAATGAACTCCGTTGTTATGATGAAGTCCTTAGGACTATTTAAGTTCGATAAAGAGAGGATTTATCGATTAGTCCTTAAAACTGTTCACGATCAAATGATAAGCTGTTAATAAGGACGACAGCTTCTATCGAGCATAGGTCGCTGTAGGCCATATGGGTTGGTTGTCCTCTTAACCAAGGAGTGTGGAGACACTGGTATGGCATACAGGTGAGATGTAAGGGTACATCGTCATTGAACATGACCAACTCCAGAGTATTCTGCTGTTGAGAATGTCTCTGATGGGATATAGGTATAAGTGTCCCTTAGACTTGAGATCGCCTCAGTGACTTGCAAGCAACTCACTGTGCTTTGGTACTGGACTAACTGAATTTCTAATTCAGGGATGGAAGGCTTCTGGGCACAGTCAAGTACTTGCGAAGTCAGAGTGTGATCGAGATGGGATTGACCACTCCAAGAGTTGGAGAAGAATGAGTCGCTGTATTTCAATTTAGCAAAACCTTGGCCAGGGTAATCCATCAGATGGATTTGATATTTTGAAATACAATGTGGACAACCTGATCAGAGTTGACAGTTAAACTCTGGGGTGTCCTATGATCATTTTGGTCAAGGGGATGAATTATATGAAAACTATATCCGCATGGGTTCTAAGGATGTTGTTCTACACATTCGACATATTCGATCGTCGGGTACCATTGCTAAATGGTCACTTCGATTGGTATAGGAATTTATTCCTATGCTACCGGCTTAGGTTCGGACCTATGAGGTCACACACATTAGAGTTCATGATCCGATCAGATGGTTGATCAATGATTAAGAATCGTTCTAGGGTTAAATGATCAATACGATTGACATTTAACCCAGTGCAAGTGTTGCAGGAGGATCTATTAGCAATTCGATTGCTGATTGGCTTAATTTGATTAATCCAATGGACTGAGATTAAATCTAATTAAATATAATTTAATTAGATTTAGTTTGGGCTTGATTGGATCAAGTCCAATTAGTTTATTGGATAAGCCAAGTGCAAGGAAAAAACTAGTCCTAGTTCAACTAGGACTTGGGTCAATCTAATTTTTAATTTGATTAGAAAATTAAATCAGATTTAAATCTAATTTAATCTGATTAAATTAGATTTTTAATTGAGTTAAGATCTATTTTAATTGGGTTGATCTAATTTTTATTTGATTTGGTTTGGGAAACCAAATTAAAACAAGTCATAAGACAGAATCCTAGTAAGACTAGGATTCCACCTTGCGCCACATAATCCTTCTCCATGCCCTCTCTCTTATTCAACGCCAATCTCCACTTATTTTGTGCGATAAAAGCCCTCTCCCAGATCTCTCCCACGTTCACAAAAGGTCTCCTCTCTTCTTTCTTACATGGAAGGTGGTTTGGATCAAATCTAAAAGGAATAAGTTTGGATTTCGAATTCTATGAGATAGAGTTTTAGAAATCCAAAACTCTTTCAATTTTGCACCGAATTTATCCAAATTTTTTTTAGAATTTTTATAGATGGGTATACATTATGCACCCTTTTTTGGTAATCCATGTACAAAAATAAGGAGGAGGTTCTCAAGAGTTGGGCGCCCCTTAACTTGCCATGTTTGGATAAGCCTTGACTAGGTATTTGACCTAGACAAGGACTCTATCATATCTCTCTGTATAAAATGAGTTTCTTCATAAAATTTTAGAAAAAAATAGATATTTGAGAGACCTTTGTGCCATCCAAAAATTAAAGAGAAAGACCTTTGGGTCATGGAGATATAAAAGATGCAAGTTAGGGTGTCTAGAGAGAAAAACGTGAAGAAGAAGAGGGTCTTCTTCTAAGTTTTTTGTTTTCATATCTTTCCTCCCTCCATCTTGAGTTTCATGAGAGAGTCTCAAATCTGAAACTCCTCCTTTTACTTTTCATCTTTGGAAGAGTCCAAATCAAGAAGAAGGAGGCACCTGATCAACCATCAAAGAAGGATCAGCGCAGTACTAGCATACTGTGCTGATTTTCTGAAGCAGGACTTCTGATCGAGATTCGTGGGCTCGTGTGGACGACTCCTAGAGGTCGAATGTGTGTGCAGCTTGCAACATCATCCTCAAGCCCAGATCAGTGAGGTTAGAGCATCTAACTTGCAAGGTAATAGATCTGATCTATTGTTTAATACATACATTAGATGTGGTATAGAAACATGTTGATATGATCAACATGTAGTTCCTGCTATATTTATATATTTTAATTTTTGATTTAATTTTATGTAATAATCATGTAATAGGATCTTAGATCTAGAGATTCTCTAGTTTTAGAAAATAAATTTTAATTTATTTTAGTCTTCCGCTGTATGATCTTGAAAAAGTTTCAAGATCTAACCCTGAAACCCTAGATCTGGTTCCTACATTAAAAATCTAATTTAATCAAATTAAATTAGATTTAATTTTTTAATCAAATTAGAAATTAGGTTGACCCAAGTCCTAATTGAACTAGGACTAGTTTTTTCTTGCACTTGGCTTATCCAATAAACCATTTATACTTGATCCAATCAAGTCTAAACTAAATCTAATTAAATTATATTTAATTAGACTTAATCTCAGTCCATTGGCTTAATCAAATTAAGCCAATTAGCAATCAAATTATGAATCGATCCTCCTGCAACACTTGCACTAGGTTAAATGTCAATCGTATTGATCGTTTAACCCTAGAAATATTCTTAATCGTTGATCAACCATCCGATTGGATCATAAATTCTAATGTGTGTGACCTCATAGGTCTGAATCTAAGTCAGTAGCACAGAAATAAATTTTTGTACCAATCGAAGTGACCATCTAGTAATGGTACCCGACGGTCGGATAGATCGAATGTGTAGAACAACATCCTTAGAACCCATGTGGATATAGTTTCCATATAATTCATCCACTTGACCAAAATGCTCATAGGATACCTCAAAGCTCAACTGTCAACTCTAATTAGGTTGTCCACATTGTATTTCAAAATATCAAATCCATCTGATGGATTACCCTGGCCAAGGTTTTGCTAAATTGAAATACAGTGACTCATTTTTCTCTAACTCTTGGAGTGGTCAATTTTATCTTGATCACACACTGACTTAACAAGTACTTGACTGTGCCCAGAAGCCTTCCATCACTGAATTAGATATTCAGTTAGTCCAGTATCAAAGCACAGTGAGTTGCTTGCAAGTCACTGAGGTGATCTCAGATCTAAGGGACACTTATACCTATATCCCATCAGAGACATTCTCAACAGTAGAATGCTCTGGAGTTGATCACGTTAAATGATGATGTATCCTTACATCTCATCTGTATGCCATACCAGTGTCTCCACACTCTTTGGTTAAGAGGATAACCAACCCATATGGCCTACAGCGACCTATGCTCGATAGAAGCTGTCGTCCTTATTAATAGCCTATCATTTGTCGTAAATAGTTTTAAGGACCAATCGACAAATCCTCTCTTTATCAAACCCAAATAGTCCTAAGGACTTCATCACAACAATGGAGTTCATTAGAAGATGAAAACTTATGATGAAAATACCAAAAATATATTTTATTTATTAACAAATCAATTACAATACAAGATTGCTCAACCATCAACAGGTTGATAATTACCTTTTGGGATATATTTTTCAACAGTGCAGTGTAACAAGATGGAAATAGAACAAAGACAGCATATCAACTCGTGTACCTCAAAAGTTGATGTGGCACTTTTCTTTGATACCGAGACTACAAAAGTTGTTTATGTCGGTGAGGACATCGAAGGACATGAGATGGCATGAAGAGGAGAGAACAAAAGATGATGCATTTGTTGAGAATTATGTCCTAAAGCCAATCATGTGACGATTAAGTTCATCTTTATATATGAATTATTGATTAATGAATAAAAATTATTCTGATATTTTTTCATCATAAAGTTACATCTTTTTTGAACTCTTGTGTTGTGATGAAGTCCTTAGAACTATGTTAGTGTGCGATAAAGAGAGAATTTATCATATAGTTCTTAAACATGTTCACGATCAAATGATATGTCATTACAGGATGATGATATTTATCGAGTGGAGGTCGTTGTGTGCCATATGGATTGATTGTCCTCTTAAACAAGGAGTGTGGTGACACTGGTATGGCATACAGATGAGATGTCGGAGTACATCGTCACTGAACAAGTGACTCACCTGCTGAGCGTTCTACTGTCAAAAACTGCTCGCAAAGCATATGGGTATAAATATTCTTCAGACTTGAGATCACCATAGTGACTTGCAAGCAACTTACTATGCTTTGGTGCGGGACTATCTAAATTTTTAATGCAGTGATGGAAGGCTACTAGGTACAGTCAAGTACTTGCGAAGTCTGTGTGTGGATCAAAATGAGATTGACCCCTCTGAATTATTGGAGTTGATGTATCATTGTATTTTAATTTAGTAAAATCTTGGTCAGGATAATCCATGAGATAGATTTGAAAGGATGAAATACAATATAGATGAAGCAATCTCGATTGACAATTAACCTTAGACCATTCTAGAGCATTCAGGGTCAAAAGGATGAATTATGCAGTAACCATGTGCATAGATTTTGAAATATTCTTTGCTATAATTTGACCTATCTGGATATTGAGAACCATTGCATGATGGTATCTCGATTAGTGCAGGAATCAATTCCTGTACTATCCGCTTAGTGTTTGAACCTATGGAGTCACACACATAAGTCAAACACTGTAGGAAAGTATTAGCCTATGTTTATATCTAATTTAGAAATACTTGACTTGATTGAACATATAAGCTAACTTGATTGAGAATTAAATTATGGGTCGAACGGGATTGAAGAGTTGACTATGTCTAGCTAGCACTACACATGAGGTTCAGATTCAATCCGGAGGATGAACAATTTCTGATCTATGATCCATGGAGCATATAAGAGATTGAATTTAAATACTAATTAATTTTAAATTAGATCTGAATTAATTAGATTTAATTGGATCTAAAATTTTAAATTAGACTTGGTATAAAAATCTTAAAGAGTTTGGGATTGACAGCCTTTCAAAATTATTTCAAATCAGCTTTAAATTGAATTCGAATCGGATCCATTTTGGATGAGATATTAGAAATCCTACTTACACTAAGATTTCCCTCTCTCTTAGACTGAATAGCACCTGATATGGTGCTGGTTGTGGGCATCCCATATGGGTGTGGGAATGGGTGCATTGTGGGTGTCTTGTGTGGTTCTAATTCTATCTCATGTAGGAGTCCTTCTTTTATAAGTATTAGACTGATTCAAAGCATGTTTGAATTAGGAGTTCTATACTTACTACATCATAAAAATTATCTATAAATATATAGAATCTCTACCTATGAATACATAGCAAACAAATCAGATTGATAGAAGAGAGAAAGAGAGAGAGAGGCGTGAGAAGAGAGAAGCCCTTCCTTCTCCCTTGGCATCTCCTTTGAAGCCACCCTCTTTCTCCTTGCCGTGGGACCCATCTTGGGCATCCTTCTTGCTAGTGTGAGGTGTCACACCAACACCTCTCTTCCCTCGTTTGATTAGAGTTACAAAGGTGATTTGATCAGAGTTCATCCTACTTTCCTACGTTGTCTGGCGTGCATGCGAAGTAGAGGGTTTGTACTTCCAGGCCTCCATGAAGGTTGATTTTAGAGTTTTGGAGATTTGACCTCCTATTCTACTGCTATCCAGGTGATAATTTGATCCTTATTCATATAGATTAATAAAAAATTTTTAGATGCAACCTGACTATCTGAGAAGAAACAGTTTCCCTTTCCTTCAATTGGTATCAAAGCAGGTCTTTGATTCATGCATACATAACTAAATTTTTTTGAATTATTTACATATTATATGTAATTAAAATTTTATGTTAGATATTAAATTTAATTTAAATCTATTTATATAAAATTTTTTATCTGATTTTGATTGCATTAGATGAGCCTAATCAATTGTTAAATGAGCCTAATCTGATTTTAAAGTTTAGATCATACCTATATATGTTTAATTGTTAAATATATTATAAAAATTTATTTTTATGAATTGAAACACATGGTATGCTTTACTTGAAACTCTGATAGAATAGTTCTATAGACTGAAACACATATTTCATATACTTAATTTAAAATTAAATTTGAATGATCTAGATTTGAGAATTGAAGATCATTAAGATACCACATAAATCGATGGACAAAGGGTTAGCTTGAATTAGGTCCTTCTAATAGGTTAGACCTAGGGTTAAAAATACATATAGATCAAGTAGAGAAATTGATTAAATCTAATCAAGTATTGAATTAGATTAGATCAGAATTTCTCTAAATCAATCTTAATAGTTAAAGTTTGATCAAGTCTATGTATTTGACCCTAATAAATGGATCATGATCATGGCTCCATGGTTGAGCTAGAATCTTTTGGTGGATCAAATCAAAACTAATTAACCAGTTGATATCTCAGATAAGTTTGACAGATTCGATCAAGTAGTTTTTAATTGAGAGTTATTCATCTAGATGCATCTACGGTGAGTTAAGGGCACATCCCTCACACTGATCTCACTTACCTAGCCAACATGGTAGATTATATTTTAATTAGCTCACTAGTCGATTGTGTAGACCCATGCCATTAAGGTGAATCAGTGTGACTGATTTAGGTATCTTTAGATCAGCTTGTGTCTAATCTCTTACATGACTTGGTAAAGTCAATGGAAAGATTTGCAACATGTAGGTCATCTTCTTCTCTTATTCTCAAGTCAATGAAATCAAATCTTCTAAATTATTAGGTCCATAAAATGATAGAGTTATGAGATAACTTGGTCATAGCCTCTCATTAAGGTGCATGATAATGAGTCCAAATTTTAAATAGGCATTGGAGGTGCCACACGCCTAGTGTCTATTATGTATTGAAATTATCATTCATCATATGACCATCATGATGTATCTTCAGATCAATGCTTAGGTTGGCCAAGTCACACTCAGGCCTGGACAACTGTTTGTTGGATGCACTTGATATTGTCATGTTAATGGTTGGACCTAACTAGAATTTTCAGTGGAGGCACCACACGCCTGCTGAAGGGATGCATAGGATAAAACCTAATTGCTAAAAACTATTTGAAAAAATAATTGGCTATGAACCTACCCATGGATGCACTAGGGTTGGTCGAGCCACACTCGGATCCGAATGCAGTCTGTGTAGATTCTAGTACCCACTAAGGAATAAGCATAATTCCTTGAGTTGGAGATAGAGGCAACCAATTCATAAAAATAATAAGAGAACTTTTAGACTAAAGTCCATATCTTTAAGATTAAAATAATTCATATACTAATAGGCTTGTATTTTTCTTTTCAGTTATGACCAACACATTATCCCTCCGTATGCTGTTGGATAGCAACAAGCTCATCGGACCTAACTTCGATAGATGGTATCGAAAGTTGAAGATCATCTTAAAGTATGAGAGAATTCTATACGTCCTTACGGATGAGGCACCTGAAGAATCTGCTGTCAATGCTCCTCGTGCCATGAGAGATACTTACATGTAGTGGCTCAATGACCGCACGACTATATGTTGCATGATGAGGGTAGCTATGAATGATGAACTTAGCCATAAGTTCAAGGATGCGCAGCCAGAGGAGATCATTCAAATATCGAATGAGTCCTTTGGCACCCCTGAGGATGCAGAGAGATATAAAATCTCCTACACAGTGTTCAATGCCCATATGTGAGAGGGAGCTTCAGTCACCGATCATGTATTATACATGATTGAGTAGATTGAATGTTTTAGTAAACTTGGCTTTTCGTTGCATGAACAGTTAGGTAAAGATGCTATCCTCAATTTGCTACCAAAATTCTATCTATCCTTTCTCAGTCATTATAAAATAATGAAGTCTGTAGTGAACATCATGGTTTGCTAGGGTTACTATAGACTTTTGAGAAGGACCACCGGCTCTAGAAGGAGCCAATGAATTTAATGGGAGGTTCATCAGTAGGTCGTCGATCCTCTAAGAGAGGAAAGAAGAAAAAGGTGCAGAAATCCTGTGCCACCGATCCTAAGCAGAGCAAAACATCAAAAGTTGATAAGAGCCAGACAAAATACTTTTTGTTTAAAAAGCTGGATCATTGAAAAAAAAATTATCCTGCTTATATAGCCACCCTTGACCCGAATAGGCCTAAGAATAAGAGAAAGAAGCAAACGGTTGCTTCACAAGGTACTTATATGATAACTCCTTATAATTTTTTTATTTGTGATACTACTACCTAAGTATTGGATATTGAAAGTCTGATTAATATATGCAATTCATTGCAGAGACTGTAGGTAAGTAGAAAGTTTAGAGAGGGTGAGCAATTCCTTAACATTGGAGATGGAAGTCTTATTTTAGTTCTGACCTTGAAAACTTTGCAGCTTGTCTTCGAGTTTAATAGTGTCATATTAAATGATTGTCATTATTGTCTCTCTTTTTTGATGAATGTCATCTCTGTAGACCTTTTGGCTAAACTTGGTTTCAAGTTTATAATAAATGATGATTTTTATGATATCATTATGAATGATACTACAATTATGCATGGACAACTAAAACATGGCATATACATAATATCACGGCCTGTTAGTGTAATGTACACAGTCAATAAACATCCTAAATTAGATAATGTCTGTAAATCCTACCTTTGGCATTATAGGCTTGGTCATGTGAACAAGAGTAGGATTGATGGGATGATCAAGGAACATATCCTTGAAATAGATGATTGTGAATCACTATCCACCTATGAATCTTGTCTACTTGTTAAGATGACTAAGTCACCTTTTAACGAAAAAGGTGAAAGAGCCAGCGATGTCCTAGGTCTAATACATACTGATGTATGCAGACCTATGATCATAAGTGCCAAAAGAGGTACTACTACTTCATTATGTTTGTAGAAGACCTATCGAGGTATGGATATGTCTATCTTATGAAGCATAAGTCAGAATCATTTGAAATGTTCAAACGATTCCATGCTGAAGTAGAGAAACAGACTGGAAAGAGTATTAAAATCTTTCGATCAGACTGAGGAGGTAAATACCTCACTAGTAATTTTTTGACATATCTAGAAGAGAATGGGATTCTCTCACAATGGACCCATCTTGGAACACCACAACATAACGACGTGTCCGAGAGGAGGAATCGAACCTTGTTAGACATGGTCTGATCCATGATGGACTTTGTGAGTCTACCAATCTCTTTTTGGAGATATGCTCTAGAAATTGTCTGCTACATTTTGAACAAGGTGCCAAGCAAGTCTGTCAATAAAACTCCATATGAGATATAGATTGGGCATAAACCAATGCTTTCACACCTTAGGATCTGGGGGTGTCTAGCTTATACCAAGTGTTTAAAGATAGATAAGCTTGGATCTAAGTCTGATAGATGCTTATTCGTAGGGTACTCAAAAAAAACTGAAGGATACTACTTCTACCTCGCTACAGAGTGAAAGGTGTTTATCAGTAGTAAGGTAGTCTTTTTGAAAAAGGAGTTCCTTAGTAAAGGAGCTAATGCCTGTAAAATTGAACTTGATGAAGTTCAAGAGGTAGAAGGACTGACACACAGAATTGAATTTGATTGAAGAATCGAATCCGGAGCCAGTAGAGGTGCCATTAAGGAGATCCGATAGAGTACCGCATCAGCGAGACAGATACTATGATTTCTTGATCCAAGATGGTGATCCCATTGAACTTGATGAGAATGATGAGGATCCGATCACCTATATAGAGACCATGCAAAGGCCTGACTTCCAGAGATGGCTTGAGACCATAAAGTCTGAGATAGAGTCCATGGAGATCAATGCTGTATGGACACTAGTTAATCCATCCAAAGGGATAAAACCCATAGGATGTAAATAGATTTTCAAGAAAAATAGAGAAGCGAACGGAAAGATAGAGACCTATAAAGTCTATCTAATTGTCAAAGATTATCATCTACATTATAGTATTGACTATGATGAGACATTCTCTCCTGTGGTAATGCTCAAGTCCATCTGAATTATGTTTGCTATCGCTGCACACTTAGATTATGAGATCTAGTAAATGGATATCAAAACTACTTTCCTTAACAGAGAGCTAGAAGAAGAGGTGTTTATGATACAACCTGAAGGGTTCACATCTACAGATGAGTCGAAAGTGTGCAAGCTGAATAGGTCTATTTATAAACTTAAGCAGGCATCTCGGAGTTGAAACATGCATTTTGATAAGGTGTTCAAAATGTATGGCTTCATTAGGAATGGAGAAGAGCCTTACGTCTGCAAGTTGGCTACCTATTATATAGTCATCTTTCTTGTACTGTATATGGATGACATCCCAGCTTTGCAGAGTGTAAAGCTGTAATTATCATCATATTTTTTTATGAAGGACTTGGGAGAAGCATCCTACATCCTAAGAATAAAGATCTATAGGGATAGATTTAGAAGATTGCTTGGATTGTCCCAATCCACATACATTGATATCTTGTTGAAGTAGTTCAACATGGATAATTTTAAGAGAGGCTATCTTCTGATAGACCATGAAATTACTCTTTTCAAGAAGGATTGTCTGACAACTTTTGAGGAGAGAGAGCATATGAGTAGAATACCATATCTTCGGCAGTGGGATCTATCATGCACGTTATGATATGTACGAGGTCGGATATGACCTATTCACTAGGGGTAATGAGTAGGTACCAGTCTGATTCAGATAGAAAATATTAGAAAATTACAAAAGTAATTCTTAAGTATTTGAGAAATACTAAAGACCAATGGCTTATCTACAGGACACTGATCTGAAATTTGTGGGATATACTGATTTTAGTTTTCAGTTAGATTGTAATGACAGCAGAAGCGTGTCGGGCTATATATTTATCTTGAATGGAGAAGTTGTTTATTGGAAGAGTTCCAAATAACATATGGTGGTTGATTCTGTATGCGAAGCAGAATACAATGCTGCATCGGATGCTGCAAAGGAGGCAGTGTGGTTGCAAAAATTCATCACCGAGCTGGGAGTTACACCTTCCATTGATGGCCCTGTCCTACTGTATTATGATAGCTCCAGTGCCATAGCCTAGATGAAAGAACCAAAGTCGCACCATTGCACCAAGCATGTTCTGCACCGCTATCATCTGGTATGAGAGATCATAAACTGAGGTGACGTCAAGCTTCAGAAGATTGATGGAAAAAAGAACGTGCCGACCCCTTCACTAAATCTCTCGGGATCAAAGAGTTGGATGACTTCAAATGGAAGATGGGTATAAAATACTGCCCTGATTAGCTTTAGTCCAAGTGAAAGTTGTTGGAAATTATGTCCTAAAACCAATCATGTGATGATTGAGTTTATTTTTATATATGAATTATTAATTAATGAATAAAAGTTATTTTGATATTTTTTCATCGCAAAGTTACATCTTCTTTGAACTCTTGTGTTGTGATGAAGTCCTTAGAACTATGTTAGTGTGCGATAAAGAGAGAATTTATTGTATAGTTCTTAAACATATTTACGATCAAATAATACACCATTACAGGTGATGATATTTATCGAGTGGAGGTCATTATGTGCCATATGGATTGGTTGTCCTCTTAACCAAGGAGTGTGGTGACACTGGTATGGCATACAGGTGAGATGTAGGAGTACATCATCACTGAATAAGTGACTCACTTGCTGAGCATTCTGCTGTCAAGAACTGCTCATGAAGCATATGGATATAAATATCTTTCAGATCTAAGATCACCGTAGTGACTTATAAGTAACTCACTATGCTTTGGTGTCGGACTATCTGGATTTCTAATGCAATGATGGAAGGCTATTGGGTACAGTCAAATATTTGTGAAGTCTGTATGTGGATCAAGATGGGATTGACCCCTCCAAATTATTGGAGTTGATATATAGTTATATTTTAATTTAGTAAAATCTTGATCAGAATAATCCATGAGATGGATTTGAAAGGTTGAAATACAATGTGGATGAAGCAATCTCGATTGACAGTTAATCTGAGACCATCCTAGAGCATTCAGGGTCAAAAAGATGAATTATGTAGTAATTATATGCATAGATTCTAAAATATTTTTTTGCAATAATTTGACCTATCTGGACATCAAAAATCATTGCTAGATAGTATCTCGATTAGTGCAGAAATCGATTCCTGTGCTACTAACTTAGTATTTGAATCTATGGAGTCACGCACATAAGTCAGATACCATAAAAAAATATTGGCCTATGTTTATATATCCTATTTAGAAATACTTGATTTGATTGAGCATATAAGCTAACTTGATTGAGAATTAAGTTATGGATCGAACAGGATTTAAGAGTTGACTATGTCTAACTAGCACTACACATGAGGTTCAAATTCAATCTCAGAGATGAACAGTTTCTGATCTATGATCTAAAGAGTATATGAGAGATTAAATTAAATATTAATTAATTTTAGATTAGATCTGAATTAATTAGACTTAAATGGATTCAAAATTTTAAGTTAGATTTGGTACAAAAGTCCTAAAGAGTTTAAGATTGACAGCCTTTCGAAATTATTTTGAATCAGCTTCGAATTAAATTCGAATTGGACCCATTTTAGATGAGATATTAGAAATCCTACTTGCATTGAGATTCTCCTCTCTCTTGGGCTGACCAACACCTAGTATGGTGTTGGTTGTGGGCATCCCATATGGGTGTGGGAATGGGTGCATTGTGGGTGCCTTGTGTGGTTTCAATTTTATTTCATGTAGAAGTCCTTTCATGAATATTGGACTGATTCAAAGTATGTTTGAATTAGGAGTCCTATACTTATTAGGTCATGAGAATCATCTATAAATAAAGAGGGTCTCTACCTATGGATACATAGCAAACAAATCAGATTGAGAGAAGAGAGAAAGAGAGAGAGAGAGGCATGAGAAGAGAGAAGCCCTTCCTTCTCCCTTGGTGTCTCCCTTGAAGCCGCCCTCTTTCTCCTTGCCGTGGGACCCATCTTGGTCATCCTCCTTGTTGGTGTGAGGTGTCACACCAATACCTCTCTTCCTTCATTTTTTTGGGTTGCGAAGGTGATTTGATCAGAGTTCATCCCGCTTTCCTGTGTTGTCTGGCGTGCATGCAAAGTAGAGGGTCTGCACTTTCATACCTTTGTGAAAGTTGATTCCAGATTTTTAAAGATTTGATATCCTATTCCACTGCTATCTAGGTGAGGATTTGATCTTTATTTATATAGATTAATAAAAAAAATTTAAATATAATCTGGGCTATCTCTTCGGCATTGAGGCATCCAGTCGATGAAGAGGTATGGCAGAAGTTTAATGAAATATATCCCAACTTCGTACAAGAGATATGCAATGTGAGGTTGGGCTTGTCATGCGATGGTTTCAATCTATTTAAGCACATGAATACCAACCATAGTGTATAGTTAGTGTTTACTCATGTTTACAATCTCCCATTATGGATATGTATGAAAAACCCTTTGCTTTTATGACAGTGCTCGTCCCTGGACCGATGGAGGTAGGAAATGATATTGATGTCTATTTATAGCCTCTTATTGCTAAGCTGAAATAGTTATGGAGCATTTCAGGTGTTCCAACTTTTGATGCTTTGATGAATGAGTCATTCTTCATATGCGCGGCACTTATGTGCACAATAAACTATTGAGATTTTCATGTTGGGGCATGCATGTATGTTTCAAAAAAAAAATTTCTAAACAGCGTAGTAGAATAGAAGATTAAAATATCTTTTAATCTATATGATGCATGCATAGAACATAGAACCCTAGGATCTACTTCATATGTTAAAATTGAACACATGCTGAATTTTATGCTGAAATTGAATATGTGATCGAATCACATACTTGTTTCGCAAATCTTTTCTTCAAATCTAGATCTAGAAGAGAGTAGGTTCTCCTTTAGCTGCACAAGTATCCGGTCTCTATAGATATCCACTCAGGATCATCCTGGAACAGTCTTTTTTGGTATTGATTTTTCTTCTTTAAGAAAAATCAGCCTACGAATCTGAATGAAGCTTGGATCACGATCAACTCTTTGATCTTTTCCTTGATCTTCTTCTTCTTTTCTTCTCTTGCTTTTTTTTTTCTTGACTATGAAGCAATCAAGTTCTAGAAACCAGCAAGTAAAGGGGCACCCAAACTCCTTTTGGGCTAGGATGATTGAAGACGCCCAACCTCCTGGGCATTGGATCTTCAAGGGAGAAGAGAGAGAGAAGAGAGAGGGGGTGTGGGGAGTTTCTAAGGGAGGCATGGGGTGCTAGAAATTAATGCTAAAGAGCCTAAGGAAATGTCTCTTTAAATAGATAAAAGGTTTGAATCCTACTCAAAATCAAACAATCACTTAATACAAGTCCTACTTGCATTAGGAATCCTTACTCCTTTAGTTATTTGACTCCCTTTAGGAGATCTTTTAGGCGTCAACTATTGGAGCCCTTACACCCACAAATACACACACCACATGGAGCCTAGGGGATGCCCCATGCTGGTCCCACATGCCCTCTAATGGGTGTGCATACCTAACTTGATCAAATCAAGTGGCACCCAATCAAAACTATCAAGGAAATTGATTAAGGGCTTGAACTCTTAATTCATTTGATCCAAAATACTAGGCACCCAATAATTGGAGCCCAATGAATCTAATTCATTTTGATTATTAGCAGGTAATTAAATTTAGATTAATCTTATCAAATAAAAAATTCAAACGTAAAGAAAAAATTGAATTCAACCATGTGCTAGCAAGGTTATCCAGAATCCAATAGGGTTTCTCTAAATCCAATTGAGACTTCATAAGCCCAATTACTTATTTCAGGTCTAATCTCTTTGTTATGTGACCTCATAGATTTAATTCTATTTAGTAGTGAGATATATAATGATCTCTATCATAGTATCATTGAAACTCTTTTCAATGGGTCGGAATAATTTCACTCTAACTCATCAAAGATTATCGATCCTGAGCAATTCTTGTGAGCTCTCATAATCCATCAGTGACACCTAACGGTATGTAGTGACAACTTAGTAGAATCAAAAAAAAACCTCTAGGTATAGTTCACATGTGAATCAGTCCCTCTATCGTGAGTCCAGACTAGTTGGTAGGTCATGGATAAATTATCAAACCTCATCATCAGTCATATGATAGATTTGATTAACTTAAATCCAATTGTGATCCTCATAAAAATTCTTTTCCATCAATCATATTACTGTGGCCACAAACTCTTAGATTTATTCTCTCAAATCTCATAGGACTACTTCTTTCTATTAAGATCGATAGATTTCATTTAAATATGTATCCTACTCCTACAGTGGACCAACTATCACCAACATCCACTATAAGGGCTCATTGAGACCATGTTTATGTGTTAGTCAAACTCCAGCAGCCTCACTGTGAGCAGTCATACCATTATAGATTAAAAGATCATTAACACAACTACAGCATCGAGACAATCACTGACGATCGAGTAGAAATCTAAGTGATGTCTCATATGATCACACTCAGTACTAGTTATTCTCTAATAACTATCTGCACTCATCACTCAATATCTCTATACTATAGACTAGAGACTAATCTACTCTGAAAAAAGTGATCTATGTGTTGGTCTATCCGGATCGATCATCATCCTCATGATGATACTATAATCAAGAGTATTTAAGAATTATATACATGTCTCTAATTCTCAATACCTTAAGAATATGTATCGAAATGTTAATTTTATGAACGATTCAAGGACACATCACACTTGAATAAAAATTAAACTTGTCTTTTTATTGATCAAATTAATATTTTAAGTATAAAATTATGTTCTAGATATATTATAATATGTCAGCCATATTGACTTCTAGGACATACATCTAACAATCTTCTACTTGAACTAAAATCAATTGATCACTAATCTAAGTCCCATCTTCTCAAGGTAGACTTCCATCTTTGGCTAGCTTAATTGCTTTATCAATAGATCTGCCATATTATTTGTGGAGTCTGCTCTTTGCACCTTAATATATTTCTTTTCAAGATAGTCGCGTATAATGTGGTACTGTCGTTCAATGTGCTTTGATTTCTGATGAGATCTCAGCTCCTTAGCAAGTCCAATGGCTCTATTATGTCATAATAACGTGGTATGGCATCCGATGTCATTACCCCAAGCTTCGTGATGAACTAATAGGCATATCCTCAAAGATATAAGGATAAATCAGTGAAGCTCATCATAGATCTGACCATATCTAATAGGGTCATATTCCTCCTTTTGAATATCCCATTGAACTGAGATATTTCGGAAGGAGTCCATTGAGGGATTATGCCACTGTCCTTAAGATATCCTAAAAATTTTTGACTAAGATATTCACCTCCTTAATCAAATCGAAGAATCTTAATGGATTTGTCTATTTATTTTTCTACTTTATTTCTAAATTTTTTTAACTTTTCAAAGTCTTCAGACTTGTGTTTCATCAGATATACAAATCCATACCTAGACAGATCATCGGTAAAGGTGATGAAGTAGCTATAACCACCTCAAGCCTGTACATCAAATGGCTCACACACATTAGTGTGCACCAGGGCAAATAACTAAGTGGCTCTTTCTCCATGTCCTACAAAGAGTAACTTGATCATTTTTTCTCGAAGACAAGATTCACAAGCTGGATACAACTCTGGATGCGAGAGCCAAGGATCCTATTTTTTTTCAGTTTATTTATCCTGCCTTCTCCAATATGGCCTAGTCTATGATGCCACAAGTACTTCTGATTAATTTTATTTCTGGATCTCTTTTGACCTATAGCACTCACTATTTGCTCGTTTAAATTTATATTCGCATCAACATGTAAGTGACATAGACTATCAATTAAAAGATCACATGCAACCAATTTATTTTATAAATAAATAAAATAAAAGTTTTTATTAAAATTAAATTTAAAACCATCCTGTGCTAACACAGACGCAAAAATTAAATTCTGACTAGCTACAAGAACAAAATAACAGTATTTTAAATCTAATCTAAATCCAGATAGTAAAAGAGGATAAGTGTCAATAGCTTCTACAGCAACTTTTACTCCATTGTCGATCCGAAAGATCATGTCACCTTCCCTCAACCTCTTACTTTCTATTAGACCCTGCATTGAGATACATATATAAGCACTTGAATCAAGTCCAATACCCAACTAGAAGTAGAAGAAACCATAAGGTTAGACTTAATTACGAGCATACCTTCTGAAGGTTTATCATCCTTCTTGATCTTTAGGCTCTCCAGATAGAATGGGCAATTCCTCCTCCAGTGGCTATCAATATCATAGTGGAAACACTTTTCCTTTACTTTAGCTTTCTTTGGAACGTCCTTCTTTGACTTGCTCTCTTTCTTCTGCTTCTTTGTGGATTTATTCTTTTTTTCCAACCAGACTTTCTCTTAGTCGAAGAAGTCCGCTCCACAATAAGAATAGTGCCCTTGAACACTTCAAGGTTCCTTCCGTAGTGATCAACATGTTGACTAGTTTGAGTATAGTACAATCAAGTTTGTTCATATAAAAATTTATAGTAAATTGACATATAAACTCATAAGGGATTGAAGGATCAAATCCATCTATAATTCTTTTTGCATATCAAGCTCGGGCTTTTCAAGCTCCTTAATGTTCTCGATCACTATTATATAGTGCTCATGGACTGACTGTCCTTCGTGCATCTTCAGATTGAAGAGTCTCTTGGACACTTCGAAGTATATTGTATGGCTCTGCTCACCATATAACTCTTGTAGGTGAGTGATCATAGTCCTGACAGTGGGCATATGCTCATGTTAGCTTTGTAACTCATTTGACATGGATGCCAGCACATAGCACTTGATCCAACTATTTTCATCCATCTACTTTTCATAAGCAATTCTTTGCTCAACAGTAGGATGGTTTGGTAACATTAAGGATTTCTGATTGAGTATATGACCTAATTTTTCAGAAGTCAAGATAATCCTGAGGTTTCTTAGTCAATCTTTATAGTTTGTTCCGATCAAACGATTGGATTCAAGGATGCGGGCTAGAGGATTTGAGGTTGACATTGTTTAACTGCAATAGTAGAGACTCAAGTTAGATTTTTGTACTTTAAATTTATATTTACTTCTAGAGACTTTAAGATGCAAACAATGACTCTCACTAATTCTTTGGATCCCTCCACTCCTTGGATGGGAAACGAAAACCCTAATGCGACAAATAGATTTCTAGTGGGTGCTATAGTCCCACCGATGCCATGTATCTTACTTAACAGTTATTGATAACATGCACATTGATGCGTGGACAATATTTTGCCCAGATGCTTTCCTAAGCATGTAGCAGCGACTTGGTCTCTAAGTCCTGTGGGCTTACCTAATAGTTATTGACCACACTCCTTAGTTAAGCCCGACCCACCATTCACAAGCAGGTATAAAGCCATCATTGGATCCCTCACCTAACAGTTATTGGGTCCAACCCCATCCTTACCCTGAAGCAACTCTTTGCTAATAGAGTGTTTGCAAATTTTCGATGCAACTGAACCACTATGACTAGTCGAGAACAATCAACACCAGTAGCATGCCCATACATCTACAATAGTGGAAAACCTATGGACTTTAATATTTGTGGGAATATTTAGATTTTAAGTATCATCTAATCAATCATTATATGATCGATCTAATTGGCATGGGCTAAACCAAACCGCCAAGCAACCTTATTCCAAATTGGCCAGGTAAGCGGAGATCGGTGGGGATCGCCCCATTATTTTTTTTAGACACCAATAAATTGACCAAGTCAGTGAATAGAACTAATTAAATAATTATTTTTTAATTACTTACCTTAGACACTAAGAGATCAATTGGTCTAAATAGGTTAGCTTAAGCAAATCAGGCTTGTTGGTGCAAAAATCTGCTTGCGCCGGAGAAGCTGGAGTCGAGGAAGTCGCGGTCACCGTCGGGACCTGCAAAAGAAGTCTAAACCGGAGGTGGGGTTGCTCCGGCAAGACCCTCCGACGCTCAAGTTAGTTCTCTACCTCAACAAGAATGGAGTGCTCGAACGGAGAATTTAGCAGAGTTTTTAGATAAAAGATGAGAGCTTATTGAATAACGTATCTGGAGCCCCCTTTTATAGGCGGAGGGGGCAGTAGCCTAACAGCGACATCTGTAACCGTCTGGCAGTGGGCTGCCCAGGGTCAGGCGGAGTTTGCTGCGAAGAGTAGTAGAGTGGACCCGTAGCTATCACCGGGGTGTGCCACGTGGAGTCTGTCGCGGGGAGTGGAGCGGCGTCTGTTGTCGCGACTTGCCAGCGGATGGGAGAATCGCGCGGTATCCATCGCAGGAAGTGGAGCAGGATCGTGGCCGTAATTGTGGCCTGCCAGGGAGTAGTGGAGCTGCGCGAGATCCGTCGTAGGAAGTGGAGCAGTGCTGTGACCGTTACTGTGGCCTGTCAAGGAGTGATGGAGCTGCACAGAATCTGCCGCAGGAAGTGGAGCAGGATCGTGGCCGTTATCGTGGCCTGCCAGGGAGTGCAGATCCGTCAGCTGAAGTTCGGCCGCGGTCGGAGCTGATGACGGGGTCTGGTTCCCGTAGGAGTCCGGGTGGAGTCCTCTTTGCGGTTGGAGTCGTGGGCGGAGCCCGACTCCCGTGGGAGTCCGGGCGGAGTCCTCTCAGAGTTGAAGTCGCGGGTGGAGCCCGGCTCCCGTAGGAGTCCGGGCGGAGTCCCCTGCAATCAAAATCAGGTGCGAAGTTTGGCTCCCGTAGGAGTCCGGGCGGAGTCTACTTGCGGTTGAAGTTGTCGGCAGAGTCTGGCTCCCGTAGGAGTCCGGACGAAGTCTGTCTGCAGCCGTTGGAGTCGAGGACGAATCCCGGCTCCCGTAGGAGTCCGAACGGAGTCTTCCTGTAATTAAAGTCAAAGGCAAAGTCCGGCTCCTGTAGGAGTCTGGACAAGGCTTACCGGCAGTTGATGTTGAGGATGGAGCCCGGCTCCCGTAGGAGTCCGGGCGGAGTCTACTTGTGGTTGAAGTTGTCGACGGAGTCCGACTCCCGTAGGAGTCCGGACGAAGTCTGTCTACAGCCGTTGGAGTCGAGGACGAAGCCCGGCTCCCGTAGGAGTCCGGGCGGAGTCTTCCTGCAATTAAAGTCAAAGGCGAAGTCTGGCTCCCGTAGGAGTCCGGACAAGGCTTATCGGCAGTTGATGTTGAGGATGGAGCCCGGCTCCCGTAGGAGTCCGGGTGGAGTCTACTTGCGGTTGAAGTTGTCGGCGGAGTCCGGCTCCCGTAGGAGTCCGGACGAAGTCTGTCTGCAGCCGTTGGAGTCGAGGACGAAGCCCGGCTCCCGTAGGAGTTCGGGCGGAGTCTTCCTGCAATTAAAGTCAAAGGCGAAGTCCGGCTCCCGTAGGAGTCCGAACAAGGCTTACCGGCAGTTGATGTTGAGGACGGAGCCCGGCTCCCGTAGGAGTCCGGGTGGAGTCTACTTGTGGTTGAAGTTGTCGGTGGAGTCCGGTTCCCGTAGGAGTCCGGACGAAGTCTGTCTGCAGCCGTTGGAGTCGAGGATGAAGCCCGGCTCCCGTAGGAGTCCGGATGGAGTCCTCCTGGAGTTGATGCTGCGATCGGAGCCCGGTTCCCGTAGGAGTCCAGGCGGAGTCCTCCTTGAGCTGATTCTGCTGAGGACTTCGGCTATGGGTATTTTATACCCAACAAGGCTCAAGCCATTGAGCCGATTTAGATCCTTAGGTTAATTGATTCTACATATAGGATTCAATCAATTTGATCAACAATAATTACATGATCATATAACTTAATTGATCTAACTCTAATCAACACTTGACTCAGTCTGATCAATTACTTAATCAAATTAAATTTATTATGTTCAAATCAAAAACCCTAGATGTGATCTAATTACATGACCTAATTTTTGATTTTTTCATAACCAATATTTTTATGCACAAACACAAATTTTAGATTCTCAAACTAAATTTTAGATCTAAATTTTTTGCATGAAAGATAAGTTTTAAATCATAAAACTAATTTTCAGATTTAACATACAAGCATATATCTCATATATATATATATGTAAAATTCAGATCTAAACAAAAATTTAGATGATAACATGATATCATATATCTCATATACAAATCATGAATGATATTGAAAATAATTTTTAGATCTAAATATGCAATTATATATCTCATATATGAATCATTAATCAGGTCAAATTAAATTTCAGATTTATGCATCCATCTATATATCACATAAACATGAACTAGAAATCATTCTAAAATAAAATTTAGATCTATGCATGCTTTCACATATCAACTATATGATCTAAAAATTAAATATAAAATAAATTTTAGATTTAAAATAATTATCTATATATCTCATGTATTAAAAAAAATTAGATTTTAAAATTTTTTTTAAAACATGTATGTTAATTTCATGCATATGAAACCCCTAACTCTGATACCACTATTAAAATTTTCATGTCAGGACATGCATGTATGTTTCAAAATTTTTTTTTTAAATAATATAGTGAAATAAAAGATTAAAATATCTTTTAATTTACATGATGCATGCATAAAATATAGATACTAGGATCTACTTCAAATACTGAAATTGAACACATGCTGAATTTTAGGCTAAAATTGAATATGTGATTGAATCATATATCTATTTCACAAATTCTTTCTTCTAATCTAGATCTAGAAGAGAGTAGATTTTTCTTTAGCCATACAAGTATCCAGCCTCTATGGGTATCCACTCAGGATCAGCCTGGAACAGCCTTCTTTGGTATTGATTTTTCTTTTCTAAAAAAAAATCAGTCTGTGAATCTGAACGAAGCCTGGATCGTGATCAACTCTTTGATTTTTTCTTTTATCTTCTTCTCTTACTTTTCTTTTCTTGATTATGAAGTAATCAAGATGTAAAAATCAATAAGTAAAGGGGTGCCCAAACTTCTTTTGGGCATGGATGATTGAAGACGCCCAACCTCCTTAGGCATTGGATCTTCAAGGGAGAAGAGAGGGAGAAGAGAGAGGGGGCATGGGAAGTTTCTAAGGAAGGCATGAGGTGTTGGAAGTCAGTGCTAAGGAGCCTTAGAGAAGGCTCCTTTAAATAGACATAAAGTTTGAATCCTATTCAAAATCAAACAACCACTTAATACAAGTCCTACTTGCATTAGGAATCCTTATCCCTTTAGTATTTGACTCCCTTTATGAGATCCTTTAGGCACCAACTATTGAAGCTCTTGCACTCATAAATACACACACCACATGGGGCTTAGGAGATGCCCCATGCTGGTCTCACGTGCCCTCTAATGGGTGTACATGCCCAACTTGATCAAAACAAGTGGCGTCCAATCAAAACTATCAAGAAAATTGATTAAGGACTTGAACCCTTAATTCATTTGATCCAAAACCCTAGACACCCAATAGTTAAAGCCCAATAAATCTAATTCATTTAGATTATTAATAGATAATTAAATTTAGATTAATCTTATCAAATAAAAAATTCAAATGCAAAGAAAAATTGGATTCAATAATGTGCTAGCAAGATTATCCTGAACCCAATAGGGTTTCTCTAAACTTAATTGAGACTTCATAAGTCTAGTTACTTATTTCAGATCTAATCTCTTTTTGTGTGACCCCATAGGTTCAATTCTATCTGAAAGTGAGATATATAATGATATTTATCATAGTATCATTGAAACTCTTTTCAATGGGTTAGAACAATTTCACTCTAACTCATCAAGGATTATCGATCCTGAATAATCTTAGTGAGCTCTTACAATCTATCAGTGATACCTAGTAGTATGTAGTGTAACTCAGAAGAATCAAAAAAGAACCTCAAGATGTAGTTCACATGTGATTCAATCCCTCTATCGTAAGTTCTGATTAGATGGCAGGTCATGGATAAATTGTCAAACCTCATCATCAGTCATATGATAGATTCGATCAGCTCAAGTCTAATTACAATCCTCATAGAAAATTTTTTTCATCAATCACACTGCTGTGGCTACAAACTTTTAGACTTAGCCTCTCAAATCTCATAGGACTACTTCTCTCTATCAAGGTTGATAGATTCCATCTAAATATGTATCTTATTCCTATAGTGAACCAACTATCGCCAACATCTACCACAAGGACTTATTGAGACCATGTTTATGTGTCAGTCAAACTCCAGCAGCCTCAATATAAGCGGTCATACCATTGTAGATCAAAGAACCATTCACACAACTATAGTATCGAGACAATCACTGATGATCGAGTAGAAATCTAAGTGATCTCTCATATGGTCACGCTCAGTACTAGTTATTCTCTAACAACTATCCACCCGCGCCACTCAGTGTCTCTATATTATAGATCAGAGACTCATCCACTCTGAAGAAAATGATCTATGCGTCAATCTATTCAGATCGATCATCATCCTTGTTGGTGCAGAATTCCACCAAAGTCAGAGTTGCTGGAGTCGAGATGACCGCGGCCACCACCGGGACCTACAAGGGAAGTCTAAATCGGAGTTGGGAATGCTTCAGCAAGACCCTCCGACACTCAAGTCAGTACTCTGCTTCAACAGAAATGGAGTGCTCGAGTGAACAATTTAGTAGAGTTTTGAGATAGAATTTTTGAGCTTAGAGAAGAACGTATCTGGAGGTCCCTTTTTATAGATGGAGTGCGTAACTAATTGACAGCGACGTCTGTAACTGCCTGGTAGTGGGCTGTTCAGAGCTGCCCAGAGTTTGTTACGGAGAGTAGTGGCATCAGGGGTCGTTCAAAGCCACGTGGAGTTTGTTACGGAGAGTAGTGGCATCAGGGGTCGTTCAGAGCCGCATGGAGTTTGTTACGAGAGTAGAGTGGTGTCCGTTATCGCGACTTGCCAGAGAGTAATGAAGCCACGTGAAATCCGTTGTAGGGAGTGGAGCAAGGTAGTGGCCATTGTCGTGACTTGCCAGAGAGTTCGGATCTGTCGGCTGGAGCTCGGCTGGAACATCTGATAGAGCGGGATGGCTCTCTATCCCATCAATCTGAGAGAAGCTCGGATGTCTCCAAGGTTGCTAACGAGTCTACTGTTGTCGGATACCTTAGGCACTGATACTACGGGTGGGAGTCATCTGCTGTAGAAGCTCGGATGGAGACTTTCCATTGGTAAAGCCTGGTAGGAATCTGATTACTAGAGAAGTCCGTCTGGGATTCGCCTGATGTGGAAGCTCATCCGAAGATGATCCGCTGGAGAAGTTCGGTTTCATGAAGGATCTGACGGGGGGTCGGCTGGCGATGGACTTCGGATGGTGTTGGGGAGGTTCGGCAGATGTCGGAGGTGATCGATCATTGTAAGAATCCAGCTGTCGGAGTCCATCCGTTGCGAAAGCTTGTCTGAAATCCATCCACTGTGGAGGCTCGGACAGAGTCCAGTTCTTGTGGGAGTCCGAAAGGAGGCTACTTATTGTTGGAACTCGGTCAAAGATCGGTTGTCGCGGGGGCTCAGAGTAACGACCTGGCCGATGGATCCCGCCCCATGGTAGAGGCTCGTCTGGGATCTGGCTACGAAGAAGCTCGGCTGAAGTCTACCTGTAATGAAAGTTCGAAAGAAATTTATTTACAGTAGAGGCTCGAATAGAATTTGCTTACAGTAGATATCCAGAGTAGACCACCCACCATAGGAGTTTGGAGTAGACTGCTCGTAGTAGAAGTTCGGAATAGACCGCTCGTAGTAGAAGTTCGGAGTAGACCGCTCGTAGTAGAAGTTCGGCTCTCACAAGAGCCTGATTAGAATCTTGAAGGTGATCGACCGCCGTAGAAACTCAGATGGAGTTTGATTTCTGTAGAAACCTCATTGTCAAAGAAGCTCAGATATTGACGGAGTCCGAAAGAAGTTTGGAGAATAGTTGATCACTGTAGAAGGTCGACTGGTGGTGAGGCCCAGAGAGCTTTTGGGGCAGCCCGGTAGACGAATGCAGAAGTTCACTATCGGAGAAGTCTAGACGATCGACGGGGTTTGGAGAGATGCCACACACAAGGTCGGAAGCCGGAAGAGCCCTGGAAGGGTCGATTTTTTACAAACTTCGATCGAGGGATATTTTATACCCAACACCAGTCCCCCTACTTCTGAGTTCGGGTTCGAATGAAGGAAGTACAGAGAAATTCTCACGATCGAAGTTGCTTCCATTGATTTTCGTGCTCAGTGGTTGTCAGATATTTTGACGTTCGGCACGCTGGTACTAGAGGTTTTTCGAAAAAGATTTCTTCTTTTTGGAATTTTTGTCGGAGTGTGGCTCTAGGTACGGTGCAATAATGGCTTTGTCAGCTGCCAGCCATTTTCAATAATCTGTCAAGGTGAGTGGGACATGCGGCGAGTGCAGGCCGGCCAGAGAAGATCCGCAATCATTATTGCACCGGATCCCGGGGTCTATTTAAACACGTTCTCCTCCTTCAAGGGTCTCATTTTGCCTGAGAGAATCCCTCGGTTCCCCTCCTCTTCTCCGAGAGTTTCAGCTTCCTCTAGCATCCTTCTTGACCTTAGGCATCCTCCGAGTCAGCTTCCATCGTTCTCGCCGTCTTCCTGCACTCCTGGGATCGATCTAGGTTAGTTCCGAAACTCCTTGTCATTTTTCTGTCCTTTCTTCTTCGTACTCTATTCATTTAGCTTCCTTGAGGGCTTGTTTGCTATTTTTCCTGATTTTTCCAAGATTTTGTGGCTTCCGTTTGATCCAAAATATTTTCTGATATCTCCACTTCTAGTAGTTCTAGGAGTTCGTCAGTCCCAGTTTCCCAAAGTCATGGTACCGTAGCCGAACCAGTAGCTAGGATCGAACCTTGTCTGGTCTTTGCACCGGACACCATCCCCAGCTCCTTGACTCCAGATGAACTCTCACTGATAAGGATTCAGTATGGAGTTCCCCCGGAGTATGAGCTGGAGCTTCCTGGGCCAACTGACCGGGCTAGCACCCCTCCTCCCGGTCGCTTTTGTCTGTACCAAAAGGCCTTCCGCATCGGACTTCAGCTTCCACTGTCGTCCTTTGTCGTTGCTCTCTTTCGTTTCTTGAACATTTCTCTAGCTTCCGTCGTGCTGAACTCCTTTAGATTTTTGATAGGGTTTCTTTCTTTTTATAGTTTGGCTGAAGTTCGACCGACATTTTTTTTGTTTAGAAATTTCTACACCTTCAAGCGTCATCCCTCGGCAAAGGACTGGTGGTACTTCTCCCCTTAGTTCAGTAGAAAGGGGTTGCTAAAAGGCGCCCCTTTTTCTATCCACAACTGGAAGGAGAGGTACTTCTATGTCCGATGCCCGACCTTGGAGCTAGGATTACCCCCTTGGGGCTCTCTGAGGGATTCGGTCCACGGGGCTTCTAGCCTGGAAAGGGACGACCTCGAAGCCTCCAAAAAGCTCGAGGCCTATCGAGCCCCCTCCTCCCCGAACTTCTGAAGGAACAACTTTTGTTCAACATCGGCCTGAGTCCTCTTAATCCTGTCGGTATCATTATTATATATATTTATTTTTCTTTTCTTATCCTTTCCCTTATTCCATCTCTAAGCCGTGTTGATTTTCTTTTATCGCAGACATGGACGCAAGCATGGCTCGGAGGTTAGCCCAGGGTCTCAAGACCCACAAGAGGAAAGATGCCTCGACTTCGGGGTTGGTGAAGAAAGTCAGGACAGAAGGGACAAGCTCGGTCATGCCTGCTCTGGTGGCCGTCGCCATCGAAGTCCCTTCCGACGTCGAACCCGAAGTCCCCCGAGCCCTTTTAAGGAGCCCTCCGGCCGAGGATCCCGCTCCCGAGGTTCGTCTTGAGGGGGCACCCGGGGTTGAAGGGAGGAGGAGAAAGAAGACCCTGGTCTGGAGGAGCCATAGTCGCAAAGTTGCCATCGAGGGGGCCGGCAGCTCCGAGGAAGACTTGGGGGAAAATCTCTTCAACAACAGGGACTTAATAAAGAGGCTGGTCGAAGGGTGCATTCTGCCTGAGGTTGTCGAGAGGATCATCCTAGCCGATCCCGAGCTGCGAGTCTGGGACTCTCTGGGATCTTTCCTCGAAGTAAGTTAACTCATCTTTTTCCTCCTTAATTTATTCTTCAGCCTTTATATTGACTCCCCAACCTTTCTTACAGATTGGGCACCAGCTTGTCGCCAACGTCGAGGTGGTGAAGATCGCCAAGAGGGAGGTAGCTCGGGTGGAGGAGGGCCGCCTAACTGGGGCTGCCCACCTCGAAGAGAAAATCGTCGAGGTCCTTAGTCTCCAAGAGGCGCTGGAAAAGGAGGGACAAACCTCGTCCGATCTGAGGATCGCCTTGGAGGAGGAGAGAGAGAGCTGAGGATGAAATCTCTGAACTGAGGGTGCAGGCTTCCGAGTTGAAGGCATAGATTTTCGAGCTGAAAGCATAGATTCCGTCCCTGATTTCGGAGGTAGGGGCCCGAGCAGTGGAGGAGTTCAAAGCCTCCTCCGAGATGGAGGATCTAAAGGTCCAGTTTGGCCAGGATGCCTTCATCAAGGGTTTCGAACTCTGCCAAGAGAAGGTGGCTGGGAGGTTTTTCAAATTGGATCTCGGCTTCTTGAACGAGGCATCCGATGATGAAGCCGGACCATCCGAAGCCACTGCTGGTCCTCCCCCAGTCAGGACCTCGTCGATCGCTGTGGCTGTCGCTGATGATCTTTCAGGGACACCGAGCCCCTCTACCTCTGCCCCAGAGGTCTGGAACCTCTAGCTTTGTATTTTTTCTTTGTGGTGATTTTTTTTCGTTCCCTTGTACTTGAAAATTATTTAGTCAATGAAATCGGATTCTTTTTTATAGAGGACCTCCCTCTTTTTTTTCTGTATTCTTTTCCTTCTCTTTTATCTTCTTGTACTAATCTGAGTCGTGGCGCTCTTGTCTTCCAACGACAGTGCCCTGCCGAAGCTCTCCCCCTGCCACAGGGGATTCCTCTGAAGTCGACGATCCGAGACCTCAGAAGGGAAGTTCATCAGTTGATGAAGAAATCCAAGAAGTTGGAAGATGAACTTCACCGATTGAGGAAGAGCCATTCGAAAGTCACTGCGAAGGCTATTCGTCTCCAGGACCTTTACAAAAAGGGGCTCATGGAATTCACTCGGAAGAAGGCTGACTTCGTTACGGAGCTCGAGGAACTCCGGAGAAGTGCCAGCGATCGATCTTGGGCTCAGGCTTCCATGATCAGCTCCCTTGAAGTCGAATTGGCAGCCGCACAGGAGAAGATCGGCCAGTTGGAAGGAAGCTCATCCTGGCTCACAATCCAAGCCGACCGCGATTGAGACTGGTCACAGAAGCTCTCTGACCTCCAAAAGTAGCTGCAGGATGTTGGGGTAAACTACGACGCCTATCGAGTCGGCTGGAGCAGGCAAGTAGAGGACTACAGAAGGAAGCTCCAGATAGCGACCGATGAAGTTGTCCACCTTCGGAGTCAGCTATCTGAGAGAGCCCAACTCACCTCTGCACAAAGCTCTGACAAGCTCCACTCCTTGAGGGGGACCATGGCAAAATTGTCCGTGGCCCTTGGGTGGGGGGAGGCTGAACTGTAGCGGCTGAAGATTCAGCTGGTCCATGAGCAGCAGGTGGTCAAAGATGTCGAGGCAGAGTTCGAGGTCCTGAGGAAGAGGCTTCAAGAGTCGGAGGGCGAGAGCTAGCGGTTCCACTAGATGTACCAGGATATGCTGCTGAGAAAGATGAAGAAGCTCGAAGTCAGAAGAAGCTGGGCTTCCTTAGAGCTCCTTTCTTCTCTTTTTATGTATCCCCCTTTTTTTTTCTCTGGTCATTTTCCTTTTTGTTTTTGGCCTTCAGGGCTTTGTAATGTGTACTTCACCAATGAAATGAAAATGAAGTTGTCTATTACCTTGTCCATTTTGGTATTGAGTTGTCATTTACCTAACTTCTTTTGTCTTTCATTTCGTTTGACGTCGACATTGTTTGAAGATTCCTGATTGTCGATGTGCTGGTTTGTCCTTTGGGACCAGAGATTTTTGACAAGGGTCTTCTTCCTCGTTGAGGCGAGGTCCCCTGAGTCTCATCCTTCAAAGGCTTCGTAACGCATGCTTTACTAATGAAATGAAATAAAATTTTTTTCATTACCTCATCTATTCTTGTTTTGAGTCGTTGTTTACTGAGCTTCTTTTGTCTTTCATCCTGTTGGACATCGACGTTGTTTGAAGATTTTTGATCGTCACTGTGCTGATTTGCCCTTTGGGATCAGAGATTTTCGACAAGGATCTTCTTCCTTGTTGAGATGAGATCCTGTGTGCCCTTGATGTAGTTCATTTTTCACTTATCGCTTGCGTAGTTCATCGTTTTCTCTTTTCATCTCCCCTTTTTCTTTTGTGTTTGAGTGAGGGTCTTCCCTCTATTCTTAATGGGGTCGTAAGAGTGTAGAGGGGCCATTGAGGAGGGTTTCCTCCTTGTCCGATCTTGATCGACCGAGCCTTTGTTCGTGTCAGGATGAGGTTTTCCTCTTGTTCCCGACGGTCAGTTTCAGCTCATGTTAGGACGAGGTTCTTCTTCTGTTCCTAACAGAGTTGTGGGGGCACGTAAGGGCCGCTGCTAGGGCCTCTCCTCCCATCCGATCTTTAAGTAATCGGGCCTTCGACTTTGCTTATATTAGGACGAGGTTCTCCTCCTGTTCCTAACAAGACTGTGGGGGTGCATAAGGGCCGTTGCAAGGGCCTCTCCCCCCGTCCGATCTTTGAAAGATCGGGTCTTCGACTTTGCTCATGTTAGGACGAGATTCTCCTCCTATTTCCAACAAGACTGTGGGGGCACATAAGGGCCGTTGCAAGGGCCTCTCCCCCCATCCGATCTTTAACTAACCAGGCTTTCGACTTTGCTCATGTTAGGATGAGGTTCTCCTCCTATTCCTAACAAGGCTGTGGGGGCACATAAGGGCCTTTGCAAGGGCCTCTACGCCCATCAGATCTTTAAGTAATCGGGCCTTCGACTTTGCTCATGTTAGGATGAGGTTCTCCTCCTGTTCCTAACAAGACTGTGGGGGCACATAAGGGCCATTGCAAGGGCCTCTCCCCCCATCCGATCTTTAAGAAATCGGGCCTTCATCTTTGCTCATGTTAGGACGAGGTTCTCCTCCTGTTCCTAACAAGACTGTGGGGGCACATATGGGCTGTTGCGAGGGCCTCTCCCCCCGTCCGGTCTTTGAGAAATCGGGCCTTCGACTTTGCTCATGTTAGGACGAGGTTCTCCTCCTGTTCCTAACACGCTTAATTTCATTTGTACGGGGGAGTTACTTCCTGTCGTTATAAGCTTATGTCAGAAGAAAAAATATGCGAATATGAAAGAAATTTTTATTTAGGGCAAAGTTGTTGGTAATACATTCGCAGATTTCTCGAACCCTATAGCTGCAGAAGGTCTGCTCCCCGTCGGGGTCCTCCTGAGATGGAGTTGATAATCCCAATCGGAGGTCGATCTTTAGGTTGCCCCTCCCTCCTTGGCGGCTCTGACTGCGGCAGGGCCCTAGGCCGGTCTTCCCTACCTTCAGGCCAGCATCGAATAAATCTGTCAAGCCGACCTCGCTTGATGAGCTCTTCGATTTTGTCTTGGAGCTGAATGCATTCTTTCATGTCATGATCATGGTTACGGTGATAGAGGCAAAATTTGTTCGGGTTGCACTTTTCGGGGTGCGAGCGTATCCTTTCCAGCCTTGGCAGCTGCTCCCTAACCTCCATCAGCACTTGAGTTTTCGATGTGTTAAGAGGGGTGTAACCATGGAATCTTTCGAGGGGAGAGCTCCATCGAACTCTGCGATCTGGGCTTCTCTGCTTATGAGCTCGGGGAGGAGTCCAAACATGCCTGTGTCCGGGAAGAGTTCGAGAATGCGGTCGAGCTTCACTCAGCCCTTTTTCAATTGTGGGCTTGCTTGAGTCTCCCACCTGTCGCTCCTTCACGGTCTCCTCATCCTTCATCTTGAAGGCTTATTCTACTCGGACATATCTTTTGGCCCAAGCCAGCAAATCAGCAAAGTCCCTGGGATACTTCTTTTCCAGGGAAAATAATGAAGGAACCAGATCTAGGGTTTCAGGGTTAGATCTTGAAACTTTTTCAAGATCATACAGCGGAAGACTAAAATAAATCAAAATTTATTTTCTAAAACCAGAGAATCCCTAGATCTAAGATCTTATTATATGATTATTACATAGCATTAAATCAGAAATTAAAATATATAAATATAGCATAAACTACATGTTGATCATATCAACATGTTTCTATACTCATCTAATGTATGTATTAAACAATAGATCAGATCTATTACCTTGCAAGTTAGATGCTCTAACCTCACTGATCCGGGCTTAAGGATGATGTTGCAAGCTGCACACGCATCCGGCCTCTAGGAGTCAACCACACGAGCCCACGAATCTCGATCAGAAGTCGTGCTTCAGGAAATCAGCACAGTATGCTAGTACTGCGCTGATCCTTCTTTGATGGTTAATCAGGTGCCTCCTTCTTCTTGATTTGGACTCTTCTAAAGATAGAGAGTAAAAGAAAAAGTTTCAAATCTGAGATACTCTCAGGAAACTCAAGATGGAGGGAGGAAAGATATGAAAACAAAAAACCCTAGAAGAAGACCCTCTTCTTCTTCACATTTTTCTCTCTAGACACCCTAACTTGCATCTTTTATATCTCCATGATATAAAGGTTTTTCTCTCTAATTTTTAGATGGCATAAAGGTCTCTCAAATATCTATCTTCACCTAAACTTTTATGAAGAAACTCATTTTATATCGAGAGATATGATAGAGTCCTTATCTAGGTCAAATACCAAGTCAAGGCTTATCCAAACATGGCAAGTTAAGGGGCGCCCAACTCTTGAGCACCTCCTCCTTATTTTCATGCATGGATCACCAGAAAAGGGTGCACAATATGTACCCTAAAATCTATAAAAATTATAAAAAAAATTTGGATAAATTCGGTGCAAAATTGAAAGAGTTTTGGATTTCTAAAACTCTATCTCATAGAATTCGAAATCCAAACTTATTCCTTTTTGATTTGATCCAAACCACCTTCCATGTAAGAAAGAAGAGAGGAGACCTTTTGTGAACGTGGGAGAGACCTGGGAGAGGGCTTTTGTCACACAAAATAAGTGGAGATTGGCGTTGAATAAGAGAGAGGGCGTGGGGAAGGCTTATGTGGCGCAAGGTGGAATCCTAGTCTTACTAGGATTCTATCTTATGACTTGTTTTAATTTGGTTTTCCAAACTAAATCAAACCAAAATTAGATCAACCTAATTAAAATAGGTCTTAACCCAATTAAGAACCTAATTTAATCAGATTAAATTAGATTTAAATTTGATTTAATTTTCTAATCAAATTAGAAATTAGATTGACCCAAGTCCTAGTTGAACTAGGACTAGTTTTTCCTTGCACTTGGCTTATCCAATAAACCAATTAGACTTGATCCAATCAAGCCCAAAATAAATCTAATTAAATTATATTTAATTAAACTTAATCTCAGCCCATTGGCTTAATCAAATTAAGCCAATTAGCAATCGAATTGCTAATCGATCCTCCTGCAATACTTGCACTGGGTTAAATGTCAATCGTATTGATCATTTAACCCTAGAACGATTCTTAATCGTTGATCAACCATCCGATCAGATCATGAACTCTAATGTGTGTGACCTCATAGGTTCGAACCTAAGCCGGTAGCATAGAAATAAATTTTTGTACCAATCGAAGTGACCATCTAGCAATGATACCCGACGACCGGATAGGTCGAATGTGTAGAACAACATCCTTAGAACCCATGCGGATATAGTTTTCATATAATTCATCCCCTTGACCAAAATGATCATAGGACACCCCAGAGTTCAACTGTCAACTCTGATCAAGTTGTCCGCATTGTATTTCAAAATATCAAATCCATCTGATGGATTACCCTGGCCAAGGTTTTGCTAAATTGAAATACAGCGACTCATTCTTCTCCAACTCTTGGAGTGGTCAATCCCATCTCGATCACACTCTAGCTTTGCAAGTACTTGACTGTGCCCAGAAGCCTTCCGTCTCTGAATCCCTGAATTCAGTTAATCCAGTACCAAAGCACAGTGAGTTGCTTGCAAGTCACTGAGGCGATCTCAAGTCTAAGGGACACTTATACCTATATCCCATCAAAGATATTCTCGATAGAAGAATGCTCTGGAGTTGGTCACGTTCAATGACGATGTACCCTTACATCTCATCTGTATGCCATACCAGTATCTCCACACTCTTTGGTTAAGAGGACAACCAACCCATATGGCCTACAGCGACCTATGCTCGATAGAAGCTGTCATCCTTATTAACAGTCTATCATTTGGTCGTGAACAGTTTTAAGGACTAATCGATAAATCCTCTCTTTATCGAACTTAAATAGTCCTAAGGACTTCATCATAACAACGGAGTTCATTAGAAGATGAAAGCTTATGATGAAGATGCCAAATATATTTTATTTATTAACAAATCAATTACAATACTTGGTTGCTCAACCGTCAACAGCTTGACGATTGGCTTTTTGGGACATATTTTCCAACAACTCCCACTTGTCCTAAAGCCACTCGGCACAGTATCTAATACCCATCTTCGACTTGTGGTTGTCGAACTCCTTTATCGCCAGGGCTTTAGTGAAGGGGTCGGCTAGGTTCTCCTTTCCGTCGATCTTCTGAAGGTCGATATCATCTCGATCCACGATCTCTCAGACCAGGTGGAAGCGGTGCAAGATGTGCTTCGTCCGCTGATGTGCTTTGGGTTCCTTCACCTGTGCTATGGCATCAGTGCTGTCGCAATAGAGCAGGACTGGACCATCGAGGGAGGGTGCTACTCCGAGCTCGATGATGAATTTTCTTAGCCACACAACTTCCTTCGCGGCATCCGATGCTGCGATGTACTCCGCTTCACAAACAGAGTCTGCCACAGTATGCTACTTGAAACTCTTCCAGCAAATGGCTCCACCATTCAGAGTAAAGATATAACCCGACACGCTCCTGCTGTCATCATGGTCAAATTGAAAGCTGAAGTCTGTGAACCCCACAAGTTTCAGATCTGACTCGCCATAAACCAACCATTGGTCCTTAGTATTTCTCAAATACTTAAGGATGGCTTTAACCACTTTTCAGTGATTTTCTCCAGGATCAGATTGGTATCTACTCACTGCTCCTAGTGAGTATGCCACATCTGGTCTTGTACATGTCATGGCGTACATGATAGATCCCACGGCTGAAGCATATGGGACTCTACTCATATGCTCTCTCTCTTCAGGAGTTGTCGGACAATCCTTCTTAGAGAGAAAAATTCCATGGCCTATCGGTAGATAGCCCTTCTTGGAATTCTCCATGCTGAACCTCTTCAGCACAGTGTCTATGTACATGGACTGGGATAACCCAAGCATCCTTTTAGATCTATCCCTATAGATCTTTATCTCTAGGATATAGGATGCTTCACCCAAGTCCTTCATGGAGAACTGTGATGACAACCAAACTTTTATTCTCTGTAGTGCGGGGATGTCATTCTTGATTAAGAGAATGTCATCCACGTACAAGACAAGAAATACCACAACTGGACCATTTGCCCATTTATAGATGCAAGGCTCTTCTCCATTCTTAATGATGCCATACGTTTTGATCACCTTATCAAAATGCATGTTCCAACTTCGAGAAGCTTGCTTCAGTCCATAAATGGATCTCTGAAGCTTGCACATCTTGGACTCATCTGTGGATGTAAACCCCTCAGGTTGTATCATATACACTTCTTCAGTCAGCTCTCCATTCAGAAAAGCTATCTTTACATCCATCTGCCAGATCTCATAATCTAGATGGGCAGCTGTTGCAAGCATTATCCGAATGGATTTGAGCATTGCCACAAGGGAAAACGTCTCGTCATAGTCAATACCATGACGTTGACGATACCTCTTGGCGACCAGACGGGCTTTATAGGTCTCCACCTTTCTGTCTGCGCCCCTCTTCCTTTTGAAGACACATTTACACCCAATGGGTTTAACCCCTTCAGGTGGGTCAACCAATGTCCATACATCGTTGACCTTCATGGACTCCATTTCGGATTTCATGGCTTCAAGCCATTTCTCGAAATCAGGTCTCTGCATTGCATCTATATAGGTGATCGGATCCTCATTATTCTCATCAAGTTCGATGGGATCACCGTCCCAGACCAAGAAACCGTAGTATCTGTCCGGCTGACGCGATACTCTACCAGATCATCTTAATGGTGCAGGTACATTGGGCTTCGGATCTGATCTAATCATATCCGACTCAGGTTCAGCTATTGGTGTCGGTCCTTCTACCTGTTGAACTTCATCAAGTTCAACCTTAGAGGCAACGGTTCCTTCACCAAGGAACTTCTTTTCTAAAAAGATTGCCTTAAGACTGACGAACACCTTTTGTTCATCAGCATGGTAGAAAAAATATCCTTTTATCTCTTTGGGGTACCCTATGAATGAGCATTTGTCAGACCTAGGTCCAAGTTTGTCTGTGACTAATCGTTTGACATAGGCCGGGCACCCCCAGACCCTAAGGTGTGAAAGTGCTGGCTTACGTCCCGTCCATATCTCATATGGAGTCTTAATTACAGATTTACTTGAAATCCTATTTAACAGATAACAGACCGATTCGAGTACATATCCCCAGAAGGATATCGGCAAGCTAGCAAAACCCATCATGGATCGGACCATGTCTAACAGAGTCCGATTCCTCCTTTCAGACATACCATTATGCTGTGGTATTCCTGGAGGAGTCCATTGGGAGAGAATCCCATTCTCTCCTAAATATGTGAGAAATTCACTAGAAAGGTATTCTCCTCCTCGATCAGATCGAAGAGTTTTAATACTCTTCCCAGTTTATTTTTCTACTTCACTTCGGAATCGTTTGAACATTTCAAATGAATCCGACTCATGTTTCATCAGATAGACATATCCATATCGGGATAGGTCATCCTTGAAAATTATGAAGTAGAAATATCCACCTCTAGCACTGGTGTGCTCATGGGCCCGCATACATCAGTATGTACTAGTCCCAAGAGCTTAGTAGCTCTCTCATCTTTTTCAGTAAAAGGTGACTTGGTCATTTTACAAAGAAGACAGGACTCACAGGTTGGAAGTGATTCACAATCACTGACTTCGAGGATTTCCTCTTGAGTCAACCTATTTATTCTATTCTTATTTATATGACCTAGCCTACAGTGCCATAAGTAGATATCTGACACACTATCTAATCTAAGGTGCTTGCCAGTAGAATAGACTCTTATCAGGCTTGATCTTTTTGGTCTGGCTTTGCACAGATGTTCCAGTCTGAACTTGCACCTTCTTGACTTTCTTCTTTTTGTTCTTCTTCCCTTTCTTAAAGGGTCGAGAACCAGAAGACGATCCTCCCACTAAGTTCACCAACTCCTTGAGGAGTTGGTGATCCTTCTCAAAGTTCTGAAGCAACCTCAGTAACCCATGGTAGTTTACTTCAGGCTTTGTCATTCTATAATGAGTGAGGAATGGGAGAAAAGACTTGGGCAGCGAGTTCAGTATTGCATCTTTCTCAAGCTGCACATGCAAGGGAAAGCCGAGCTTGCTCAATCGTTCCATCAGCTCGATCATGTACAATACATGATCAGTGACAGAGGCACCATCCCATATTTTGGCGTTGAAGATGGCACAACTAGTCTTGTGCCACTCCACGTCATCGAGTGTGCCAAAGGCATCCTCCAATACTTGAAGCATGTCCTTTGGCTGAGCCATCTCGAATCTACGACTGAACTCGTCGCTCATAGTAGCCAGCATGATACAGCGCACCATGGTCCGATCACTGAGCCACTTCTGATAAGTGTCTCTGACTGTTCCACGTGCATTGACAGCTGGCTCCTCAGGTGCAGGATCCATTATCACATATAGGATCCGTTCATGCTCCAGGACTATCTTCAACTTTCGGTACCAGCTACCGAAGTTGGGTCCCACCAACTTATCATTGTCCAACAATGATCGGAGTGATAGGGAAGTGGCGATATTTGCACAAAGGAGAACCATAACCTAATTAGTAATTGATTCATTAAACCTAAAGATTTGGACTTTAATCAAAAGGTTTCTCCCACTATTTTATTCGAATTGGTAGCCTCTACCTCCAACTCGAGGAATTACCCTAATTCCTTAGTGGGTACTAGAATCCACTTAGACTGCACACAAGCCCAACTTTGGTTGGTCAACCCATGTACATCTAAGGGTAGGTTCATAACCAATTGTTTCTTTAAATAATTTCTAGTAATTTTAATTTTGCCCCAGAAACCTAATCAGTAGGCTTTGGCCTCCACTGTAAGGATCCGGTTAGGTCCAACCATTAACATGATCATACTTGGTATATCTAACCAACGAATGATTAAGCCCAACTTTGGTTGGCTCACCTAACCACCATTAGAGAGACACTTCCAAGTCGTCATATGATGAGTGATAATTCCATTAGTCAACAAGCACCAGGCCTTTGGGTCTGCAATGATTATTGAGTTAATGGACTCATTATCAAACACCTTAATGGGAGGCTATGACTTAGTTACCTCCATAACTTTATCATTTTAAGGACCTAATAATTTTAGAGGATTTAAATAATATAGAGGATGAGGTCAGATGAACCAGCTTATCATGATCCTCCCACTGGCTTCACCAAGTCAGCTTAAGGGAGATCATTAAAAGGGCTGGTCTAGGAGCACCTAAATCAGTCACACTGATTTACCTAGCTGACATGGGTCAACTCGAATAGTCAAGTGATCCGATCAAAACATAATTTCACCAAGAGGCCAGGTAAGTTCGATCAGTGGGAGGGTCTGCCAAAGCTTGCCTTAGACACCATCAGAAATGGCCAGGTAAGCGGGCTCCCAATTAAAAACCACCGGTCTGGTTTACCTTAGACACCAACTGGTTTAATTAGTTTCGATTAGATCAACCTAACAGTTCGTGCTAGACCGCTTAGCCAAGAATCAAGTCCATTTGGTTCTCGTTAAAGATATGGACTTGACCAACTACAACTATTGTAATTGATCTAGAGAATCCTTGACCTAATCTAAGACAATAATTGATTAGATTTAATTAATTCTCTAATTAAGTCCATCTTTAATCTAACCATAGGTCTAACCCGATTAATGGACCTAATTCCCACTAACCCATTAACTCAATGTGTTATGATTTGTGTCTTAGGTTCTTCAATTCACAATCCTAGAACCTAATCAAACAACTTCTTAATTCTTAATTAAGTTTTGGGCTGAGGGTTGGGTTCGACTTTTCAAAAAATAATTTTAATATTTGTAAAATAATTTTATAATATGATTCTACCAACCATATTGCATGTTTGATTCATAATCAAGATACAAGTGAAATAAATATGAAACTACTTTAGATCTAATTTAAACAGGTTCATGTAATTGAAATAATTTCAACTTTAAACAATTTCTTTGCACAAAAATTATTAACAAAGAGATTTTATTTCAGATTTAAATATCTTTTAAATCTAATAAATCATAAATTTAATCTAGATCATATCTAACAAATTTATGATTAAAGCTAGATCTACACAAACTAGGACAACCTTTGCACTATAAGGGGTAAACATTACAGCAGGACAACCTTGTAGTTTGTGATTGATCTAAAATTTTAATTTCAGATTTAATAATCAGATTATAAATTAGATCTAATCTAAGAAATAATCTAAGCATATATAAATAATCATGTAATAAAGAACCTAGGCTCTGATACCAATTGAAGGAACCAAATCTAGGGTTTCAGGGTTAGATCTTGAAACTTTTTCAAGATCATACAGCGGAAGACTAAAATAAATCAAAATTTATTTTTTAAAACCAGAGAATTTCTAGATCTAAGATTATATTACATGATTATTAAATAGCATTAAATCAGAAATTAAAATATATAAATATAGCATAAACTACATGATGATCATATCAACATGTTTCTATACTCATCTAATGTATGTATTAAACAATAGATCAGATCTATTACCTTGCAAGTTAGATGCTCTAACCTCACTGATCCGGGCTTAAGGATGATGTTGCAAGCTGCACATGCGTCCGGCCTCTAGGAGTCATCCACACGAGCCCACGAATCTCGATCAGAAGTCCTGCTTCAGGAAATCAGCACAGTATGCTAGTACTGCGCTGATCCTTCTTTGATGGTTGATCAGGTGCCTCCTTCTTCTTGATTTGGACTCTTCCAAAGATGGAAAGTAAAAGGTGGAGTTTCATATCTGAGACACTCTCAGGAAACTCAAGATGGAGGGAGGAAAGATATGAAAACAAAAAACCCTAGAAGAAGACCCTCTTCTTCTTCACGTTTTTCTCTCTAGATACCCTAACTTGCATCTTTTATATCTCTATGATATAAATGTTTTTCTCTCTAATTTTTGAATGGCACAAAGGTCTCTTAAATCTCTATCTTTACCTAAAATTTCATGAAGAAACTCATTTTATATAGAGAGATATGATAGAGTCCTTGTCTAGGTCAAATACCCAGTCAAGGCTTATCCAAACATGGCAAGTTAAGGGGCGCCCAACTCTTGAGCACCTCCTCCTTATTTTCATGCATGGATCACTAGCAAAGGATGCACAATGTGTACCCTAAAAGAAATGAAAATTCCAAAAAAAAATTGGATAAATTCGATGCAAAATTGAAAGAGTTTTGGATTTCTAAAACTCTATCTCATAGAATTCGAAATCCAAACTTATTCCTTTTTGATTTGATCCAAACCACCTTCCATGTAAGAAAGAAGAGAGGAGACGTTTTATGAACGTGAGAGAGACCTGGGAGAGAGCTTTTGTCGCACAAAATAAGTGGAGATTGGCATTGAATAAGAGAGAGGGCGTGGGGAAGGCTTATGTGGCGCAAGGTGGAATCCTAGTCTTACTAGGATTCTATCTTATGACTTGTTTTAATTTGGTTTCCCAAACCAAATCAAACCAAAACTAGATCAACCTAATTAAAATAGGTCTTAACCCAATTAAAAATCTAATTTAATCAGATTAAATTAGATTTAAATCTGATCTAATTTTCTAATCAAATTAGAAATTAGATTGACCCAAGTCCTAGTTGAACTAGGACTAGTTTTTCCTTGCACTTGGCTTATCCAATAAACCAATTAGACTTGATCCAATCAAGCCCAAAATAAATCTAATTAAATTATATTTAATTAGACTTAATCTCAGCCCATTGGCTTAATCAAATTAAGCCAATTAGCAATCGAATTGCTAATCGATCCTCCTGCAATACTTGCACTGGGTTAAATGTCAATCGTATTGATCATTTAACCCTAGAACGATTCTTAATCGTTGATCAACCATCCGATCGGATCATGAACTCTAATGTGTGTGACCTCATAGATCCGAACCTAAGCTGGTAGCACAGAAATAAATTTTTGTACCAATCGAAGTGACCATCTAGCAATGATACCTGACGACGGATAGGTCGAATGTGTAGAACAACATCCTTAGAACCCATGCGGGTATAGTTTTCATATAATTCATCCCCTTGATCAAAATAATCATAGGACACCCCAGAGTTTAACTGTCAACTCTAATCAGGTTGTCCACATTGTATTTCAAAATATCAAATCCATCTGATGGATTACCCTGGCCAAGGTTTTGCTAAATTGAAATACAGTGACTCATTCTTCTCCAACTCTTGGAGTGGTCAATCCCATCTCGATCACATTCTGACTTCGTAAGTACTTGACTATACCCAGAAGCCTTCCATCTCTGAATGAGAAATTTAGTTAGTCCAGTACCAAAGCACAGTGAGTTGCTTGCAAGTCACTGAGGCGATCTCAAGTCTAAGGGACACTTATACGTATATCCCATCAGAGATATTCTCGACAGCAGAATGCTCTAGAGTTGGTCACGTTCAATGATGATGTACCCTTACATCTCACCTGTATGCCATACCAGTGTCTCCACACTCCTTGGTTAAGAGGACAACCAACCCATATGGCCTACAGCGACCTATGCTCGATAGAAGCTGTCATCCTTATTAACAGCCTATCATTTGGTCATGAACAGTTTTAAGGACTAATCGATAAATCTTCTCTTTATCGAACTTAAATAGTCCTAAGGACTTCATCATAACAATGGAGTTCATTAGAAGATGAAAGCTTATGATGAAGATACCAAATATATTTTATTTATTAACAAATCAATTACAATACTTGGTTGCTCAACCGTCAACAGCTTGATGATTGGCTTTTTGGGACACATTTTCCAACAAATAAAAGATCATTCTTCTGAAGACCGTCCTTCAAGGCATCCATCGTGATCGATTGGTCCAAGTTTCGGACCTCCAATGCGGCGATGTTGAAACGGTTGACGTAAGCTCAGATGGATTCTCCCTCCCTTTGCTTGATGTTGATGAGGGACTCTGAGCCTCTTCGGGGATGCCGGCTGCTAACAAAATGAGCCGCAAACTGGTGGCCCATCTGGTCAAAAGAGAAGATGGTACCCGACTTCAATGCTGAGTACTAGTTCCTTGCTGCTTCTTTCAGAGTGAATGGGAAAGCTCGGCACAGGATGGCGTCCGATGCACCATGGAGTAGCATCATTGTCCGAAAGGCCTCCAGGTGGTCAACCGGATCTGAAATCCCATCGTAGCTTTCGAATTGAGGGAGCTTGAAGTTTGACGGGATCGATTCCTGCATGATCATTTGAGAGAAAGGAGGGTCAGTGCAGATGTCCTCACCATAAGTAGGGGGAGCATGGCGGAGCTCTTCGATCTGTCGGTTCATCTCCTGGAGCCTTCGATCCAGGAGGTCCTCTCGACTGCGAGTCTCGAGGGTCTTCTGATAGAGTGGAGGTAAGGATCCTCTGAGAGTGGAATCGTGATCAAACTGGGGGATCTCCACCCTCGAATTTCCCTTATCGGGGAAGACAGGACGACTGGCCCAAGTGGCCCGCCCCACTGCCGGACCTTGGAGCTCCGACGATGCTCTTTCCAACCGCACTGACACTTGTGGCTGTTGCTGCTGCTGCTGCATGGCCTGTACCGCTTCAGTGAGGCCTCTGACCTACTGAACCAGTAGGTCGAACTGCTCCATATCGACCGTCGTTGTCGGAGGACAAGGAAGAGTCTGGAAAATTGGAGGCGAGGTCGGAGCCTGATATCTGGCCGCAGAGGTCGTGGATCGTCTGGTGGATGCCTTTCGGGGAGGCATCAGATGGAGATCTAATAGGAGAAGGAGAGGAGGACGTCGGAGGAGATGACTGGAGGCAGTCCCATTGAGCACTCCTTTAAGAATAAGGATACTACGAAGACACAGGACCCTTCCTCTAGTGCCAATTCTGTTGGTGCAGAATTTTGCTGAAGCCGGAGTTGCTGGAGTCGAGATGATTGCGGCTGCCGTTGGGACCTGCAAGGGAAGTCTAAACCAGAGTTGGGGGTGCTCTGGCAAGACCCTTCGATGCTCAAGTCAGTACTCTGCTTCAACAGAAATGGAGTGCTCGAGTGGAAAATTTAGTAGAGTTTTGAGATAGAGTTTTTAAGCTTAGAGAAGAACGTATCTGGGGGTCCCTTTTTATAGATGGAGTGCATAACTAATTGACAGCGACATCTGTAACCGCCTGGTAGTGGGCTATTCAGAGCTGCCCAGAGTTTGTTACGGAGAGTAGTGGCATCAGGGGTCGTTCAGAGCCGTGTGGAGTTTGTTACGGAGAGTAGTGGCGTCAGGGGTCATTCAGAGCCGCATGGAGTTTGTTACGGAGAGTAGAGTGGTGTCCATTATCGCGTCTTGCCAGAGAGTAGTGGAGCCACGCAGAATCCGTTGCAGGGAGTAGAGCAGGATAGTGGCCATTGTCGTGACTTGCCAGAGAGTTCGGATCTGTCGGCTGGAGCTCGACTGAAACATCTGATGGAGTGGGATGGCTCTCTATCCCATCGATCTGGGAGAAGCTTGGATGTCTCCGAGGTTGCTAACGAGTCTACTATTGTTGGATACCTTAGGTGCTGATACTATGGGTGAAAATCATCTGCTGTAGAAGCTCGGATGGAGACTTTTCGTTGGTGAAGCCTGGTAAGAATCTGATTGCTAGAGAAGTCCGTCTGGGATTCACTTGATGTGGAAGCTCGTCCGAAGATGATCCATTGGAGAAGTTCGATTTCATGAAGTATCTGGCGGGGGGTCGACCGGTGATGGACTTCGGATGGCGCTAGGGAGGTTCGGTAGACGTCGGAGGTGATCGATCATTGTAAGAATCCAACTGTCAGAGTCCATCCGTTGCGAAATCTCATCTGGAATCCATCCACTGTGGAGGCTCGGACGGAGTCCGGTTCTTGTGGGAGGCCGAAAGGAGGTCGCTTATTGTTGGAGCTCGATCGAAGATCGGTTGTCGTGGGGGCTCGGAGTAACGACCTGGTCGGTGGATCCCGCCCCATGGTAGAGGCTCGTCTGGGATCTGGCTACGAAGAAGCTTGGCTGAAGTCTATCTGTAATGAAAGTTCGGAAGAAATTTGTTTACAGCAAAGGCTCGAATGGAATTTGCTTACTGTAGATATCCAGAGTACACCGCCCGCCGTAGGAGTTCGGAGTAGACTTCTCGTAGTAGAAGTTCGGAGTAGACCGCTCGTAGTAGAAGTTCGGCTCTCACAAGAGCCCGATTAGAATCTTGAAGGCGGTCGACCGTCGTAGAAACTCGAATGGAGTCCGATTTTTGTAGAAACCTCGTTGTCGAAGAAGCTCGGATATTAACAAAGTCCAGAAAAAGTTCGGAGAATAGTTGATCACTGTAGAAGGTCGGCTGGTGGTGAGGCCCAAAGAGCTTTTGGGGCGGCTCGGTAGACGAATGCAGAAGTTCACTATCGGAGAAGTCCGGACGGTCGAGGGGGTTTGGAGAGATGCCACACACAAGGTCGGAAGCCGGAAGAGCCCTGGAAGGGTTGATTTTTTACAAACTTCAATCGGGAGATATTTTATACCCAACAATCCTCATGATGATACTATGATTGGGAGCATTTAGGAATTATATACATATCTCTAATTCTCAACATCTTAAGAATATGGATCAAAATATTAATTTTATGGACAATTCAAAGACACATCACACTTGAAAAAAAATTAAACTTGCCCTTTTATTGATCAAATTAATGTATTAAGTATAAAATTGTACGCTAGATACATTACAATGTATCAATCTATTAGCTTCTAGGATATACATCTAATACAAATAACTTTCCAACTTATGCCCTAATATCAGACTGGAGCATGAAAGATGAGCTAGCATGCCACGTTTGTGAAAAAAACATCCAATCTAAAAGGTGGACACATCGAAGGAGCTTTAGCTTTATGGGGTATCGATGTTTTCTCCATCAAAACCATCCATACACAAGGGATGCACGCTCCTTCGATGGTACTATTGAAAAAAGTGAGGCACCTAGCTGAATGTCTAAGAGTGAGGTATTGAGAGATTGGATGGTCTCAGTGTTAAATTTGAGAAAAATGATCTGATTGGTGGTAAGAAGAGGAAGCATCGATCAAAGGCAGATGACACACACTTTAATTGGAGAAAAAAGGTATATTCTTTGACTTGTCATATTAGGAGACAAACTTATTGCACCACTGCTTAGATGTCATGCATCCTCATGCATGCTATGTTATGAATGCCTCGAACGGTCTACATTTCTTCATGTGTTGGAGAACATAAAGGTCCAGATATGTACTCAAGCAACATATCAAAGCGTGTGAATAGTAAGGATGTCAAACTTGATGGATTGAAGACTCATGATTACCATGTGTTGATGCAAGAGTTGATCCCAATAGCTATTCACCATGTGTTGCCAAAAAATGTGAGAATGATTATTATTCATCTTTACAACTTCTACAGAGATATTTGTGCGAAGAGGTTACTTAAGAAAGTCATGAAGGAAATGAAATCAAGGGTGGTGACTATATTATGTGATCTAGAGAAGATATTTCTATCATTATTTTTCATAATTATGATGCATCTTACCATGCACCTTGCGGGAAAAGTTGCACTTGGAGGTCCAGTGTTTTGCCGATGGATGTACCCCACCAAAAAGAATATTCAAATATTGAAATCTTATGTAAGAAAAATGAATTGCCTGGAGGGATCTATAGCAGAAGGTTACTTGGGTCAAGAGTGTATAGATTTTTATACCATATACTTAAACAAACTCAAAACATATCGTAACCGATGAATGAGGAATTAGGATGATCAGTATGAGCCAATTGAGCCTACATTTGAGTCCATTCCACAACCAGATGGACTTTTCACTTCATACCACCTCACTAATTTGAGCTTTGAGGAAAGAAATAAGGCACACCGCTACATGCTATTCAATTGTGATGTCATTGAGCTGTACATAAGAAGAGTCACTCAACCTTATTTATTTCTCATTACTTAGAAGAATAGACCCCAATACATCTAAATTTGTTCTTTATGCATGTAGCAAACACAAGGAGGTCATTAGAGTAAAATACAGCACTCTGTATGTAGAAAAAAGAGAAAATATATAGCAAAGAATTTTCTAAGTGGTTCAAAGATCATATAAGCAAGTACATATTTCTATCTTGTACACCTTATTTGAACATATTTACTAATTAGGTGTCATCTTCTTAAGTGTGGAGATTATCGCTCGATGATGTGTCTTGAAGTGCGTGCTCTTTCAAAGGGACCTAATTATATCGTGCATGAGTATAAACATCTCGTCATTAACGGCTACAGATTCATTATTCACAGCCAGTCTATAAATATGGCAAGACAAAATAGTGGCGTGATGTTGAGCACCACCATTAAGTGTTATGCTAGCTCGAGGGATTCATAACCTCATGTAGAGGATCTGAACTATTATGGGGTTGTGGAGAAGATAGTCATCTTGGACTATTATTATAAAGGAAGGATTACATTGATGAAATGTGATTGGTTTGACACATTATCTTAGTCAAAGATAAAGACTGATGAGTGCGATTTTACTCTCGTCAACATGCAACGTCATTTCCGCACTGAAGAACCGTATATACTTGTCTCTCGAGCTAGTCAAGTCTTCTACATTAATGATCCCTTGGAGCCTCAATGGGGTATTGTTGTGAAGATAGTGCCTAGGTATATCTTTAATAATACCGAGGTTGATGATGATGTTGGACCATGCATACAAAATGTTCCTCTAGGACAAAACTTACCTAGTGTTGTCGAGGTCCCAGATATATTTGTGAGGAGCGATGGTGATGACCATATTGTAGATGCCACTAGGCGATGAGTTCAACATCCTGATATAAATGTTAGTATTTATTTATTGATTCTTTACTAATATTATTGTTCAACAATATGTTATGTCGATTAATGTTCATTAACATTGCAGATCATGATGGCACTGAAATGCCATCTAGCTTTCACCTCTGTCTCTCGACAGACTATGTGGAGCTCCACATTTGAGCCACTATCGGAGCATACTCCATCTACCTCCACATTGGCTTCGACTTCACAGGCACCACCGACATCTGAGCCTCCACCAACAGCCATGTCTTTGGCACTTACTCCACCCATCGATGAGGCTCCATCGATATCTACGTCATATGATCCCAGTGAGAGTAGGTTTTTATTGTGTCAATTATTTATTTATTTATTTTTTATATAGTTATTGCATACTCTTATATATTCGTAATGTATTTTTATTGCAGGTTCATCATCCAATAGGACATTTCGCGATCCCACATGCATGCCATATGTATAGAACTGCCAGCATCAAGTAATGATGGAGTACGATCAAGAGGAGAGGCAAGTAGGGGAGACTACACGAGAGATGCATTTCTTTTTTGGAGTACTTGTGAGGCGGTCTGACATCATTCTCGTACTGCTCATAGATTGGCGATTGATGGATGCTGATGTCAAGGATCGGGTGCGGGAGGAGATTTGGATAAGTGTATCTTAATTATATATATGCATGTGATATGTTTACACTATGTTTGATTAGAATAATTTCATAACGGACTTCTGATAACTTTATGCAGAGGAGGTATGACTTTTCAGATCATGAGAGGGCTCGAGATGCCTGACTGTAGAAGATTGGAGAGTTGTACCAAAACTACAAGGTCAAGCTCCACAGAGGGTGGGTAGAGCATCGTAGGGACACTGAGGAAGAGCTTGTTCCTTGGATCCAGGACTATCCCCCAAGTCAGTGGGAGGAGATGGTCAGGCATTGGAGGAGCCAGAAGTTTCAGATTTAATTTGTGACTTGTAAATTTTTCATTACACTGACAATTATATTTGATTTTAACTTATGTGATTTAAATACTTTTTAGGCTACCCCCCGTCAGAACTGAGAGATCTAGGCTGCTCAGGAGTATATGCACACTCTCGATTATGAGTTTATGGCCAGTCATATGCATAGAGAGGTAATGAATTCTGACCCTTAGTTTATAAGTTATTGAATTATTATTTTTTTGCATGTTTCTAACAAACTGATTGATTGTTATAGCTAATGAGAGAGGGGGTGATGCCCATCCGTAGCACTATCTTCTGATCCAGTCGTACAGACAAGAAGGGCAGGTCGATGAACATCATGATTGGAAGGATTTTTATAAGCAATAACTAGAGTATGATTAGTATTATAGTATTTCTTATAAAATTTTATTTAAATTTATAATTACAGGAGCAGTTAGACACACTTGCAAGTGAGGGCCCAGACACCTCTAGCCCTCATGACCATCTGTCTCAGGTCTTGGGACCTGAGCACTCTAGAAGGATTCATTGCAGATCTGGACATACACCGATAAGCTACTAGTCTGAGGCAAGTGTCTCCTCACATGCTTCTAGGGTCGTCAGCCCGAAGTAGCTTGATAAGGTCCTGGTGCAAACAGCTCAGGCTCAGGAGCACACATCTCGTTACAGAGCATCATGTCTGCTATGGTAACATAGCTCTCTGCTCATCTTGAAGCTAATTTTTTAAGTATTCAAGATATATTGGCCAACATTTTAGCTCCAGCCCCTCCAGCTCCTACTCCAGTCCCTCCAGCTCCTGCTCTTGCCGCTCCCGGTGATGATGAGATGCTTGGAGAGGAAAATTTAGATTTAATAGATTTTTGATGTATTTTATTTTTATTTAAAAAATATTATAATATAATTTGATCAGTAATAAAATTTGAGACATATTCTTGCATTATTATTGAGTTTTATATGAAATTTTTGGTTCTTTCAAGTTTTAATTTGAGCAATTATATATTGAACTATATTTATCAGATAAAAAAAGATAAAAAAATAATAAATTTATATATTTTTTATTATCCAACAGCCTATGGCAGCGGTTGCGCAACTGCTGCCATATATCTGTGCCAACCGCTGCCATAATCTATGGTAGCGGTTCGATAACCACTGCCATAATCTATGGTAGCAGTTACAAAATCACTTCTACAGCTAGAATCTATGGCAGTGGTTCCTAAACCACTGTTATAGCTTCTATAGCAGTGGTTCCTAAACCACTGCTGCACAATTTATGACAGTGGTTAGGAACTGCTGCTATAAAAGCTATAGCAATGATTTAGGAACTGCTGCCATAGATCTATAGCAGTGGTTTACCAATTGCTGCTATATACTACTGTGATAAATTTGATTTTAGCAACAGTTTAATAACTGCTGCAAAACTCATGTACAGCAGCGGTTGCAGTAACCACTACAATAATCGCTGTCATAGACCTACGGTGATGGTGACAGTGGCAGCAGTTGTGAAACCACTGCTATAGACTATGGCAGTGATTTTTTAGGCTACGGCAGTGGTTTTGAACCACTGTTGTAGCCCTGTCATGTAGTAGTGAATACTTCTCAAGTATGATGCAGCAATTGGTCTCTAAGTCATGGAGAGGAACCGCTACCATAGCCCCATCCTATAGTAGTGAATACTTCTCAAGCATGATGCAGTAATTAGTCTCTAAGTCATGGAGCCACAACATGCCCGTAATATTGGCCCAATCTTTAATTAAGTCGGACCCACTGTTTAACACATAGGTAAACCCATCATTAGGTCCCTCACCATGTCTGAAATATTGGGCCCAACCTTAAAATTACCTAGCAACATCTCATGCTAATAGGATGGTTACATCTTTTCGGTGCAACTAAACCACTGTATATAGTCGAGAACCATCAATATCAGTAGGACGTCTGCACACTTATAATAGTGGAAGATCTAGGACTTAATATTTGTGAGGAGATTTGGGCTCAGGTCTCATCTAGTCAGCACAATCTCATGTCTAACTGATCAGGTTCAGATCAGCACAATCTTATGTCTGACGATCCTAGTTCGCATGAGTGAACATAAATAACTAAGCAATCTTATTCAAAACTTAATCGATCAAATTGGTCAGGTAAGTGAGATCGGTGAGAGGATCTGTCGATGTGATACGATCGCGATGTTGTCGTTAGGACACCATGATTATCAATCTAATTTTGACTTCAATAAAAATTAAAAACACGTAGAAAGTAGTGAGTCAGGTCGAATCCACAGAGAAGGTAGAATTTTGATTTAAAATTTTGATTTTAGAAAAAAAAATAAAGTTTTGAAGAAAGTAATTTAAGTCGAAAAATAAAAATTAAAAGTATGAAAAATAAATTGAGTACTAAGATCTACTAACTAGATCCAAGCATCTACCTACAATAAAAAAAAATAATAAAAATTTAAAGTGCATAAAATAAATTGGTACTAAGATCTACTAATTAGATCCTAGCATCTAATTACAATAAAAATAAAAGATAAGAATTTAAAGTACAAAAAAATAAATTTTATATTAATTGAAATTAAAATTTAAGTATAAAAAATTTATAAAAAATAATAAAATAAAATAAAAATAAAATTATAACAAGAATCTGAAGTTGATCAGTCCAATCTCATCAGAAAGATGGTTGATGATCTCTCTTTTTTTCTCCATACTCCGTAGAGCGAACTGACTTTTCTTCTTCTTCCTCTTGGGTCTCTAAAACTATATAATTTTTTTTTCTATTTTTTTCTTGACTTTCTATTGATTTTTTCTTTTTTTAAGACTTATTCCAAGATCTCCTATTTATAGATAAATTTTTTATCTTTTTTTGGACACAAAAAGAGTCTTAAAACTCTTAAAAATCATAATATACCCTTAGAATTAATTTCTAGCCATCGGATTGCCTTTGGACCATCCAGATCAGCCCAAAAGACAGCTGTTTTCTCCTTATTACATTCGGATATGATTCTGACCATTCGATCATGCATCGGATGAGATTTGAGCTGTCGATCAGTAACCTTTATCTCCTATTCAAAGTCGGGATGAATTCTAGCCATCGGATCAGCCATCGGATGGATTTTCGATCGTCGGATTATGCTCAAATCTCCTTCTTTTAACCAGCAACAAATGTGGACCATCGAATCTAGTTCATTTTGAATTTGGACCGTTGGATCATGCAAATTTCTTCCTCCTCACTTGTGAATACGCCTGTGGACCACGAAACTGTTCTGTGGACCACGCCCTTGCTTCTGTGGACCGAGCAGTTGGTCCACCGTGCACCGAAGGTAATAAAAATTACTTTTAAAGATATTTTCACTTAATTTTTGCTTCAATTTTTATCAAAAAAATTTTAAAAAAAAATATGTATTAATTTTTTTAAAAATTATTCATTATTTTGGTACTTAAATTGCTTAATTAGATCAACATCTATTTTCTATAAATATTCTCTAATTTCATTTTTTTTTAAATTATTTATTTTTATAAGAAAATCTAATTTATTCATAAAATTAAATTTTTTAGAAGATGTTAGCACCATAAATTATCAAAAATATCTAAAATTAATATAAAAATATGTCACTTATCATACCTTCCAACTTAAACTTTACTCATCCTCGAGTAAAGAAAGAATTTAGAATTAAGTACCATTTCACTTAAAATTTTGAATTTCATCAAATAATTTTCAAAAGGGCCACTGATATTTAGTAGAGTTTGAATGAAGTATGTCATTGTAGTATTAATACTAATCAATATGAGAGTTAAACTAAGAATACTAAATTTTTTCTGAACTTTTTCTAAATTATTCCTACCTTTATCATCAAATCATTAATCTTTATATGGATAAGTATATTGTTACTTTCATCCTTTATTTATTGATTCAATTTTTTTTTATATGTTGTACTACTATTGAATGTCTTAACCCCTTAAGCTTTCTGTTTGACCCATGTAGTGAGTTTTCAATCAATGACTCTCAAACCAGATGACTTTAAGACACTAGGTATAGAATACCCTTCAGACCTACTTGCTCAATCAAATAGGCTACGAGTTAAAACTAACTTTACAACAAACTTCTTTGTCCTTCATACTTTTTAATGCGAAACTCAATACTTGCTTAGGCAAAAAGGTTCGATTACTCAGTATGAAGTATTTGAAAACTCTTTTTTTTTTTTTAATATATGAAGAAACGTATAGTTACCCTACACAAGCCTATAAAAAGTAAACTTTTCTTTGATACCAATAGAAAAATTTAGAAATACTCAAAGAAAACTGTTTAAATTCTAAACTTAACTCTTTATTGAGTTTTCTTAATATTTGATCCCTCAATATCTCACAAACTCTCTAGTCTGTGCATCAATTTTTTTTTAAAAATGCTTGGTTTAATTCGATTCTTAAATATAATCAGGTGCTTAAATGCTAAATACTAACTTACTTGAGGACTTTAAAAAAAAAATTATTATTATTCTCCCTCCAACTTAATCAATATTGTCCTCAATGGAGTAGAAAAAATGAAGGGTGCATGCAAAGAGAAAGAAAAGGAGAGATATTACCTGTTCCAGAAGTCTAAAATTGATTCTTCCCTCAACTTAGCTAATATTATCTTCAGATCTCTACAAAAGATACTAAATAAGACTAGATTAACCTAAACAAAATACAAAAGATAACAAAAAGTAAAAGCTAAAACTAAAATTAGGTTGTCTCTCAAAAAGTACTAAGTTTACCGTCTTCAGTCAGATCATACTAATTCTACCTCACTTACCCTGTATCAAATATTGGATTGACAAATTCAAGTGAGTAAGGTGGGTGAGGTGAATCAAGTAGGGCATTAACCTTCTAGAGTTTAATTTCTTCAATTGGTTCATTCAAAAAATTATCTTTTATTAATTTCAAGAAGGAATTAGTTTCAACAATTTCATCTATCAAATTAATTATCGAATAATTTTTCTCCTTCTGAGTGTATTTTGAGGCATTAAAAATATTAATTTTTACCTTGTGATCCCCAAAAAAAATATCCATAAATCCTATTTTAAAATTGATGTTGGCATTGGCAGTGGCTAGGAATGGATGATCTAAAATTATGGGATTTTAATTCAGCTCTTGGGATAGTTCTATATCAAGTACAAGAAAGTCTACTAGAAAATAGTATTGATTCACTCTAATTAAGACATCCTCAATCAAACCACATGGCATTTTTATAGATTTATCGACTAATTACAGAACAATCGACGTGGGTTTCAATTTTTCAATCCCAAATTTTTCATAAACTGAGGCTGGAAGTAGGAACTAGGTCCAGATGGTTGGTGGATGGATGGATTATTTTTGAAATTCAGTATTGGTTGGCTCGATAATTGACCTAGTTCTCTCCTCATGGTAGACTCAGCTAATTGACCTATTTGTGCTTCTAGCCTGGCGAGGGATTACTGTTGGGTCATAATCATTTGTTGAAGTTGGCTAAACCTATCGTCGGCTAGATTGGTCCATTGAGGAGGTGAGTATGATGGCTAATTATGATATGATGGTTGGATAGGTTGACTAGACTGACCTTTATTATAGGCATAATTCTGGTATTGGGGCCTATTCTGAAAATTTTGCATAGAAAAAATTTGGGTCTGGGCCTGAGTCTGTTGGGATCTCCAAAAAAAATTAGGGTAGTTCCTCCAATCTTGGTTATATGCATTTAAGAATGGATCATTGACAGGATTGGAGTAACCTTGAGTAGCTTGAACTTGTTCTTGGATGAAAGGTGGAAACTATGCAGTCGTGGGACATTCACTCATATGATAGGCTGGGCTAGCACAGATAAAATAATTCTCCTGATAATTGAAAAGTGGTGTGTATTGCACAAGAGATTGTTGACCTAGGGCTAGATATTTATCTATAAGAAGATCAACTTTATCTAATTTTTGGGCTAGCAAGTTCAAATCGGCCTTACGGCTAGAATCTGAATGTTTGATCTCATAAAATGATGGAAACATCAATGGGTTATAGGTGAAAAGCATAAAATATTCTTTCATCTACCTAGGTGGTTCTCAGGATTTTCAGCCATTTGATTATCAGGTTTAACGTAAATTAGTCATTCAATTTCAAGATTAGGTTCAATTAGGTCAGGGTAAAGAGATCTCTTACCATGTATGTACCAATGCAAACCTTAATGTGTGTGGTTCAGATTTTTATTTTTTTTTAAGAAGAAGAAGGAGAAAGAGAAGAGAAGAGAAAGAAAGAGAGAAGTTCTAAAAGTGAGATCTTTAAGAAAGCCCTAGACCTAAGGACGAAAGATGAGAAGAATTAGTTGTGGTTAAGTATTAATTGTAATCAAGTTAGTAAACAATTAAACCTAGACACCTATAGATTTCTTAGACCTAAGAGTTTGATGTAGAGTAGCTTAGCCTAAATGCAAATTGGGTTTGTTCTCACTTCCTTCAACTAGTCAGGTAAGAGGTGGGATCATGGGGGTCCCCCCATTGCTTGCCTTGGACACCAATTAGATTGGCTAGGTAAGCTAACGGAATCAATTAAATAACCATCAGTCCACTTAGGCTGAGCCTTTGTAACCTCTAGCCTTAGACACCAGTTTCAGGTGTGAGTCCAAACTTACTTTGCACTTGACTTCACCACAATACTTAAACTAAACTCAATTGATCCTAGGGGCCAATGTTTACAGAATTTTAATTAGGTTAGGGTTAATGCAGGATGCTAGTTGGTTGTTTTTGGACTAAAGAAGGATGATGAAATCTCCACCTTATCTTATTATGGGTGTTGCCCTTAAATTGATTTAAGATGAAGATGCACAACCAATTTCAAATAAGGAGTTCTATGCAACTAAATTAGATGCATGAAATTAATCAAACTTGAAAGTTTATCTTGTCTCCAGTGATTATCAAAAATAAATCTAAGATGATGAATGCTTCTAACAATTAAGTTTCTACTCTTGTCATGCGATTTTTATTAAGTTTATGTGGGTGAATTTTAGGTTAATTTGAAAAAAAATAATAATTAATACTAAAAAAAATAGTTAGGGTTAGGGTTAAGATTGACCTCACCAAATTGAAAGCTTTCTATCTCTTTTTTTAAAAAAAAAAATTTCTATACAAAGATTAAAAAAATAAAAAAGTTAGTAAGCTATACTTATAAAAAAATTAAAGAAATCAAATATTAAAATTAGTGCCTTCCCTGCAACGGCGTCAAAAATTGATACGATCGTGATGTTATCGTTAGGACACCGTGATTATCAATCTAATTTTGACTTCAATAAAAATTAAAAATGTGTAGAAAGTAGTGAGTCGGATTGAATCCATAGAGAAGATAGGATTTTGATTTGAAATATTTGATTTTAGAAAAAAAAATAAAGTTTTGAAGAAAGTAATTTAAGTCAGAAAATAAAAATTAAAAGTGCAAAAAATCAATCAGATACTAAGATCTACTAACTAGATCCTAGCATCTACTTATAATAAAAATAAATAATAAAAATTTAAAATATATAAAATAAATTGATACTAAGATCTACTAATTAGATCCTAGCATCTAATTGTAATAAAAATAAAAGACAGAAATTTAAAGTGTAAGAAAATAAATTATGCATTAATTGAAATTAAAATTCAAGTATAAAAAATTTAAAAAATAATAATAAAATAAAAATAAAATAAAATTTTAATAAGGATCTAAAGTTGATTAGTCCAGCCTCATCGAAAAGATGGTTGATGATCTCTTTTTCTTTCTTCATACTCCATAAAGCGAACCAGCTTTTCTTCTTCTTTCTCTTGGGTCTCTAAAACTATATAATTTTTTTTATTTTTTTTTTGACTTTCTACTGATTTTTTCTTTCCTTAAGACTTATTTTTGGATCTCCTATTTATAGATGAACTTTTTATCTTTTTCTGGACACAAAAAGAGTCCTAAAACCCTTAGAAATCATAAGATACTCTTAGAATTAATGTTTGGCCATCGGATTGCCTTTGGATCACCCAGATCAGCCCAAAAGATAGCTGTTTTCTCCTTATTATGTTCAGTAACAATTCTGACCGTCCGATCATGCTTCAAATGAGATCTGAGCCATCGATCAGTGCCTTTTATCTCCTATTCAAAGTTGGGATGAATGCTAGCTGTCGGATCAGCCATCGGATGGATTTTCAACCATCGAATCATGCTCAAATCTCCTTCTTTTAATCGGTAATGAATGTAGACTATCGGATCTAGTTCAGTTTGAATTTGGACAATTGGATCGTGCAAATTTCTTTCGCCTCACCTGTGAACCATGCCTGTGGACTATGAAACTATTCTATGGACCGTGCCCTTGCTTCTGTGGACCGAGCGGCCAGTCCACCGTGCACCAAAGGTAATAAAAATTATTTTTAAAGATATTTTCACTTGATTTTCGCTTCAATTTTTATCTAAAAAAATTAAAATAAATATGCATTAAATTTTTTGAAAATTTTTTATTATTTTGATACTTAAATTACTTAATTAGATCAACTTCTATTTTCTATAAATATGTTCTAATTTTATATTTTTTAAAAATTATTTATTTTTATAAGAAAATTTAATTTATTCATGAAATTAGATTTTTTTAAAAGATGTTAGCATCATAAATTATCAAAAATATCTAAAATAAATATAAAAATATATCACTTATCATGATGCTTGTCTTAGATACTATCGAAATAGTCAGGCAAGCATGCTCCCAATTAAAAACCATCGGTTGAGACTTTCCTTATATAGCAATTAGTCAATTAGAATTGAATAGATTAGCCTAAATACTCAGACTCGATCCACTGAGCCAAATTCGATCTTAAGTCAATCAATTTATATCAAAATATAAATTAATACAATCAACTATAACTAAACTCGACTTTGAGTCCCTTTGACCTAATCCTAACCAACCATTGATTAGATTTGATCAACTACTCAAAATCAACAATGAGTTTTAATTTGATCTAATCAATGACCCTTACTGTAGTCAAATCACTAGATCTAATTGTTCAACCCATATCCTCATGTATAAACATAAAATTCAAATTCTAAAAATAATTTTTAGATTATATTTCATTGTATGAATTAATGTCTTATGATTTTGAAATAATTTTAGATCTAAACCTAATATCATATATCACATATATGATGCTTTAGATTTAAAAACTACAAAACATATATCACATATATGATTTTCAGATCTAAAACTAACTGAGCACATATTATATACATGCAAAATCAGATCTAAAATAATGATTAAAATATTTTAAAAATATTTTTCAAAACTCATTCGCATCGTACTATGATAACCTTTACAGTATAAGGGGTAAACCTTATATCAAGATAATCTTATAGTAGTCCAATGTGAGCCTTAATCATTTTACTTCCAAATCTAACATGAAACATGACATATCTCATATATCAATTTTCATATATAAAGTTATTGATTTATTCATTTTGAAAATCATTTTCAAAATCATTCAATCTTGGGGTTAACCCGTACAATATAGGAGGTTAACCCTATATTATGACAATCTTATATCAGCATAAGATCGATTTTTATTAATTATAACTATTACATCTAAAATAGAAATTAGATCTAAATCTATTTCATACATGTTAAAAATCTATGGCTCTGATACCACTGTTGTACTCAGGTGATTTCAGCATGCAGAATTTTTTTCATATCATGAAAACACAGCGAAAAGCATAGATTAAAACTTTAACATATTGCATGTCCTAGATCTCATCTAATATCACCTAAAAGGAATCTAACATGTATGATAAAATCAGATTTATATATCTAAAAATAGAAATAAAAAGGATTAAAATCTTATATTGGGATCGCTATTCACTTGCAAGCCGAATCTAGATCGAATCCTGGTTTTGTTTGTAGCCACGCATGTGCTTGGTCTCTATGGGTATCCACACCGGGCTGAGGTAAGTCCATAGTTTTCTTGATCATCAAGGTGCTAGCCTCTTTTAGATATACTTCGTAGGATTGGATCTTGTCATAGAAGAAGAATGCACGAACACCTTCGTGCAGGACCTCGAAGAAGATGCTAGAAGAGAACCCTTTCTCTTCTGCTTCTTTTTCTCTCCTTTCTTTTCTCTCTTTTTTCTCTCTTATTTCTCTTTAATTTTCTCCCTTTTTACCATGAAAATCTGATGGGAAACTTGATTGGGGAATCCAAAAGGTAGAACGCCCCTCTTATAGGCACAATGGTGGGTGGCCACAAGGAGGCCCACACCCAAACCCTAGGAGGAATCAAATTCCTCCTCAATCTCTATGCCACAGAAAAGGAAAAATAAATTAAACAAATTCTTAATCTGATTCTAATCAGTTAGGATTTGATTAATTTTCAAAAATGAGCAAGAGAGAGAATCTCAGAAGGAAGGGGCACCAACTATTGGTGCCCCTCCTTTTCCCACGTGCGCTAGGAGAAGGGTGCCGCCTTTTCCCTTTCCCATGATAAAAAGGAGAGAGAATCTTAGTTAAACAGAGATCCTTTTAACCTAATCCAATTAGGTGAGGTCCAAGGTTAATTTGGATTTGGTTTCGAATCCAATTTGAAAAGGCTGTCAATCCTAATCCAATTAGGATTGGAATCCAAGTCCAACTTGGATTATTAAACCCAATTAGTCTCAAATTAAGTCAAACCTAATTAAATTAAATTTGATTTAAATTAAGTCTCTAATGCTAATAATTAGCAGTAACTAAATTTGTAACTTTTACAAATTGATCCAAATCATCAATCCAATTGATAATTTGATCTTAATCTAATCAAATGACTTGGTCAACCCCTTTTGTGTATGACCCCATAGGTTCAATTCAATCTAGTAGTGAGACATACCATGATCTCTATCATAGTTTTATTGAAACTTCTTTCAATGGATTGGAATAATTTCAACTCACACCCATCAAGGATCATCGATCCAGAATGATCCTAATGAGTTCTCATATTCCACCAGTGACATCTAGTAATATGTAGTGGTAACTCAGTAGAACTGAAGATAGAACCTTTAGATGTAGTTAACGTATGATTCAATTTTTCTATCGAGTCCCGACAGATGTAGATCATGAAAACTCATCAAATCCTAAGCATCTGTCATATATAAGACTTAATTAGCTTGAGTCCAATCATAAATTCTATGAAACTTCTTTCCATTATCATGCTACTATGACCATAGACTTAAGAACTTAGTCTCTTAGGTCACATAAGACTACTCTTCAACTACTAAGGTCGATAGATCTCCTATAAGTGCATATTCTACTCCTACAACGAACCTACTGTAGTCAACGAACACCGCAAATTTTCGAATGGCTAGAGACCATATTTATGTGTTGTCAAACTACATCAACCCCACTGTGAGCAGTCGAGGCATCGCAGGTCGAAGAACTACTCAACTACAGTATCGAGACAGTCACTAATGAGTAAGTAGATATCCAAGTGACTTCTCATTCTTGATCATACTCAGTACCATAGTTTTCTAACAACCATCTCCACTTTCGTTCCAGTATCTCCATACTGTAGACTCGAGACTCATCTATCTGAAAGAGAAGTGATCTGTGCATCGATCTTGATGGATCCATCATCATCTCCATGATGATTCAATGATCGAGAGCAATTCAGAAGTTAATCTATAATGATACATGCCTCAAATTCTCAACTCTTGAGAATATGTATCATTGTCCATTAACTCCTTAGATGATTCACAAACACATTACACATTAATGGATAAGAAAATATTCATTTTATTAATTTCAATAAATCAAGTATAAAAATATATCTTAAAAATTATAATGTGTCAGTCAATAATTGACTTTTCATATCATACATCTAATAGCTGTGTGGGTCCCATGCCCATTGCTGTGGAGGGGGAGGCATATTTCGAGGGCCTCCCTCTAGTGTAATTGTCCACAGCAATGGTGGTTTGGAAGCCCCATGAGAAGCTCTAGGCATTGATGAGTTTTGGTCATAAAGAAAGGGCTAGAAGTCAATGCCAGCCTCACAAGCACTGCATCGATGTAGGAGGGGATCAAGGTGAGAGTGGCGGCGAAGGAGGAGAAGCTGAAGTGAAGGAAATATGCAGTAGTGCAGTACATGTGATTTTAAAAATTTTATGCAGCAAAAATGAAAGATTAAATAATTTAATTCTAATCACATGCATAAGATCTAATCTTAAACTACCATATCATGATCTATGATATGAAAAATATGTACTTTAAATCTGAAAATAAAACACACATCGATCTCATTGATGCTGAAAATCTAGATCTAACTATTAGATCTACTATAGGAATCAAAATAAGTTAAAGATCATTACCAAATAAATTTTGATTTGGATCTCCTTATTGGAATTTCATAATTTCATGTATGCAAAAATTTTTCAAAATGAGTATGTAGCGAAATTTAAAATTTTAGATTAAATCTAATTTAATCTAAATATGCATAAGATCAAATCTTAAAATCATAAACGCGATCTACATATGTGAGATAGGATTCAAATAGAAAAATCAAATAGAAAAAAAAAATAAACTTCATATCTTGGTACGAGTCGATCTTCATCATGAACTAATGATCATGGATGTCTTTCGAAGGTCTCTTAAAGCCGTACAAGCATCCAACCTCTACAGGTATCCACATGAGACTTCGATCTGATCAGAAGCTTCTTGATTTTATCGGAGTGCTAGCTCCCTTACAGAGATCACATCTTGATGGTTGACAAAATCTTCTTTTCTCTCAAGATACTCTTAGAGAAGAAGAAGATAATAGGAGGATGATGATTTCTATACTAGAGATCATGAGAAGAACTCTTTCTTCTCTTTTCTTCTTAAAACACATGCACCAAATCTCTACGCTAGAGATATAGAAATTTTATCCAACTTTTGAACAAAGAGGAAAGAAAAACCCATGTCCAAACTAGGATAAAAGATGGGAGAGAAGAGGCCCCAACAACCAACCTTTGGTTGTTGGTAATAAAGAAGAGATATGATCACATATACCTCACGCCATGAACCTATACGCCATGCCCTCTCCCTTTGGATTTTTCATGCACATCTTCCTCTGATTTTGGTACCAAAATCTGATCTCATCTTGTTGGTTCCATGCCCCATATGGATCCCACATTTAAATAGGTGAAGGGATAGAGTTTAGGTAGGAGATAAGAGACCAAATAATCTTGGACTCTTGAATTTTATGCTGCCCAACACCTATTATTTTTGTGCCTATATTCCTCATGGAGAAAGGGGATTAAAAGGGCTTCTTACATGCTAAAGAAAGGGAAGAGTGTGTGGGATAATTGGCATCCATAATCTCGTTGGCGTGGGGCTTGTTTTATCGCATAGAGGGAGAGTTTTAAGATTTTAGGACTCTTCTTTAGGTGGTTGATTTAAATCAATTTAAACTCTAATCAATTCTAATCATATTAAGAATTGATTAGACCTAAATAGATTGTATTCCAAATTTGATTAGGAGCTCAAACTATTTAGATTAGATGTCACCTAATTAAAGGAGTCCTAGTCCTTTTGGACTCTCTCTTGGTGCTTAAGTCAAACTCAATTTAATCCTAATCCAATTAGAATTTGGTGCACCCATGAAGAGGAGAATTCTTAATCCAAATAGAAACTCAAACACTCTTAGTTAGATCCTAGTCTAATTAGAAATTAAGTCAAACCCAAATCCTAATTCAACAAGAAATTATCCTCCCATCCAATTTGATTATCTTATAACTCAATTAGGCTTGATCAAATCAAATCCATGTCAGATTAAATTAAATCTAATTTAATTAGACTTGATACAAACCTTATTGCTCAATAAAATTGAGTCAATTAGCAATCCAATTACTAATTAATCCTCCCATAACTCACTAACTCTTTAGCGAGTTATTTAATTACAACTTTTGCTTTGAATTAATCATCAATCAAATTGATAATCAAATCCTATCACGATTTATAATCATAATTCAACCATCTGATCAATCAAAAGCTTCTTTATATGTGATCCCATAAGTTCTATTCTGTCTGGTAGTGAGATATATTGTAATCTCTATCACAATATCATCAAAACTCCTTTCAATGGGTTGGAACCATTCTAACTCTGCCCATCAAGGATCATCGATCATCGAGATGATGCTTGTGGGTCTCATAATCTACCAGTAATACCTAACAGATGTAGTGGCAATCCATAGAATAAAAGGTGATGAACCTCTAGGTGCAGTTAACGTATGATACAGTTCCTCTATCGTGAGTCTCGATTAGATGGCAGATCATGGATGAATCGTCAAACCTCATCATCGATCATATGATAAATTCACTTAGCTCGAGTTCATGTGTGATTCTCATGAAAACTCTTTTCCATTAATCACACTGCTATGGTCATAGACTTAAGGACTCAGCTTCTTAAATCTCATAGGACTACTTTCTTCTGCTAGGATCGATAGATTCCATCTAGGTGCTCATCCTACTCCTACAGTGGACTAACTGTTATCAACATCTACTACAAAGACTCATTGAGTCAATGTTTATGTATAGTCAAACTTCAGCAATCACACTGCGAGCAGCTATCACATCGTAGATCAAAGGATCAGTTGCACTACTGCAGCATTGAGAAAGTCACTAACGAGTAAGCAGACATCCATGTGACTTCTCATGTTGGTCACACTCAGTGCTAGTTGTTCTCTAACAACCATCTGCACTCTCGCTCCAATGTTACTACATCGTAGACTCGAGACTCATCTGCTTGAAAGAAGCGATCCATGCACTGATCTATCTGGATCAATCACCATCCCCATGATGATCCTATGATCAAGAGCAATTTAGAAATTAACCATCAATGATACGTCTCAAATTCTCAACTCTTTGAAAATATGTCTTCATCTTGTTAATCTCTTGGATAATTCATGGACACATAAAATATGAATGATAATATAAATACCCTTTAAGTATAAAATCATGTCCTAACAATATAATATGCGTCAGACAAGATTGGCTTCTAGGACATACATCCAACAATCTTTCACTTGTACTAAAGTCAATCTGTCATGTACCAAACCCCATCTTCACAAGACAGGCTTTAGTTTTTGGCTAGCTAAGTGACTTACCAGTGGGTTATCCACATCTCATGTAGAGTTTGCTCTCTGCACCTCTATGTATTTCTACTTGAGGTAGTCGCATATTCTATTGCTCTATACGCTTGGATATCTGGTGAGACTTAGGCTCCTTAGCAAAGGCTATGGTACCATTGTCTTTGCAGTATAGTGTCATGGCATCTGATGGCATGACATCCAGTTCTGCAACTAATATTAGAATCAGAATGCATCCTACACATCTACAATATACTCAGCTTTCATCGATCGATTGTTTGAAACCCTTCCAAGATATCGACATGATTACACCTATGATGTAGACATTCTATCATTAATGACAGACATAAGATCTGAATTAGTGTATCCTCCCACTCCTAGCTTTGATCCTTCTCAAATTAAGAACAAATCTTTATTTCTTCTCAAGAACTTAAGGATGTTTTCACAGCAATCCAGTGCTCTCAGCCTGGATACAACTGATATCTACTCATGATATTCACAGTATTAACTATATCAGTTCAAGTATATTATATGGCATACATCTATGTCTAAGAGGATAGCAAATTCCTCTCCGAGATTTCTATGCTGAACACTTTCAGCATCTACTCTCTGTACTTTATCTATGAAAATACAAGCATCCAAATGCATCTATCTCTATAGATCTTTATATTCTCAAAATATAGGACGCTTGCTTTATGTCTTTTATGGAGAATTCTATATAAAATTATATTTTAATCGAGTCAGTATTGGACACTCCCACTGATCTTTTTGGAAACACATAATTTCTTATTTTTGATCAAACAATTTGATCATATCATCGAAATGAATATTCCAACTCCAAGATTATTGCAGACTTAGTGATCTCTTATCACAAGAAGTAAAATCCATAAGCTATTCCATATAGAAATCTTCAAAAGATATCTAGTCAGAAAAGCTATTTCACAGCCCTTTTTTGGAGTCGATGTCTAACATCACCTCGTTGTAGATTCTGGGATCATCTCTATGTTTCCTATCTCCTATGAGAAATGATTTTTTTCAACATTCTCTGTTAAGTATACCCAAGTACTTCTCGAGAAGATAGAAGATCCTACTATATGTGCGAGGTAGAGGAGGAATATATGTATACTGGCTTGCATAATGAATAGGTTCTTAAGGTCCTAAGGCTTGCTGCTCTTCAGAGACACTCTTCAAGCTAGACTTTCCTCCCACTACTTTATCTTGGTTAAATAATTTTCTAAGAAGATAGCATGACGGTCACAATCATATTATAATCCTTTCAGAAGAAAAGTAGTATCCCAAACTCTTTTAGGATGAGCTCTATAGACCTATCCTCTAACATATCCATCTGCTATCCTTGACACAAGCTGAAATCTTTAGATCTTGAAATAAACAAGATTCAATTCTCACCATGCCATATCTCATACGGTGTAATAGGAACATATTTAGAGAGAATCCCATTTTATACAAATAAAGTATGTTCCTAAAGAAATAAAATAAATCAGTGAAGTTCATCATGGACCAAACTATATCTCATACAACCCCATAACTCTTCTTAATTATCATATTGAGTTGAGATGTACTAAAAGAGGTCCAATATGAAATTATGCCATTTTACAAGATAATTGAGAAGTTTCTTTCTTAGGTATTGCATCCTTGATCCGATCGAGGTACCTTTAGAAATTTTTCGATTTGCTCTCTACTTTACATCTGAATTTTTTGAACCTTTCAAAAATTTTAGATTTATATCTCATATACTTATCCATACCATAACTGATCATCGATAAAGGTAACGAAGTGGAGACAACTCCTTTGTAGCACATCAAATGAGCTACACACATCAATTGTGTATTAGGATAAGTATCTCAGTGGTTCTTTTTCTCTTGTCCCACAAGAGTAGCTTGGTCATTTTTTTTCAAAGAGATGATGCACAAACTAGATATGACTCAACAGTCAATGAGCCCAAAAGCCTATATTTCTCCAGTTTGTTAATTATTTCTTCTTTTATATGACTTAGCCTAAGGTTCTACATATACTTTAAGGTTCATCTCAACTCTGGATCTCTCAGATCCAATGGTATTCACTGCTTGCTCAATTAAGTTCACAGATGCATCACCATACAAATGATAGAGCTGTCTCTAAGAACTAAATCCAAATGATAATCACAAAAGACAAACACCCATGGCCACGGCAGCAACTCTTATCCTATTGCCAATTTTAAGGGTTACTTCTTCAGCCATCTACCTTCCTATAGACTCTATATAAAGATCACTAGAGTCTATAACTCAATTGGAAGAAGAAAAAATCATAAGGATAGTATTGAGCAATTTCGACATACCTACTCAAAGCGTGTCTTTGTTTCTTTAGGCTCTCCAGATATTTATCTTTGAACTCCTTCAAGGTTCCTTTGTTAGCAACAATTTGACCAATTCAAATAAGATACCAAGATAGTCATTAATATGGTAGTTTACCATAAACTATCCACATAAAGTAAACAGGGATCACAGGATCAAATCCACAAGTAATTTCTTGTGCATAGTCATGTCGAGCCTTTCAAGCTCCTTAATATCCTTGATCATCATCAAATAATGATCATAGACGGACTACCTATCACGCATCTCATGCGCTGTGTGACTCTGATCACCTCACAACACTTGTAGATTAATCAATGTGTCGTTGGCAGTGGACATGTGCTCATGCATACGTTGAAGTTCATCTAACATGGACTTCAATATATAGCACCTATCTTTATGGTCATTGTCCATCCACTCATCAAGTATAGCTCGTTAACTTTGAGTTGGATAAGCTGTTAATATCAAAATAACCTGATAGAGAACATTGCTTAATTTTTTAATATTAAGAATGATTCTTAGATATGTGAGCCAGTCTATGTAATTGGTTTCAGTTAAATGGTTGATATCTAGGATTTGAACTAGAAGATTGAAAACTGACATAATAAACATTATGTTGGGTTTCGTTGGTGCAGTGGAAAGATTAGGTGTTTAAAATTTTTCATTCGAAATATTCGATGCATCAAAAACCCTAATACCCAGAAACCTTTGACTATAATAATCAAAGTACAATAAATATAAATTTAGATAAGAAGCATACCTATAGTGCTAATCTTAATTTTTACGAGACATCTAAGTATCCACCCTCTAACGATGATCCACATAGAAATTGAATCAAAGACAGTACTTTTTCTTCTCCTTGCTTCAAGAGTTTTAGCCCCTAGAACTCGACTAGCCCTATATCGATTAGATTTCTTTAAGAATCTGATTTTACCCTCTTAGAACCTCCACTGGACTTTTGATTTTCTTTCTTTAGGATCCTCACAACTCTTGTTAGGACTAGATAAGGCTTTGTCTTAAATCTCAAAGCCTTGTTCTAAAACTAACATAGGTTGTAAGAAAGAAAAGAGAGCAACGGAGAGAAATTAGAAACCCGATCTGAATGCCCCGGACACCCAGCACCCAGATCTTTTTATAGCCACTAGAGGGACACCAAAAGTGAAGAACATGCCTCATAAAAAAGTCTTATCTAATCTGATTATTAAAGATAAGAGTTTCTTCAAGCAGGACTTTTATCAATGATACATCGATCAGCACCTTCATTTGCATGCACGACCAGAGAAGAGATGTTTTTGCATCTCTTCTCAAATCAAAAAAATCTACAAAAATCCACATGGATAAGGGACTCATTTTTTATTCTAGAAAACCTAAAATGGTGATAAAATTCTTATGAAAGGATGCTATTGTTGGAGCACGATCCCGGCTCCTCCCACGGACCTTGGGTGCAGCGGAACTAGCAACGAACAAATCTGGAGACTTCTGGACTCGATCGAAGGCCCTTGACGAAATCAGCCTGGTTGCTGTCTTCTTCATCAGCCTTTCATTCCAGATGAAGAATGCCTCTAAGATCACCTCTAAAAAATCCAAGATCTGGTACCCAACCAGATCAGACCTGGAATAAGGTCCTCCAATTTGTAGATCTTGAATCGGGATATTCTAGATAGGGAAGAAGGTAGATAGAATCAGAACTTGTAGATCTATCCTGCTGCAGCCTTTCCTGTAGATCTGTTGATGGAGATCTCACCCGTGCCTCAAACGACCTCAGATCAACTCCAGATCTGAGAGAAACTTGTACCAACCTTATAGCAAGAGATTCCAAGTCCTGGACCTGATATTTGGATGGCTGCAAGAGAGGAAGAGGCAATATGGTTGGCAGCACAAAGGGGGAGGGGCTCAAAACCCTAGCGCCTCCCCTGCTTTTCCTGCCTTCTATGGACCTGGCAGCAAGAAACCCTAGGGTTTCTTGCTCCTGGGGCATGGAGAATAGCTAGAGAGAGAGGAAGAAGAGAGAGAGATACTTGAGAGAAAGGGTTTTCGTATTCTTTGGCTTAATCAAACCTATACAGTGCATGTATATATAAACACAGGGTCAAGTGACCCAAACCCAAAACTCCCTTGACCAACTCTATGGGAGATTAGGTTAACCCAAGCCCATGTACACCCATGACTCAACCTAATCTCACCTATCCTGGGCCCAGACCTAGCCCATAAAGAGTTGGTCCCTTGAGGTCCACATAACATAGACCTCAAGAACCCGAAAGGCCCACAACCTTTCAACCTAGGGCCCAACTAGCCCTAGAGCCTCCATGAAGCCCTCATGAATGATGGACCTTGGTCTTAGCCTTGGTCCCTTGGGCCTTGGGCACACCACCTGGATCACAACAATCTCCACCTTGGTGTCCCAAGGCCTCAACCAGCTCCACTCTGTCCATCAACCGAATCAGCTCAATACATCTCAGAAAGCTATCCCGTGGAAGTACCTTCGTAAGTGCATCAGCTGGGTTCTCCTTGGTGTATACCTTTACCAGCTCCACCTCACCATCCTCCACAAGCTCTTTGATCCGATGATACCGAATGTTGATGTGCTTTGTCCTTGCATGATAGACTGAGTTCTGTGCTAATAGAAGTGCACTCTGGCTGTCACAGTGCACTCTAATGGCCTCCTGAGTAAGGCCCATCTCTGTCAACAAACCCTTCAGCCAAATTGCCTCCTTAGCTGCTTCTGTCAGCCCAATGTACTCTGCCTCTGTAGTGGATAGGGCCGTGATAGGCTGCAGACTCGATCTCTAAGAAATAGGACCTCCATACAGGCTAAAGATGAAGCCTGTCGTAGACCTCCGGGTATCCACATCTCCATCGAAGTCTGCATCTACATAACCACCAATCAGCCCCTGAGCCTCCCTGGACATGTCAGAGTATCCCACTGCACCTCCTCGCTGTTCGTAGCAGATGCCAACTCCAACTGAACCCACCAGGTATCTGAATATCCACTTCAGATCTCTCCAGTGCTCCCTGCCAGGCTGCACCATGAACCTGCTAACCTGACTCACTGCATGAGCAATGTCTGGCCTACAACAGACCATCGCATACATCAAGCTCCCAACTCTTGAAACATAAGGAACCGTCTCCATCTCCTGAGCCTCCACCTCAGTCTGTGGCGCCATGGTCTTCGAGAGTCTGAAGTGACCGACAAGTGGCAGCTCCGCCGGCTTTGCTTCCTTCATCCCGAACCTCTCTAAGACCTTCTGTATGTAGCCCCCCTGAGATAGATGCAGCACCCTCCAGGCTCGATCTTTGAAAATCTCCATGCCTAGGATCTTCCTTGCAGGGTCCAAATCCTTCATCTCAAACTCCTGAGATAAAGATGCCTTCCGATCCTGCACAATCTTCCTACTCTTGTATGCTATAAGCATGTCATCCACATACAAGAGTAGGAACACCCTAGAACCATCCTCAAGAGACTGAACATAAACACAAGGATCAAACTCACACCTGAAAAGTCCAATGCTGTGCACATAGGAGTCGAACCGCTTGTACCATTGCCTCGACGATTGCTTCAGCCCGTACAGCGACTTCTGCAACAAACAAACCTTTTCCTCTGATCCTGGATCCCTGAAACCAGGTGGCTGCTCCATGTAAATCCTCTCCTCCAAATACCCATGGAGGAACGCCGTCTTGACATCCATCTGCTCCAGCTCTAAATCCTGAGCTGCTATAATGCTCAGCAACACTCTGATGGAAGTATGTCTGACGACGGGAGAGAAGACCTCGCTAAAGTCGATGCCTTCCTTCTGGGAGTATCCCTTGACCACTAACCTCGCCTTGAATCTGATACCTCCCTACTCTAAAGGCCCTTCCTTATGACTGTAGACCCATTTGCAGCCAATGGGCTTCTTCCCCTATGGCAACTGCACCAATCGCCACGTCTGGTTCTGGTGGAGAGACTGCATCTCCTCGGACATCGTCTGGACCCACCGCTCTCTATCCTGTCTCTCAATAGCCTCTTGATATGTATATGGGTCTTCATTCACTATCACCAGGGCATATGACAGCATCTTCTCGAAGCCATATCGGTCCGGTTGCCTGATGGTCCACTTGGGCTTGTGTAGGGCAACACCGATATTAGTCCTCGGTCCAGCTCGCTCCTGCTGGACCTCTTCGCCTCGATCATGAAGGAACCAGATCTAGGGTTTCAGGGTTAGATCTTGAACTTTTTTCAAGATCATACAGCGAAAGACTAAAATAAATTAAAATTTATTTTTTAAGATCAGAAAATCCCTAGATCTAAGATCCTATTACATGATTATTACATAGCATTAAATCAAAAATTAAAATATATATAAATATAGTATGAACTACATGTTGATCATATCAACATGTTTCTATACTAGCTACATCTAATGTATGTATTAAATAATAGATCAGATCTATTACCTTGCAAGTTAGACGCTCTAACCTCGCTGATCCGGGCTTAAGGATGATGTTGCAAGCTGCACACGCGTCCGGCCTCTAGGAGTCGTCCACACGAGCCCACGAATCTCGATCAGAAGTCCTGCTTCAGGAAATCAGCACAGTATGCTAGTACTGCGCTGATCCTTCTTTGATGGTTGATCAGGTGCCTCCTTCTTCTTGATTTGGACTCTTCCAAAGATGGAAAGTAGAAGGAGGAGTTTCAGATCTGAGACGCTCTCAGAAAACTCAAGATGGAAGGAGGAAAGATATAAAAATAAAAACCCTAGAAGAAGACCCTCTTCTTCTTCACATTTTTCTCTCTAGACACCCAAACTTGTGTCTTTTATATCTCCACGACCCAAAGGTATTTCTCTTTGATTTTTGGATGGCAGAAAGGGCTCTCAAAAAACTATCTTTCCTTAAAATTTCACGAAGAAACTCATCTTATATAGAGAGATATGATAGAGTCCTTGTCTAGGTCAAACACCTAGTCAAGGCTTATCCAAACATGGCAAGTTAAGGGACGCCCAACTCTTGAGCACCTCCTCCATATTTTCGTGTATGGATCACCAGAAAAGGGTGTACAATGTAAACCCTAAAAGCCATGAAAATTCCAAAAAAAATTTGGATAAATTCGGTGCAAAATTGAAAGAGTTTTGGATTTCTAAAACTCTATCTCATAGAATTCGAAATCCAAACTTATTCCTTTTAGATTTGATCCAAATCACCTTCCATGTAAGAAAGAAGAGAGGAGACCTTTTGTGAACGTGGGAGAGATCTGGGAGAGGGCTTTTGTCGCACAAAATAAGTGGAGATTGGCGTTGAATAAGAGAGAGGGCGTGGAGAAGGTTTATGTGGCGCAAGGTGGAATCCTAGTCCTACTAGGATTCTGTCTCATAACTTGTTTTAATTTGGTTTCCCAAACCAAATCAAATCAAAATTAGATCAACCCAATTAAAATAGGTCTTAACCTAATTAAGAACCTAATTTAATCAGATTAAATTAGATTTAAATCTGATTTAATTTTCTAATCAAATTAGAAATTAGATTGACCCAAGTCCTAGTTGAACTAGGACTAGTCTTTCCTTGCACTTGGCTTATCCAATAAACCAATTGGACTTGATCCAATCAAGCCCAAACCAAATCTAATTAAATCATATTTAATTATACTTAATCTCAGCCCATTGGCTTAATCAAATTAAGTCAATTAGCAATCAAATTGCTAATCGATCCTCCTGCAACACTTGCACTGGGTTAAATGTCAATCGTATTGATTATTTAACCCTATAATGATTCTTAATCGTTGATCAACCATCTGATCGGATCATGAACTCTAATGTGTGTGACCTCATAGGTCCGAACCTAAGCCGGTAGCATAGAAACAAATTCCTATACCAATCGAAGTGACCATCTAGCAATGGTACCCGACGTCCGAATAGGTCGAATGTGTAGAACAACATCCTTAGAACCCATGCGGATATAGTTTTCATATAATTCATCCCCTTGACCAAAATGATCATAGGACACCCCAGAGCTCAACTGTCAACTCTGATCAGGTTATCCACATTGTATTTCAAAATATCAAATCCATCTGATGGATTACCCTGGCCAAGGTTTTGCTAAATTGAAATACAGCGACTCATTCTTCTCCAACTCTTGGAGTGGTCAATCCCATCTCGATCACACTCTGACTTCGCAAGTACTTGACTGTGCCCAGAAGCCTTCCATCTCTGAATTAGAAATTCAGTTAGTCCAGTACCAAAGCACAGTGAGTTGCTTGCAAGTCAATGAGGCGATCTCAAGTCTAAGGGACATTTATACCTATATCCCATCAGAGACATTCTCGACAGCAGAATGCTCTGGAGTTGGTCACGTTCAATGATGATGTACCCTTACATCTCACCTGTATGCCATACCAGTGTCTCCACACTCCTTGGTTAAGAGGACAACCAACCCATATGGCCTACAGCGACCTATGCTTGATAGAAGCTGTCGTCCTTATTAACAGCCTATCATTTGGTCGTGAACAGTTTTAAGGACTAATCGATAAATCCTCTCTTTATCGAACTTAAATAGTCCTAAGGACTTCATCATAACAACGGAGTTCATTAGAAGATGAAAGCTTATGATGAAAATGCCAAATATATTTTATTTATTAACAAATCAATTACAATACTTGGTTGCTCAACCGTCAATAGCTTGACGATTGGCTTTTTGGGACATATTTTCCAACAACTCCCACTTGTCCTAAAGCCACTCGGCACAGTATCTAATACCCATCTTCGACTTGTGGTTGTCAAACTCCTTTATTGCCAAGGCTTTAGTGAAGGGGTCGGCTAGGTTCTCCTTTCAGTCGATCTTCTGAAGGTCGACGTCACCTCGACCACGATCTCTCGGACCAGGTGGAAGCGGTGCAAGATGTGCTTCATCCGCTGATGTGCTTTGGGTTCCTTCACCTGAGCTATGGTACCAGTGCTGTCGCAGTAGAGCAGGACTGGACCATCGAAGGAGGATGCTACTCCAAGCTCATTGATGAATTTCCTCAGCCACACAGCTTCCTTCGCGGCATTCGATGCTGCGATGTACTCCGCTTCACAAACAGAGTCCGCCACAGTATGCTGCTTGGAACTCTTCCAGCAGATGGCTCCACTATTCAGAGTAAAGATATAACCCGACACACTCCTGCTATCATCATGGTCAGATTGAAAGCTGGAGTCTGTGAACCCCACAAGTTTCAGATCTGACTCGCCATAAACCAACCATTGGTCCTTAGTATTTCTCAAATACTTAAGGATGGCTTTAACCACTTTTCAGTGATTTTCTCCAGGATCAGATTGGTATCTACTCACTACTCCTAGTGAGTATGCCACATCTGGTCTTGTACATGTCATGGCGTACATGATAGATCCCACGGCTGAAGCATATGGGACTCTACTCATACGCTCTCTCTCTTCAGGAGTTGTCGGACAATCCTTCTTAGAGAGAGAAATTCGATGGCCTATCGGTAGATAGCCCTTCTTGGAATTCTTCATGCTGAACCTCTTCAGCACAGTGTCTATGTACATGGACTGGGATAACCCAAGCATCCTTTTAGATCTATCCCTATAGATCTTCATCCTTAGGATGTAGGATGCTTCACCCAAGTCCTTCATGGAGAACTGAGATGACAACCAAACTTTTATTCCCTGTAGTGCGGGGATGTCATTCCCGATTAAGAGAATGTCATCCATGTACAAGATAAGGAATACCACAACTGGACCATTTGCCCATTTATAGATGCAGGGCTCTTCTCCATTCTTAATGAAGCCATACATTTTGATCACCTTATCAAAACGCATGTTCCAACTCCGAGAAGCTTGCTTCAATCCATAAATGGATCTCTGAAGCTTGCACACCTTGGACTCATCTGTGGATGTAAACCCCTCAGGTTGTATCATATACACCTCTTCGGTCAGCTCTCCATTAAGAAAAGCTGTCTTTACATCCATCTGCCAGATCTCATAATCTAGATGGGCAGCTATTGCAAGCATTATCCGAATAGATTTGAGCATTGCCACAGGAGAAAATGTCTCGTTATAGTCAATACCATAACGTTGACGATACCCCTTGGCAACCAGACGGGCTTTATAGGTCTCCACCTTTCCGTCTGCACCCCTCTTCCTTTTGAAGACCCATTTACACCCAATGGGTTTAACCCCTTTAGGTGGGTCAACCAATGTCCATACATCGTTGACCTTCATGGACTCCATTTCGGATTTCATGGCTTCAAGCCATTTCTCGGAATCAGGTCTCTGCATAGCATCCATATAGGTGATCGGATCCTCATTATTCTCATCAAGTTCGATGGGATCACCGTCCCAGACCAAGAAACCGTAGTATCTGTCCGGCTGACGCGGTACTCTACCGGATCGCCTTAATGGTACAGGTATATTGGGCTTCGGATCTGATCTAATCATATCCGACTCAGGTTCAGCTATTGGTGTCGGTCCTTCTACCTGTTGAACTTCATCAAGTTCAACCTTAGAGGCAACGGTTCCTTCACCAAGGAACTTCTTTTCTAAAAAGATTGCCTTAAGGCTGACGAACACCTTTTGTTCATCAGCATGGTAGAAAAAATATCCTTTTGTCTCTTTGGGGTACCCTATGAATGAGCATTTGTCAGATCTAGGTCCAAGTTTGTCTGTGACTAATCATTTGACATAGGCCGGGCACCCCCAGACCCTAAGGTGTGAAAGTGCTGGCTTACGTCCCGTCCATATCTCATATGGAGTCTTAATTACAGACTTACTTGGAACCCTATTTAATAGATAACAAGCCGATTCGAGTGCATATCCCCAGAAGGATATCGGCAAGCTAGCAAAACCCATCATGGATCGGACCATGTCTAACAGAGTCCGATTCCTCCTTTCAGACACACCATTATGCTGTGGTGTTCCTGGAGGAGTCCATTGAGAGAGAATCCCATTCTCTCCTAGATATGTGAGAAATTCACTAGAAAGGTATTCTCCTCCTCGATCAGATCGAAGAGTTTTAATACTCTTCCCAGTTTGTTTTTCTATTTCACTTCGAAATCGTTTGAACATTTCAAATGAATCCGACTTATGTTTCATCAGATAGAGATATCCATATCGGGATAGGTCATCCGTGAAAGTTATGAAGTAGAAATATCCACCTCTAGCACTGGTGCTCATGGGTCCGCATACATCAGTATGTACTAGGCCCAAGAGCTCAGTAGCTCTCTCACCTTTTTCAGTAAAAGATGACTTGGTCATTTTACCAAGAAGACAGGACTCACAGGTTGGAAGTGATTCACAATCACTTACTTCGAGGATTCCCTCTTGAGTCAACCTGTTTATTCTGTTCTTGTTTATATGACCTAGCCTACAGTGCCATAAGTAGATATCTGACACACTATCTAATCTAGGGTGCTTGCCAGTTGAATAGACTACATTAACAGGTTGTGATAACATATACACACCATTGTTCAAATGTCCACAAAAAATAGTAACACCATTCTCAATGATATTACAAATTTGTTTCTTTATTGAAATTTCATAATTATTTTTGGCCAGAAGGCCTACAGAAATGACATTTAAAAAGAAACTGGGACAGAAATGACAATCATTAAGAACAACGATATGGGATTCAAATACAAGTTTCAAGATTCCTAATGCTAGAACTGAAACTGGTCTTCCATCTCCAACGTTCAAGAACCTCTCGCCTTGCTCGAATCTCCTACTGACCTGCAACCCCTGCAACGAATTGCAAATATGGTAAGGGCTACCGGTATCCAATACCCAGTCAGTTATATCACAAATAGAGAAATTGCAAGGAGTTATCATATAAATACCTTGCCCAGCAACAACTTGCTGCTTTCTCTGCCTGTTCGGGTCTAGGGAGGCAATGTACTGGGGACAGTTCCTCTTCCAGTGCCCCCGCTTCTTGCAAAAGAAGCATTCAGCTTGACTCTTATCGGGTTTGATCTTTTTGGTCTGGCTCTGCACAGATGTCCCAGCCTGAACTTGCACCTTCTTGACTTTCTTCTTCTTGTTCTTCTTTTCTTTCTCAAAGGGTCGAGAACCAGAAGATGAACCTCCCACTGAGTTCACTGAGTTCACCAACTCCTTGAGGAGTTGGTGATCCTTCTCAAAGTTCTGAAGCAACCCCATTAACCCATGGTAGTTTACTTCAGGCTTTGTCATTCTATAATGAGTGAGGAATGGGAGACAAGACTTGGGCAGCGAGTTCAGTATTGCATCTTTCCCAAGCTGCTCATGCAAGGGAAAGCCGAGCTTGCTCAATCGTTCCATCAGCTCGATCATGTACAATACATGATCAGTGACAGAGACTCCATCCCGTATTTTGGCATTGAAGATGGCACAACTAGTCTTATGCCTCTTTACGTCATCGGGTGTGCCAAAGGTATCCTCCAACACTTGAAGCATGTCCTTTGGCTGAGCCGTCTCGAATCTGTGACTGAACTCGTCGCTCATGATAGCAGCCAGCATGATACAGCGCACCGTGGTCCGGTCACTGAGCCACTTCTAGTAAGTGTCTCTGACTGTTCCACGTGCATTGACAGTTGGCTCCTTAGGTGCAGGATCCATTATCACATATAGGATCCGTTCATGCTCCAGGACTATCTTCAACTTTCGGTACCAGCTACCGAAGTTGGGTCCCACCAACTTATCATTGTCCAACAATGATCGGAGCGATAGGGAAGTGGCCATATTTGCACAAAGGAGAACCATAACCTAATTAGTAATTGATTCATTAAACCTAAAGATTTGGACTTTAATCAAAAGGTTTCTCCCACTATTTTATTCAAATTGGTAGCCTCTACCTTCAATTCGAGGAATTACCCTAATTCCTTAGCGGGTACTAGAATCCACTTAGACTGCACACAAGCCCAACTTTGGTTGGCCAACCCATGTACATCTAAGGGTAGGTTCATAACCAATTGTTTCTTTAAATAATTTCTAGTAATTTTAATTTTGCCCCAGAAACCTAATCAGTAGGCTTTGGCCTCCACTGTAAGGATCCAGTTAGGTCCAACCATTAACATGATCATACTTGGTATATCTAACCAATGAATGATTAAGCCCAACTTTGGTTGGCTCACCTAACCACCATTAGAGAGACACTTCCAAGTCATCATATGATGAGTGATAATTCCATTAGTCAACAAGCACCAGGCCTTTGGGTCTGCAATGATTATTGAGTTCATGGACTCATTATCAAACACCTTAATGGGAGGCTATGACTCAGTTATCTCCATAACTTTATCATTTTAAGGACCTAATAATTTTAGAGGATTAAATAATATAGAGGATGAGGTCAGATGAACCAGCTTATCATGATCCTCCCACTGACTTCACCAAGTCAGCTTAAGGGAGACCATTAAAAGGGCTGGTCTAGGAGCACCTAAATCAATCACACTGATTTATCTAGCTGACATGGGTCAGCTCGAATAGTCAAGTGATCCGATCAAAACATAATTTCACCAAGAGGCCAGGTAAGTTCGATCAGTGGGAGGGTCTGCCAAAGCTTGCCTTAGACACCATCATGAATGGCCAGGTAAGCGGGCTCCCAATTAAAAACCACCAGTCTGGTTTACCTTAGACACCAACTGGTTTAATTAGTTTCGATTAGATCAACCTAACAGTTCGTGCTAGACCGCTTAGCCAAGAATCAAGTCCATTTGGTTCTCGTTAAAGACATGGACTTGACCAACTACAACTATTGTAATTGATCTAGAGAATCCTTGACCTAATCTAAGACAACAATTGATTAGATTTAGTCAATTCTCTAATTAAGTCCATCTTTAATCTAACCATAGGTCTAACCCAATTAATGGACCTAATTTCCACTAACCCATTAACCCAATGTGTTATGATTTGTGTCTTAGGTTCTTCAATTCACAATCCTAGAACCTAATCAAACAACTTCTTAATTCTTAATTAAGTTTTGGGCTGAGGGTTGGGTTCGGCTTTTCAAAAAATTATTTTCATATTTGTAAAACAATTTTACAATATGATTCTACCAATCATATTGCATGTTTGATTCATAATCAAGATGTAAGTGAAATAAACATGAAACTCTTTAGATCTAATCTAAACAGGTTCATGTAATTGAAACAATTTCAACTTTAAATAATTTCTTTACATAAAAATTATTAACAAAGAGATTTTATTTCAGATTTAAACATCTTTTAAATCTAATAAATTATAAATTTAATTTAGATCATATCTAACAAATTTATGATTAAAGATAGATCTACACAAACTAGGACAACCTTTGCACTGTAAGGGGTAAACCTTACAGCAGGACAACCTTGCAGTTTGTGATTGATCTAAAATTTTAATTTCAGATTTAATAATCAGATTATAAATTAGATCTAATCTAAAAAATAATCTAAGCATGTATAAATAATCATGTAATAAAGAACCTAGGCTCTGATACCAATTGAAGGAACCAGATCTAGGGTTTCAGGGTTAGATCTTGAACTTTTTTCAAGATCATACAGCGGAAGACTAAAATAAATCAAAATTTATTTTCTAAGATCAGAAAATCCCTAGATCTAAGATCCTATTACATGATTATTACATAGCATTAAATCAAAAATTAAAATATATATAAATATAGTATGAACTACATGTTGATCATATCAACATGTTTCTATACTAGCTACATCTAATGTATGTATTAAATAATAGATCAGATCTATTACCTTGCAAATTAGATGCTCTAACCTCGCTGATCCGGGCTTAAGGATGATGTTGTAAGCCGCACACGCATCCGGCCTCTAGGAGTCGTCCACACAAGCCCACGAATCTCGATCAGAAGTCCTGCTTCAGGAAATCAGCACAGTATGCTAGTACTGCGCTGATCCTTCTTTGATGGTTGATCAGGTGCCTCCTTCTTCTTGATTTGGACTCTTCCAAAGATGGAAAGTAGAAGGAGGAGTTTTAGATCTGAGACGCTCTCAGGAAACTCAAGATGGAAGGAGGAAAGATATAAAAATAAAAACCCTAGAAGAAGACCCTCTTCTTCTTCACGTTTTTCTCTCTAGACACCCAAACTTGCGTCTTTTATATCTCCACGACCCAAAAGTATTTCTCTCTAATTTTTGGATGACAGAAAGGCCTCTCAAAAAAATATCTTCTCTTAAAATTTCATGAAGAAACTCATCTTATATAGAGAGATATGATAGAGTCCTTGTCTAGGTCAAACACCTAGTCAAGGCTTATCCAAACATGGCAAGTTAAGGGACGCCCAACTCTTGAGCACCTCCTCCATATTTTCGTGCATGGATCACCAGAAAAGGGTGTACAATGTAAACCCTAAAAGCTACAAAAATTCCAAAAAAAATTTGGATAAATTCGGTGCAAAATTGAAAGAGTTTTGGATTTCTAAAACTCTATCTCATAGAATTCGAAATCCAAACTTATTCCTTTTAGATTTGATCCAAATCACCTTCCATGTAAGAAAGAAGAGAGGAGACCTTTTGTGAACGTGGGAGAGATCTGGGAGAGGGCTTTTGTCGCACAAAATAAGTGGAGATTGGCGTTGAATAAGAGAGGGCGTGGAGAAGGTTTATGTGGCGCAAGGTGGAATCCTAGTCCTACTAGGATTCTGTCTCATAACTTGTTTTAATTTAGTTTCCCAAACCAAATCAAATCAAAATTAGATCAACCCAATTAAAATAGGTTTTAACCTAATTAAGAACCTAATTTAATCAGATTAAATTAGATTTAAATCTGATTTAATTTTTTAATCAAATTAGAAATTAGATTGACCCAAGTCCTAGTTGAACTAGGACTAGTCTTTCCTTGCACTTGGCTTATCCAATAAACCAATTGGACTTGATCCAATCAAGCCCAAACTAAATCTAATTAAATTATATTTAATTAGACTTAATCTCAGCCCATTGGCTTAATCAAATTAAGCCAATTAGCAATCAAATTGCTAATCGATCCTCCTGCAACACTTGCACTGGGTTAAATGTCAATCGTATTGATTATTTAACCCTATAATGATTCTTAATCATTGATCAACCATCCGATCGGATCATGAACTCTAATGTGTGTGACCTCATAGGTCCGAACCTAAGCCGGTAGTATAGAAATAAATTTTTATACCAATCGAAGTGACCATCTAGCAATGGTACCCGACGTCCGGATAGGTCGAATGTGTAGAACAACATCCTTAGAACCCATGCGGATATAGTTTTCATATAATTCATCCCCTTGACCAAAATGATCATAGGACACCCCAGAGCTCAACTGTCAACTCTGATCAGGTTATCCACATTGTATTTCAAAATATCAAATCCATCTGATGGATTACCCTGGCCAAGGTTTTGCTAAATTGAAATACAGCGACTCATTCTTCTCCAACTCTTGGAGTGGTCAATCCCATCTCGATCACACTCTGACTTCGCAAGTACTTGACTGTGCCCAGAAGCCTTCCATCCCTGAATTAGAAATTCAGTTAGTCCAGTACCAAAGCACAGTGAGTTGCTTGCAAGTCAATGAGGCGATCTCAAGTCTAAGGGACATTTATACCTATATCCCATCAGAGACATTCTCGACAGCAGAATGCTCTGGAGTTGGTCACGTTCAATGACGATGTACCCTTACATCTCACCTGTATGCCATACCAGTGTCTCCACACTCCTTGGTTAAGAGGACAACCAACCCATATGGCCTACAGCGACCTATGCTTGATAGAAGCTGTCGTCCTTATTAACAGCCTATCATTTGGTCGTGAACAGTTTTAAAGACTAATCGATAAATCCTCTCTTTATCGAACTTAAATAGTCCTAAGGACTTCATCATAACAATGGAGTTCATTAAAAGATGAAAGCTTATGATGAAAATGCCAAATATATTTTATTTATTAACAAATCAATTACAATACTTGGTTGCTCAACCGTCAACAGCTTGACGATTGGCTTTTTAGGACACATTTCCCAACAGATCATCCGTCCGAGTCCTCTCCACCTATGGAGACACCTTAGGTAGGTTCTCCATCTGAATGTCATATCCTCCCGTAGTACCTGCAAGAGGCAAAATCAAAGAGGTAAGCTGTCCAGCAGTGCCTTGCTGGACCTCCTCCTGCTCCTGCTGCTCCTCCATGCCTGCTCGCCTCCGTAGGACTGACTCCTCATCAAAAGTCACATCTTGACTAATGATGACCTTCTTTTCCAAGGGATCCCACAGCCTGTATCCCTTAACTCCTCGCGGATAGCCTAGAAACACCGTCTTGCGTGATCTGGCATCTAGCTTGCTCCGCTCACCAGCTCTAATGTGCGCATAGGCCGTGCACCCAAATATCCGTAGATGGCCCAGCCCAACTGTCCTCCCAGACCATACCTCCTTTGGAAGCCTACCATCCAACCTGGTGTGAGGTGATCGATTGACCAAGTAACCCGCTGCGTCAACTGTGTCAACCCAGAATGCCTTTGAAAGCCCTGCCTGCAGCCTCATGCATCGTGCCTTTTCCAGAAGTGTTCTGTTCATCCTCTCGGCCACCCCATTCTACTGTGGAGTCCCCTTAACTGAGAAGTGTCTCCTGATCCCACACTCCTCACAGTAGTCCTGGAACTCTCTGCTGGTGTACTCCCCGCCATTGTTTGACCTCAGACACTTCACGCTCCTCCCCTGCTCCTTCTCCACCTCAGCTCTCCAAATTTTGAACTTGGTGAAGACCTCAGACTTCTCTCTCATGAAGTAAATCCAGAGTTTCCTTGAGAAATCATCAATCAGGATCATGAAGTATCTAGCCCCATTCCTAGCTGAAACTGAGACTGGTCCCCACACATCCATGTGTACTAACTCCAGAGGGGCTGCACTGTGGGTTGTACTGATGTTGAACTGAACTCTCCCCTGCTTTTCCATCTGGCAAGGCTCACAGATCTCCCCTGTAGCACCATCCTTCAGATTAGAGATGAGTCCTCTCCTGCTCAACTCCCTCAGCCCCTTGTCACCCATGTGGCCTAGGCAGTAGTGCCACATCCTGTAAGCCCCCTGCTGGTCCTGTGCTGCAGCTGCTGCATCAAACTCTCTGGTCACCACAGATCCCTCCATGCGATAGAGGTTATTGTCCAACCTCCTGCCTCTCATCACTACCATAGCTCCATTAGAGATGTTAAGTACTCCACTTCTAGCCCTACTGCTGAAGCTGTATCTACTGTGCTCCAAGTAGCCTAGTGACACCAGATTCTTTTCCAGCTCCGGGATGTGCTTTATATTTGTCAATGTCCTCACAATCCCATCAAACATCCTCACCCAGACTGTCCCTATCCCAGCCACCTGGCAAGGATGATTGTCGCCTATAGTCACTGATCCCTCATCTGTCTTGGTGTATGTCGCAAACCAAGACCTGTGTGGTGTGTAGTGATGTGAGCACACATAGTCTAGTGTCCACTCCTTTGTGTAATGCCTGTGACCATCTGATACCACAAGTAGATCATCCTCCACCTGCTGCCCAGCAACTGCACTCACTGATTCTGAGCCACTTCTTTCTTCCTTCTTGCTCTTCCATAGTGGATATTCTTGCTTGAAGTGCCCGAACTCATTGCACTTGAAGCATTTCATCTCTTTCTTTCCCTTCCTGGACTTGCTTCTGCCTCTGCCTCTACCTGTCCTCTCCCCTACTACCAAACCCTCCTGGGGAGCCCAATCTTTGGTCAACTTTTCCCTTTGCTCATTAGACCTCAACACCGAGACCATGTCCTCATATTCTAGAGTCTCCTTGCTGAAGAGCAGTGTAGTCACCAAAGAGTCATATGATCCTGGCAGCGAACACAAAAGCAACAGGGACTTGTCCTCCTCATCCAGCTTCACCCCGATATTCATCAACTCCGTGCACAACTGGTCGAACCTCTGAATGTGGCCAATCACATCAGATCCCTCCTTCATCCGAAGACTGTACAACCTCTTCTTCAGCATTAGCTTGTTGCACATATTCTTCCCCATATACATGGTGTGCAACTTCGACCAAAGGCCCTTCGAGGTCTTTTCTTCCAGCACCGAATACAACGCCACATCCGCCAAACATCTTCTGATCACCGAGTATGCTTTCTTCTCCAACGATGCCCACTGTCTATCTGTCATTCCCTCAGGCTTCTCATCCAAAGCCTGATCCAGATCTGCTTGCACCAGAAGATCCTCCACTCGGATTTTCCACATGAAAAATTTTTTCTTGCCATCAAACTTCTCAAAATCAACCTTCATATTGCTACCCATGATAGGATCCAAGCCAAACAAGCAATATAAAATCAAGAAGTATAGAATATACCTTGATGGACCTTGCTGAAAATTTTCAGCACTTGGGATCTTCAACTTCTCGTGCTTGGAACCGCTTCCTCACCATCGTGGCTCTGATACCAACTATTGCAGCATGATCCTGGCTCCTCCCACAGACCTTGGGTGTAGAAAAACTAGCAACGAGCAAATTTGGAGACTTCTGGACTCGATCGAAGGCCCTTGACGAAATCAGCCTGGTTGCTGTCTTCTTCATCAGCCTTTCGTTCCAGATGAAGAACACCTCTAAGATCACCTCTAAAAAATTCAAGATCTGGTACCCTACTAGATCAGGCCTGGAACAAGGTATTTCAATTTATAGATCTCAAATCAGGATATTCTAGATAAGGAAAAAGGTAGATAGAACCAGACCTTGTAGATCTGTCCTGCTGCAGCCTTTCCTGTAGATCTGTTGATGGAGATCTCACCCGTACCTCAAACGACCTCAGATCAACTCCAGATCTGAGAAAAACTTGTACCAACCTCGTAGAAAAAGATTCTAAGTCTTGGACCTGATGTTTGGGTGGCTGCAAGAGAGGGAGAGGCAATATGGTTGGAGGCACAAAGGGGGAGGGGCTCAAAACCCTAGCACCTCCCCTGCTTTTCCTGTCTTCTATGGACCTGGCGGCAAGAAACCCTAGGGTTTCTTGCTCCTAGGGTGTGGAGAATAGCTAGAGAGAGAGGGAGAAGAGAGAGAGAGATTTGGGAGAAAGGGTTTTCGTATTCCTTAGCTTAATCAAACCTATACTGTGCATGCATATATAAATACAGGGTCAAGTGACCCAAACCCAAAACTCCCTTGACCAACTCTATGGGAGATTAGGTTAACCCAAGTTCATGTACACCCATGACTCGACCTAATCTCACCTATCCTAGGCCTAGATCTGGCCCATAAAGAGTTGGTCCCTTGAGGCCCACATAACCTAGACCTCAAGAACCCGAAAGGCCCACAGCCTTTCAACCTAGGGCCCAACTAGCCCTAAAGCCTCCATGAAGCCCTCATGAATGATGGACTTTGACCTTAGCCTTGATCCTCTGAGCCTTGGGTACACCACCTGGATCACAACAGCTATCCTCACACCTCTTCATGTGAGTGCTAATCACCACGTGTGTGCGCATGCGAGAAAGTTTCCAGCATCCATTTGGCCATCTGACAAGTCTAAAAAAATCACCAAAAATAGCTTATCAAATTTGAAATATTATCAAAAGAAATAATTTCAATTTGAAAGCATTTGATCAGGAGAAAGACTCTCTAAAATGTAGATAGATGCGACACTTTTGCACGTGCGAGAGAGACCCTTCTCGTTTTTAATTTTTCTCTGTCTCAAAATTTCAGAAAAAATCTATCTCATACTTTGAGATATACACCAAAGGATGAAGGGTGATGTGGACTACCACGTGCATCTTAATCCTATGCCAGAAGGACTCTTTTCTTTTGCTCATGCCAACATGCGCACGCTAAATCTGATTTGCGCCAAGAGTCCTTCACAAATTGGACTCTTCATAATTGGTGTTAACATGAGATGTGGCACCCCAATTTGGACTGCTTCTAGGTGGCATGACCTAACCTAAATATCCATCAAATTGGGCTGGCTAATTAGCAAAGGATGAGACCAAATTGATCTCTAAAGGAGCTAGGGTTTCTACACGTGTTAGCATACTTACTGAAACCCTGATTGAATCCAAAATTTCAATCAATCTTTTCCAAAAGGATCCTTGGCTAATTTTTATATGTGTGTGATCCATTGGATTCCATATCTAGTCAGTAGTATATCTGAGTGTAAGTTGATCAAATTTGATTAGACTCAATCTAACCGATTAAGGTCCAATCGAGCTAATCTGAGCTCAATAATTAGAATCCTTTCTAATTGATGATCGAATTAAACTCTTTAATTTAATCAAAAGCTTACAAGTCAAGATTGACATCTAGTAATATATCATTACTATTCAGAAGATATAAAATTTGATAAAAATATCAAATATGCCCTTCAGTGGTAAGTTACCGTGCAATTCAATCCTTCGATCATCCCTACATCCTGAATATGTTCATGCATATGGAATCATGTCAAACTCAAATACATATTCATATTGATTCTTAATTAACCAATGATGACTCCGATAAAGAAGTATTAGAAACTCTTTCTAATCTTTATTTTGCTTTTGGCCAAAAGACTTTTCTCAAGTCATCTAGGATTGAGAATACATAGGATGCGATCTCCTCTTATTAGGAGTGATCGATTCCATGTTGACCTACTCATAACCTCCATACACACTCCACCATATCCAAAATACTCCGTACATATCTTAATGCCATACTTGGGTATGAACCAAAATATGAGTTCATGTGCATAAGATTCTATGATGGTCTCAGGTCTAAGGATCACTTGCACAACTCCCACTTAGAGAACCATCTTTGACATACAAGTAAGGCTTCCATAAGATATTCTCTTTCATCGAGTCAATTTAGCAGACTCATTTTTCAAATGAGCACCCATATCTTTGTATTAGTGTCCCATACACAAGTAGCTAGTGAGATCTACCATCCTCTCTATTGAGCATACATAGGATGTGCCAGTCTATCTGAAATATTGATTTCCAACTCAATGCTCCTATGACCAAAAATATTTAAGATTAGGATTTTAGGATTTTAGGTCTCACTAGCATGACTCATTCATGTCTCTCAAAATTATTGTTCTAATCTTTGAGGTTCATCATTATCTTAATTATAATAAGATATAGCTAAAATGATAAATCAATACCTTATTTTATTATCAAATAATAGATGTCATTACACGAGTTAAAAAATTACAAAGAAAAATTTCATCACAACACACTTACGATTGGCTTATAGGGCATTCTTTTTTCAATCTCCCACTTACACTAAAGCCAATCATCTTTGTATCTCATACAATCAAGATGGCGATCAAATAGCTGCTGTGGTATGGCCTTAGTGAATGGGTTTACTATATTATTCTTTGTATCTACTCGTTCAAGGATAATATCTTATCTCTAATGAGATGGAAGCGTCTGAGGATATGCTTGAATTTTTTATGAGATCTAGATTTTTTAGATTTAATAACAGCCCCAGTGTTATCATAATAGAGTGGCATCAGTCCTTCAATCTTAAGAATGACTTCTAAATTCATAATAAATTTTTTCATCCAGATAGCTTTCTTAACAGCTTCACTAGCAACGATGTACTCTGCCTCAGTAACTAAGTCAGCTACTATCTGCTGCTTGAAACTCTTTCAACTCACTGTCTCACCATTTAGGATAAACACATATCCTGATATTGATTTGCTATCATCCAAATGAGATTGAAAACTAGAATCTGTATATCTCTCGTGTTTTAACTTTGATCCTCCACCATATATGAGAAAAATATTTTTAGTCTTTTTTAGGTACTTCAGAATATTTTTTATAACTTTTTAATGATCCTCCCCTAGATTAGCCTGAAATCTACTAGCTACGCTCAAAGTATAAGCTACATCAGGCTTGGTATATACTATGGCATACATAATAGATCCTATTGCCGAAGCATAAGGGATTTCTTTCATCCTCTTCCTCTCTTCTAGTGTCTTAGGACATATTTTCTTAGAGAGATGTATACCATGACTTACAGATAGATAATCTCTCTTACTTACCTCTATATTAAACCTCTTTAATATGAGATCTATGTATCGTGACTGAGATAAGCCTAACATCCTTTTAGATCTATCTCTATAAATCTTTATACCCAGTATATAGGATGTTTCACCCAAGTCTTTCATGGAAAACTTATTCGATAGCTAAGTCTTGACTGATTGCATCATTAGGATATCATTCTCAATGAGCAGTATGTCATCAACATACAAAATCAAGAAGATAACAGAACTCCCACTTATCTTCTTATACATACACGGTTCATCCTTATTTTTAATAAAGCCAAACTCTTTGACTATCATATCAAATCGAATGTTCCAACTCCTCGAAGCTTACTTCAATCCATAAATAGATCTTATTAGCTCGTATACTTAATTTGCCCTCCCACTTGAGATAAATCCCTCTGGCTGAGTCGTATAGACCCCTTCCTTAAGATTGTGATTGTGAAAAATGATCTTGACATCTATCTGTCAGATCTCATAATCATAGTATGCCGCTATAGCAAGCAAAATTCTGATGGACTTGATCATAGCTATTGGCGAGAAAGTTTCATCATAGTCAATTTCTTACCTTTATCTGAAAACCTTCACCACCAACCTAGCTTTGTAGGTTTCTACTTGGCCATCTGCTTTGATCTTCTTCTTAAAGACCCACTTGCATCCTATTGGGGTCACACCCTCAGACGTATCAATCAATGTTCATACTTGGTTTGTGTATACTGAGTCCATCTCTGATTTCATGGCTTCCAACCATCTGTCTGAGTCTCCACTCATGACAGCTTTCAAATAGGTCAGTGGATCATCATCCTGAATGATGTTGATCTAATTATCATTCTCAATAATAAAATCATATCTCAGAGGTGCTTGACGCACTCTATCTACCTTCAGAGAGGAGATGTGTATTGTGAATGTACCTCATCCTTGGATACTTTTGATTGAGGATCTTCTTATGGTTCAACCACAAGTATTTCTGGATTGGTTTGTAGATTCTAGACTTTCATAAGTTTAATATTCCTCCCACTATCTCCTTCTTAGATGAATTCATTTTTCAAAAAAAGGATGTGCCTACTAACAAATACCTTTTGTTCAATAGGGTGGTAGAAGTAGTATCTATTAGTTTTCTTAGGATACCCTATAAACCTATACTTGTCTGATCTAGCACCAAGCTTATGTCCAAAAATATTTCTGACATAAGCAGGATAGCCCCAAATCTTAAGATGTTTAAAATTAGACTTCCTTCCCTTCCATATCTCATATGGTGTGCTTGCAACAGACTTTGAAGGTACTCTATTTAAAATATATGTGATAGTTTCTAGGGCATATCCCTAGAAAAATATTGGAAGATCAGTGAAGCACATCATGGATCGCACCATATCCATCAAAGTATGATTCTTCCTTTCTGCTACGCCATTTAACTGGGATATATAAGGAGGGGTCTTTTCAGAGAGAATACCTTTACTTTTAAGATGATTAAGAAATTTACTATATAAGTATTCTCTTCCTCGATCAGATCAAAAAATTTTGATATTTTTTTTAGTTTATTTCTCAATCATATTTTGATACTCCTTGAACTTATCAAAGGCTTCAAATTTATGTTTCATATATCCGAATCTTGATAAATCATCTGTAAAGGTGATAAAATAGGAGTATCTTTCTTTGGCCTGAGTTATCATCGGTCCACATACATCTATATGTACTAGGGCTAACAACTCATTTGTCTTCTCTCCATATTCAAAGAATGGAGTCTTGGTCATCTTACCCATGAGACAAGATTCACAAATTCTCAATGATTTATAATTATATGGGTCAAAGAATTCTTCTTTGTATAACTTGTTTATCTTTGACTCACTGATATAACCAAGGCGGCAATGCCAAAGATATGTAATATTCATATCTTTTCTCTTTCTTTTCATATTTCTTTCAATATGAAAAATATTTTCATCGAGTGCAAGAATTAAAAAATTGTTATCAATATAACAACAGTCATAAAATTCATTAGAAAAGAAAATGGAGCATGTATTTTCCATTAGCCTTATTTCATACCTTGTTTTAGTAACAAAGGTATAGAAATAATATTTCTAATGATCTTTGACATATAATAATAGTTTTTTAATTCTAAAATTTTATCCGAAGGCAAATCAAGCATACAGATTTCCATAGCCTCTACGCTAATGGACTCTCCACTTGGGCCATAAAGCTCAAAGTCACCTCTTTTCAGATCTTTGATATTCTGTAGTCACTGTAACGAATTACAAATATACAATCTACAGGCGATATCTTATATCCAAGTATTAAAATCTGAGCCACTCAATAAAAAATAGGGCTGTGTCATATATACACCTTTTGGTGCTACACTTGCACTCTGCTTCAATCTTGCAAGATTATTCTTACAATTATACTCCCAATGTTCAAATTTTTCACAAAATGAACAGATAATATCCTTATGAATATCTATTACCTTCTCATTATTACTGACCATCTCAATATTAGAAATATCCAGAACATCGGAGTTCTTCTCTGATACGAACCTATTTTACAAGTTCCTCAATCAATCCACATAGTTGGGATCGGTCAACATAGATTCATGCGGTGAAAATAAAGAAGCCATAATGTAGACTTAAATCTATATAAATAAAGAACAATAGTATAAGCAGACCACTCATGTTTGACATGCATAACTAGATGAGATCTTTTAAACTAGTTATATCTCCCACTATTTTATCGGATACCATAGCCCTCTCCTATGATAAACAAGAAATCCTAAACTAGTTTCTTAATGGGGTTGAGACCCTAATCCCTCGATGAAGCCTTATGGATATCACAATAAATCTCAATGAGTTCAAAGGTAGAAAAATCTATCCAATTGCATCTCATACAACTCTCAACATAAATCTTGCCTCTAAAAATACTCATAGCCTTGTGGATATCATAACAAACTATAGTATTTTTAGTTCAATCAGATCCTTCATTTTCATATAGCCATGTCTAAAAAATACTGTCCTTATGGATATCACAACAAAGCAATATATCTAAAATATGCTGTAAAGCATTTAATATGCACTAAGACAAACCCACATCAATCTCCACAACAAGTCTTGTGGATATCACAACAAACCTACTATGATTTTTAACAAAGTATTGACTAAGCAAGAAGGAAGGCATATGTAGTGTTCAAAATACTGAGCTATCTTCATTCAAAATTCAAACTAATTCAATTGATCAAAAAAGTGTTAAGATTGATGGAGGTCCCCCCATTGCTTTTCTTAGACACCAATAAAATTAGCCAGGCCAGCAACAGAATCAATTAAATAACCACCGTACTTGAAACACTCCTTAGATATTAATTGATTAATCGATTTAAGAAATAGGTCAGCTACTAGTTCACAATACTATGACTTAATATAATTTTTATGAGGACTTTAATGGTCTCAAGCACATCCTAATTCAATCAATCACAATGATGCACTATTATAGTTGTATCTTAACAATCATAACAACTAATTATAGCATCCAATCATATCTCTAAGATATGAAAACATAATCATACAATATGATTATAACTAAGCATCTTAAGCATATCACATATGCATGAAGTTCTAACAACATGCATGAATACAAAAAACTCTTTTTGTGATTCTTTCTTTTAAGACATCACAGTGGCACCCCTACACATCATAAGAGTATCCTATAGAATAAAAAGAGAAGGTCTGTGAACCCTACTTGCTTTTATGATGGGATGGGCTAGTGATGAACCTCAATTAGAGTACTAAGCTACTAAGAAAGATTCTATATATACATCATGTATTTTATATTTAAAATGTATCTCTAAGACATGCTAGGATTTGGATATTCAATTGGGTTCAACCCTTGACCCAACTTGAACCAAATCAAAAATTCATACTTGATCATAATCAAGATAATATTTTAATCATTGATTATATAGATTAAGATAGGCTCTAATATTACTGTTGGGTTTTGGTGGTGCAGCAGAAGGAATAGGTATTTAAAATTTTTCATTCAAAACACCCGATGCACCAGAAATCCTAATGCCCAGAAACTCTTGATTACAATAATCAAAATACAATAAATATAAATTTAGATAAGAAGCATACCTATAGTGCTAATCTTAATTTTCATAAGATGTCCAAGTATCCATCCTCCAATGATGATCCACACAAAAATTGAACCAAAGACAGTACTCCTTCTTCTTGCTTCAAGAGTTCTAGCCCCTAGAACCCAACTAGACCTGTATCGGTCAAGTTTCTCCAAGAATCTGACTCTACCCTCTCATAACCTTCTCTGAACTTCTAATTTCCTTTCTTTAGGACCCTCACAACTCTTGTTAAGATCAGATAAGGCTTTGTCTTAAATCCCAAAGTCTTGTCCTAAAACTAAGATAGGTTGTAAAAAAGAAAAGAGAGCAACAGAGAGAAATTGAAAACCTGATCTGGATGCCTCGGACATCCAGTGCCCAGGCCTTTTTTAGCCACTAGAGGAATGCCAAAAGAGAGGGACATGCTCCATAAAAAAGTTTGATCTAATCTAATTATCAGAGATAAGAATTTCTTCAAGCAGAAGTAGAAGGACTCTTAACAATGATACGTCGATCAGCACCCTCATCTGCGTGCATGACCAGAGAAAGAATATTTTTGCATCCCTTCTCAAATAAAAAAAAATTCACAAAAATCTACATGAATATGAGACTCATTTTTTATTCTAGAAAACCTAGAGTGGTGATAAAATTCTTATGAAAGGATGCTATCCTCATACCTCTTCATGCGAGTGCTGATCACCATGCGCGCATGCGAGGAAGTTTCCAACGTCCGTTTGGCCATCTGATAAGTCTAAAAAAAATTCAAAAAAATCACTAAATATTATCAAAAAAATCATTCCAATTTGAAAGCATTTGATCAGGAGAAAGACTCTCCTAAATGCAGAGAGATGCGATGCTTCTACGTGCGTGCGAGAGAACCTTCTCGTTTCTAATTTTTCTCTACCCCAAAAATTTTAGAAAAAATCCATTTCATACTTTGAGATGTGCACCAGAGGATGGAGGGTGATGTGGGCTACCACACACATCTTAATCCCATGCTAGAAGGACTCTTTTCTTTTGCTCATGCCAACATGCACACGTTGAATCTGATTTGCACCAAGAGTCCTTCACAACTTGGACTCTTCATAATTGATGTTAACATGGGATGTGGCACCCTAATTTAGGTTGCTTCCAAGTGGCATGATCTGACCCAAATACCCATCAATTGGGCTAGCTAATTAGCAAGGGATGAGATCAAATTGATCTCCAAAGGAGCTAGGGTTTTCACACGTGCTAGCATGTTTATCGGAATCCTGATTGAATCCAAAATTTCAATCAATCTTTTTTTAAAAGGGATCTTAACTAATTTTTATATGTGTGTGACCTATTAGGTTTCACATCTAGCTAATAGTAGGTTTGGGTGTAAGTTGACTAAATTTGATTAGACTTCAATCTAACCGATTAAGGTCCAATCGAGCTAACCCGAGCTCAACAATTAGAATCCTTTCTAATTGACGATCGAATTAAATTTTTTAATTTGATCAAAAATTTATAAGTCAAGATTTATATTTAGTAACATATCATGACTATCCAGAAGATATAAAATTTGATAAAAATATCAAATATATCCTTCAGTGATAAGTTACCGTGCAATTCAATCTTTTGATCATCCTTGCATCCTGAATATGTTCATGAGTATGGAATCATATCAAACTCAAATATATGTTCATATCAATTCTCATTTAACCAATAATGACTTTGATAAAGAAGCATTAGAAACTCTTTCTAATCTCTTTTCTGCTTTTGGTCAAAAGACTTTTTTCGAGTCATCTAGGATTGAGAATACATAGGATGCGATCTCTGTTGGGAATTGTGTCCCAAAATCAATCATTAGCCTGTTGACAGTTGTGCTTATCATTGTAATTGTATATAAATTATTGAATTAATAAATATTATTTGATTTTTTTATCACTGTGTACATCTCATTTTGAACTTCTGTTATGTGATGAAGTCCTTAGGACTATTTGATTCGATATAGGAGGATATATCATTTAGTCCTTAAATGAGTTCATGATCAAATGATATGCTATTACTAGAATGATAGACAAATCAAGTGTAGGACATTATGTGCCATATAGGTTGGTTGTCCTCTTAACTAAGGAGCATAGAGATGCTGGTATGGCATGTAGATGAAATATAGGAGTACATTTCACTGAATGTGACCAACTTTGGAGTACTCTACTGTCAAGAGTCTCTTCGAAAGGATATAGGTATAAGTGTCCCTCCGATCTGAGATCACCACGATGACCTGCAAACAACTCACTATGCTTTGGAGCCTGACTACCTGAATTTTTAATTCAACGATGAAAGGTTTTTGGGTATAATCAAGTACTTGTGAAGTCGGTGTGTGAGTCAAAATAGAATTGACCCCTTCGAATAAGTAGGAGTTAATGTATCAATGTATTTTAATTCAGTAAAATCTTGATCAGGATAATCCATGTGATGAATTTTGAAAATTGAAATACAATATGGATGATCATATCAAGATTGGTAGTTAAACCCTAAGTCACCTTAAGCATTTGGGTCAAAGAGATGAATTATACAGTAATTATATTTAAATAGGTTCTTGAGTATTGCTTAGCATACATTCGGCCTATCCGGACGTCGGGTACCATTGCTAGATAGTTACTCCAATTGGTACAGAAATCAATTTCTATGCTACCGACTTAGGTTCAAACCTATAGAGTCACACACATTAAAAGTTTTTCTCTGATCACATGGCTAATCTGAAGAGTCTCAATCAACGAAGACTCTGGTGAAGAGTCCCACTTGACGAGGACTCTGCTGAAGAGTCCCACTGGATAGGGACTCTAGAGAAGAGTCCCACTAGACTTGGACTTTATCATTAATAAAAAATTAATTAGTGATTAGATTATTAATTAACTCAATTTGATTGAGTATTAAAGTCTGGATCAAGTCTGATTGAATTTGATTCAATCAAGTCAAGTCTGATTAGGTTATGAGATGATCTAATCGGTAACGGAGAAATGATCCTGATTTGATCGGATCTATAGCTCAATTAATTTATTGAAGTGATCAAATTTAATTTAAGATATAAGAGCCTAATTAAATTATATTTATCATATTTTATTTAGGTCTAATTGGATTGAGTTTGAAAGAAATTCAATTGGTTAAATCCTAGAGTCCCAAATGAGTAAGACTCTATCCCTTGCACCACCTAAATTATCTCATGCTTTTCTTACCACAAAAAATTAGTTTGTATATGAGAAAATTAGAAAATAATAATTATTTTGTCACTCACTAAGGATAGAAATTGATTGGTTTTGATTTAAATTCAAATTAATTTAAATTTCAACTTAAAACCTTATCCATATCCTTCCACACATTGGCTACTTTTGAAGGGGTCTTGTGTATGAGAAAAGGAGGTCTTCCCAACTGATTTTCATATCCAATTTTCTATAGTAAATCTCTCTTTAAGTTAGATAAGGGTGAGAAAAAGTTGGAGTTGAATTGAAATTCAAAAGAATTTGAATTGTAATAAACTCTAGCCCTTATCCTGTTTTATTTGGTTTGTGCGACAACTATAAAAAGGCCATAATTTTGTATGCCAACAGAAGAAAACTCTTCACCAAGAGATACCAGAGAGAAATAGAGTCAAAAACACTTCTTTGAGATGCGAGGATTGGGTGGGTTTTCTTCTTCTTTGATGTGAACAAAAGAGGAGACCATTCTCCTCTTGGGTGAGAGACCTAGAACTGTTCTAGATTTTTGGGTGAGAAAAAAACTAAAGAGAAAAAAATCTTCATCTAAATTTTTTCCACCATCCAGTATCTTTCTCTAATCTATCTTTGACATCAACAAGGTTTGAGATGATTGAGGAAGGAGATCAAGTCAGATCTGCCATCAGAAGCCAACTGCATAAGCTAGCACTGTCGTGGAGGGCTGATCGGTCCGAGGGACTTCGTGTGGATCATCCGTAGAGGTCGGACGCTTGTGCGGCTGCTTAGCATTAGTGAGAGCTTCATACCATACTTACCAATAGTAGAGATCATCAATCCATAAAAATGTGATGAGTTCTGAATGCTATCGATATAATCTAAAGGTTAAATCAAATTCAGGGTATCGATATGATCGATGCAGTTTTCTATTTTATTTCAGATTTTATATATATATATATTTTATGTCATAGATCTTTAATGGTAGTTTAGATCTAATCTAAGATATATTTAGAAGATTAAAATATTTAATCTTTTATTATTTCATCATAAAATTTTAAAAATACATGCTTTGAACTATCCATTTTGAAGGAATCAGATCTAGGGTTTCAGGGTTAGATCTTGAAATTTTTTTCAGATCAGGCAACGGAAGACTAAAATAAATCAAAATTTATCTTATAAAATTAGAGAATTCCTAGATCTATGATCCTATTACATGATTATTATATGACATTAAATCAAAAATTAAAATATAAATAGCAAGAACTACATGTTGATCATATCAACATATTTCAATACTACATCTAATGTATGTAAAATATAATAGATCAGATCTATTACCTTGCAAGTTAGATGTTCTAACTTTGCTGATCTGGATTTGAGGATGATGTTGTGAGCTGCATATATGTCTGACCTCTAGGAGTCATCCATACGAGCTCACAAATCACGATCAAAAGTCCTGGTCCAGGAAATCAGCACAGTATGCTAGTACTGTGCTGATCCTTCTTCAATGGTCGATCAATACCTTCTTCTTCTTGATTTAGACTCTTTCAAAGATGAGAAGTAGGAGAAGGAGTTTTATATGTGACACTCTTAGAAAACTTACAGATAGAGGAAGGAAAAGGATGAACCCAGCAACTCTAGAAGAAGACCCTCTTCTTCTTCTCTTTGCTCTAACCCAAACACCTAGATTTGTGTCTATTAGATCTCCATGCTCCAAGACTTTTTTTTCCTTAATTTTTGAATGCCTCAAAGATCTCTCAATGCTCTATGTTTCACAAAAATTGCATAAAAAAATTTATTTTAAATAGAGAGATATGAAGAGTCCTTGTCTAGGTCAAATACCTAGTCAAGACAAGGGGTGCCCAACTCTTGGGCATCCCCTCCTTCTTTTTCTACTATGGACCACCACTAAAGGGTGCATATTATGTGCTATAAAAGTCACAAAAATTTTAAAAAAAATTTAGATAAAATCAGTGCCATAAGGAAAGAGTTTTGATTTTCTAAAACTCTATCTCATAGAATTTGAAATCCAAACTAATTCCTACTTTGACTTGGTCCACAACCACATTCCATGTAAGAGAGAAAGAGAGAAAAGTTTTGGACATGTGTGAAGATCTGAGAGAGAGGGTTTTATTGTATAAAATAAGAGAGAGTGGGCGCGCGATAAGAGAGAGTGGGCGTAGGGAGCTAAGGTGGCATAAGGTGGAATCCTAGTCTTATTAGGATTCAATCTATGACTTGTTCAAATTTGATTTCTCAAACCAAATCAAATCAAAATTAAATCAATCTAATTAAAATAGGTCTTAACCTAATTAAGAGTCTAATTTAATCAGATTAAATTAGATTTAAATCTGATTTAATTTTTTAATCAAATTAGAAATTAGGTTGACCCAAGTCCTATTTGAACTAGGACTAGTTTTTTCTTGCACTTGACTTATCCAATAAATCAATTGGACTTAATCCAATCAAATCCAAACTAAATCTAATTAAATTATATTTAATTAAACTTAATCTCAACTCTTTGGCTTAATCAAATTAAGCCAATTAGCAATCAAATTGCTAATCGATCCTCCTACAATACTTGCACTGGGTTAAATGTCAATCGTATTGATCGTTTAACCCTAGAACGATTCTTAATCGTTGATCAACCATCCAATCGGATTATGAACTCTAATATGTGTGATCTCATAGATTTGAATCTAAGCTAATAGTATCAAAATAAATTTCTGTACCAATCGAAGTGACCATCTAGCAATGGTACCCGACGATCGGATAGGTCAAATGTGTAGAACAACATCCTTAGAACCCATGTGGATATAGTTTTCATATAATTCATCCCCTTGACCAAAATGCTAATAGGATACCTCAGAGTTCAACGGTCAACTCTGATCAGGTTGTTTATATTGTATTTCAAAATATCAAATCCATCTGATGGATTATCCTGGCCAAGGTTTTGCTAAATTGAAATATAGCGACTCATTCTTCTCCAACTCCTGGAGTGGTCAATCCCATCTCGATCACACTCTGACTTTGCAAGTATTTGACTGTGCCCAGAAGCTTTCCATCACTGAATTAGAAATTTAGTTAGTCCAGTACCAAAGCACAGTGAGTTGCTTGCAAGTCACTGAGGTGATCTCAGGTCTAAGGGACACTTATACCTATATCCCATCAGAGACATTCTCGACAGTAGAATGCTCTGGAGTTGGTCACATTCAATGATGATGTATCCATACATCTCACCTGTATGCCATACCAGTATCTCCACACTCTTTGATTAAGAGAACAACTAATCCATATGGCCTACAGCGACCTATGCTCGATAGAAGCTGTCGTCCTTATTAACAGCCCATCATTTGGTCGTGAATAATTTTTAAGGACTAATCGATAAATCCTCTCTTTATAGAATCAAAATAGTCTTAAGGACTTCATCATAACAATGGAGTTCATTAGATGATGAAAATATATGATGAAAATATCAAAAATATATTTTATTTATTAACAAATCAATTACAATACAAGGTTGCTCAACCATCAACAGGTTGACGATTGGCTTTTGGGACATATTTTTCAACATATTTTTCCTTCAATCTCCTCTTACTAAGAGTGATCGATTCCATGTTGACCTACTCACAACCTTCATACACACTCCACTATATCTAAAACACCTCATGTTGGGAAATATGTCCCAAATGCCAATCATCAGCCTGTTGACAGTTGAGCAACCAAGTATTGTAATTGATTTGTTAGTAAATAAAATATATTTTTGATATTTTCATCATAAGTTTTCATCTTCTAATGAACTCCGTTATTGTGATGAAGTCCTTAGGACTATTTAGGTTCAATAAAGAGAGGATTTATCGATTAGTCCTTAAAATTGTTCACGACCAAATGATAGGTTGTTAATAAGGATGACAGCTTCTATCGAGCATAGGTTGCTGTAGGCCATATGGGTTGGTTGTCCTCTTAACCAAGGAGTGTGGAGACACTCGTATGGCATACAGATGAGATATAAGGGTACATCATCATTGAACGTGACCAACTCCAGAGCATTCTGCTGTCGAGAATATCTCTGATGGGATATAGGTATAAGTGTCCCTTAAACCTGAGATCGCCTCAGTGACTTGCAAGCAACTCACTGTGCTTTGGTACTGGACTAATTAAATTTTTAATTCAGTGATGGAAGGCTTCTGGACACAGTCAAGTACTTGAAAAGTCAGAGTGTGATTGAGATGGGATTGACCACTCCAAGAGTTGGAGAAGAATGAGTTGCTACATTTCAATTTAGCAAAACCTTGGCCAGGATAATCCATCAGATAGATTTGATATTTTGAAATACAATGTGGACAACCTGATCAGAGTTGATAGTAGAACTCTGAGGTGTCCTATGATCATTTTGGTCAAAAAAATGAATTATATGGAACTATATCCGCATGGGTTCTAAAAATATTGTTCTACACATTCGACCTATCTGACCGTCGGGTACTATTGCTAGATGGTCACTTCAACTGGTATAAAAATTTATTTCTATACTATCAGCTTAGGTTCAGACCTATGAGGTCACACATATTAGAGTTCATGATCTGATCGGATGGTTGATCGACGATTAAGAATCATTCTAGGGTTAAATGATCAATACGATTGACATTTAACATAGTGCAAGTGTTGTAGGAGGATCGATTAGCAATTCAATTGCTAATTGGTTTAATTTGATTAAGTCAAAAGGCTGAGATTAAGTCTAATTAAATATAATTTAATTAGATTTAGTTTAAGCTTGATTGAATCAAGTCCAATTGATTTATTGGATAAGCCAAGTGCAAAAAAAACTAGTCCTAGTTCAAATAGGACTTGGGTCAACCTAATCTCGAATTTGATTAAAAAATTAAATCTAATTTAAATCTAATTTAATCTGATTAAATTAAGCTCTTAATTAGATTAAGATCTATTTTAATTAGATTGATTTGATTTTGATTTGATTTGGTTTGAGAAATCAAATTTGAACAAGTCATAGATTGAATCCTAATAAGACTAGGATTCCACCTTGCACCACCTTAGCCCCCCATGCCCACTCTCTCTTATCCCATGCCCATTCTTTCTTATTTTATGTGACAAAACCTTCTCTCCTAGATCTTCACAGATGCCCAAAACTTTTCTCTCTTTCTCTCTTGCATGGAATGTGGTTGTGGATCAAGTCAAAGTAGGAATTAATTTGGATTTCAAATTCTATGAGATGGAGTTTTAGAAAACCAAAACTCTTTCTTATGGCACTGATTTCACTTAAATTTTTTTAAAAATTTTTATAAATTTTATGGCACATAATATGCACCCTGTGTTGGTGGTCCACAATAGAAAAGGAAGGAGGGGATGCCCAAGAGTTGGGTGCCCCTTGTCTTGCCTTGTTTGGATAATCCTTGACTAGGTATTTGACCTAGACAAGGACTCTTCATATCTCTCTATTTAAAATAAATTTTTTTATAAAAAATTTGTAAAACATAGAGCATTGAGAGATCTTTGGGGCATCCAAAAATCAAGGAGAAAGAGTCTTGGGGTATGGAGATCTAATAGACACAAAATTAGGTGTCTGGGTTAGAGCAAAGAGAAGAAGAAGAGGGTCTTCTTCTAGAGTTGCTGGGTTCATCTCTTTCCTTCCTCCATCAGTAAGTTTTTTGAGTGTGTCTCATCTAAAACTCCTTCTCCTACTTCTCATCTTTGGAAGAGTTCAAATCAAGAAGAAGGAGGTATCTGATCGACCATCGAAGAAGGATCAGTGCAGTACTAGCATACTGTGCTGATTTCCTGGACCAGGACTTCTGATCGTGATTCATGGACTCGTGTGGACGACTCCTAGAGACCAGATGCATGTACGGCTGGCAACATCATTTTTAAGCCCAGATCAGCAAAGTTAGAACGTCTAACTTGCAAGGTAATAGATCTGATCTATTATATTTTACATACATTAGATGTAGTATAGAAACATGTTGATATGATCAACATGTAGTTCTTGCTCTTTATATTTTAATTTTTGATTTAATACCATGTAATAATCATGTAATAGAATTTTAGATCTAGAGATTCTCTGATTTTATAAGATAAATTTTAATTTATTTTTATCTTTCGCTACCTGATCTTGAAAAAATTTCAAGATCTAACCCTGAAACCCTAGATCTGATTCCTTTAATTGGTATCAGAGCCTAGGTTGTTTATTACATGATTATTTATACGTGCTTAGATTATTTTTTAGATTATATCTAAAATTTTCAGATCAATCACAAACAGTAGGTTATCCTGCTGTAAGGTTTACCCCTTACAGTGCAAAGGTTGTCCTAGTTAGTGTAGATCTATCTTTAATCATAAATTTGTTAGATATGATCTAGATTAAATTCATGATTTATTAAATTTAAAAAATATTTAAATCTAAAATAAAATCTCTTTGTTAATAATTTTTGTGCAAAGAACTATCATATATTTGTCTAGAAAATTTGTGCAGTTTAAAGTTGAAATTATTTCAATTACATGAACCTGTTTAGATTAGATCTAAAGTAGTTTCATGCTTATTTCACTTGCATTTTGATTATGAATCAAACATGCAACTTGGTTGGTAAAACAATGTTGTAAAAATATTTGACAAATATGAAAATTATTTTTCAAAAGCCGAACCCCAACCCTCAGTCTAAAATTTAATTGAGAATTAAGAAGTTGTTTGATTAGGTTCTAGGATTGTGAATTAAAGAACCTAAGACACAAACCATAACACATTGGGTTAATAGGTTAGTGAAAATTAAGTCCATTAATTGGGTTAGACCTAAGGTTAGATTAAAGATGGACTTAATTAGAGAATTGACTAAATCTAATCAATTGTTGTCTTAGATTAGGTCAAGAATTCTCTAGATCAATTACAATAGTTGTAGTTGGTCAAGTCCATATCTTTAACGAGAACCAAATGGACTTGATTCTTGGCTAAGCAGTCTAGCACAAACTGTTAGGTTGATCTAACCGAAACTAATTAAATCAGTTGGTGTCTAAGGTAAACCAGATCGATGATTTTTAACTGGCAGCCCACTTACCTGGCCATTTCTGATGGTGTCTAAGGCAAGCTTTGGCAAATCTTCCTATCAATCGAACTTACCTAACCTCTTGGTGAAATTATGTTTTGATCAAATCATTTGACTATTCAAGCTGACCCATGTTAGCTAGGTAAATCAGTGTGACTGATTTAGGTGCTCCTAGACCAACCCTTTTAATGGTCTCCCTTAAGATGACTTGATGAAGTCAGTGAGAGGATCATGATAAGCTGGTTCATCTGACCTCCTCCTCTAAATCAATTAAATCTTCTAAAATTATTAGATCTTTAAAATAAAATAGTTATGATGATAACTAGATCATAGCCTCCCATTAAGTGGATGATAATGGGTCCATCAATTGGATAATCATTGGAGGCCCAAAGGCCTGATGCTTATCGACTGATGGAATTATCATTCATAATATGATTTCTTGACTGCATCTTTCTAAATAGTAGTTAGGTTAGCCAACCAAAGTTGGGCCTAATCATTCATTGGCTAGATGGACCAAGTATGGTCATGTTAATGGTTGGACCTAACCAGACATTTTCAGTGGAGGCCAAAGCCTACTGATTAGGGACTGGGGCAAAATTAAAATTACTAAAAATTATTTAAATTAATAATTGGTTATGAACCTACCCTTAGATGTACATGGGTTGGCTAACTAAAGTTGGACTTGTGTGCAGTCTAAGTGTCTTCTAGTACCCACTAAGGAATTAAGGTAATTCCTTGAATTGGAGGTAGAGGCTACCAATTCAAATAAAATAGTGAGAGAAATCTTTTGATTAAAGTCTAAATCTTTAGGTTTAATGAATCAATTACTAATTAGGTTATGATTTTCTTTTGTGCAGATATGGCCACTTCCCTATCGCTCCGATCATTATTGGACAATGATAAGTTGGTGGGATCCAACTTCAGTAGCTGGTACCGAAAGTTGAAGATAGTCCTGGAGCATGAATGGATCCTATATGTGATAACAGATCCTGCACCTGAGGAGCCAACTGCCAATGCATGTGGAACATTCAGAGATACTTACCAAAAGAGGCTCAGTGATCGGACTACAGTGTGCTGCATCATGCTGGCTGCCATGAGCGACGAGTTCAGTCACAGATTTGAGATGACTCAGCCAAAAGACATACTTCAAGTGTTGGAGAATGCCTTTGGTACACCCGATGACGTGAAGAGGCACAAGACTAGTTGTGCCATCTTCCATGTCAAAATACGGGATGGTGCCTCTGTCACTGATCATGTATTGTACATGATCGAGCTGATAGAGCATTTGAGCAAGCTCGGCTTCCTTTGCATGAGCAGCTTGGGAAAGATGCAATACTGAACTCGCTGCCCAAGTCTTATCTCCTCACTCATTATAGAATGATAAAGCCTGAAGTAAACTATCACGGGTTACTAGGACTGCTTCAGAACTTTGAGAAGGATCACCAACTCCACAAGGAGTCAGTGAACTTAGTGAGAGGTTCATCTTCTGATTCTCGATCCTTCAAGAAAAAAAAGAAGAACAAAAAGAAGAAAGTGAAGAAGGTGCAAGTTCAAGCTGGGACATCAGTGCAGGGCCAGACCAGAAAGATCAAGCCCGATAAGAGTCAAGCTGAACGATTCTTTTGCAAGAAACGGTGGCACTGGAAGAGAAACTGTCCTCAGTACATTGCCTCCCTAGATCCGAACAGGCAAAGAAAGAAGCAAGCTATTGCTGGGCAAGGTATTTATATTATAACTCCTTGCAATTTCTCTATTTGTGATATAACTGAGTGGGTATTGGATACCGGTAGCCCTTACCATATTTGTAATTCGTTGCAGGGGTTGCAAGCCAGTAAGAGATTCGAGCAAGGCGAGAGGTTCCTGAATGTTGGAGATGGAAGATCAGTTTCAGTTCTAGTATTAGGAATCTTGAAACTTGTATTTGAGTCCCATACCATTGTTCTTAATGATTGTCATTTCTGTCCCAGTTTCTTTTTAAATATCATTTCTGTAGGCCTTCTGGCCAAAAATGATTATAAAATTTCAATAAAGAAACAAGTTCGTAATATCATTATGAATGGTGTTACTATTTTTTGTAGACATTTGAACAATAGTGTGTATATGTTATCACAACCTGTTAACGTAGTCTATTCTATAGGCAAGCACCCTAGATTAGATAGTGTATCAGATATCTACTTATGGCATTGTAGACTAGGTCATATAAATAAGAACAGGATAAACAGGTTGACTCAAAAGGGAATCCTCGAAGTCAGTAATTGTGAATCACTTCCAACCTGTGAATCCTATCTTTTTGGTAAAATGATCAAGTCACCTTTTACTGGAAAAGAAGGTAAGAGAGCTACTGAGCTCTTGGGCCTAGTACATACTGATGTATGTGGGCCCATGAGCACAAGTGCTAGAGGTGGATATTTCTACTCCATCACTTTCATGGATGATCTATTCAGATATGGATATGTCTATCTGATGAAATATAAGTCAGATTCATTTGAAATGTTTAAACGATTCCGAAGTGAAGTAGAAAAACAAACTGGAAGGAGTATTAAAACTCTTCGATCTGACGAGGAGGGAAATACCTTTCTGGTGAGTTTCTCATATATCTAGGAGAGAATGAGATTCTCTCCCAATGGACTCCCCAGGAACACCACAGCATAATGGTGTGTTTGAAAGGAAAAATCAGACTCTGTTAGACATGGTCCGATCCATGATGGGTTTTGCTAGCTTGCCAATATCCTTCTAGGGATATGCACTCGAATTGGCCTGTTATTTGTTAAATAGGGTTACAAGTAAATCTGTAATTAAGACTCCATATGAGATATGGACAGGGCGTAAGCCAGCACTTTCACACCTTATGGTCTGAGGGTGTCCAGCCTATATCAAATGGTTAGTTACAGATAAACTTGGACCTAGGTCTGACAAATGCACATTCATAGGGTACCCCAAAGAGATCAAAGGATATTTTTTCTACCATGCTAATGAACAAAAGGTATTCATCAGCCTTAAGACAATCTTTTTAGAAAAGGAGTCCCTTGGTGAAGGAACCATTGCCTCTAAGGTTGAACTTGATGAAGTTCAACAGGTAGAAAGACTGACATCAATAGTTAAATCTGAGTCAGATTTGATTAGATCAGATTCGGAGCCCAATGTACCTACACCATTAAGGCAATCTAGTAGAGTACCACATTAGTCGGACAGATACTATGATTTTTTGGTCCGAGAGGATGATCCTATCGAACTCGATGAGAATGATAAAAATTCGATCACCTATATGGATGCAATGCAGAGACTTGATTTTGAGAAATAGCTTGAAGCCATAAAATTCAAAATAGAGTCTATGAAGGTCAACGATGTATGGATATTGGTTGACCCACCTAAAGGGGTTAAACCCATTGGGGTGTAAATCGGTCTTCAAAAGGAAGAGGGGTGTAGATGGAAAGGTGGAGACCTATAAAACCCATCTGGTTGCCAAGGGGTATCGCCAACGTTATGGTATTGACTATGACGAGACGTTCTCCTCTGTGGCAATGCTCAAATCCATTCAGATAATGCTTGCAATAGCTGTCCATCTGGGTTATGAGATCTGGCAGATGGATGTAAAGATAATTTTTCTGAATGGAGAGCTGACCGAAGAGATGTATATGATACAACCTGAGGGGTTTACATCTACAGATGAGTCCAAGGTGTGCAAGCTTCAGAGATCCATTTATGGATTGAAGCAAGCTTCTCGGAGTTGGAACATGCATTTTGATAAGGTGATCAAAACGTATGACTTCGTTAAGAATGGAGAAGAACTCTACATCTATAAATGGGCAAATGGTCTAGTTGTGGTATTCCTTATCTTGTACATGGATGACATTCTCTTAATCGAGAATGACATCCCCGCACTACAAGGAATAAAAGTTTGGTTGTCATCGCAGTTCTCCATGAAGGACTTAGGTGAAGCATCCTACATCCTAGGGATGAAGATCTATAAGGATAGATCTAAAAGAATATTTGAATTATCTCAGTCCACATACATAGACACTGTGCTGAAGAGGTTCAGCATGGAAAATTTCAAGAAGGGCTATCTACCGGTAGGCCATGGAATTTTTCTCTCTAAGAAGGATTGTCTAACAACTCCTGAAGAGAGAGAGCGTATGAGTAGAGTCCCATATACTTCGATCGTGGGATCTATTATGTATGTCATGATATGTACAAGGCCAGATGTGGCATACTCACTAAGAATAGTGAGTAGATACCAATCTGATCCTGAAGAAAACCACTGAAAAGTGGTTAAAACCATCCTTAAGTATTTGAGAAATACTAAGGACTAATGGTTGGTTTATGACGAGTCAGATCTGAAACTTCTGGGGTTCACAGACTCCAGCTTTTAATCTAATCATAATGACAGCAAAAGCATGTCGGATTATATCTTTACTCTGAATGGTGGAGCCATCTGCTGGAAGAGTTCCAAGCAGCATACTATGGCAGACTCTATTTGTGAGGTGGAGTACATCGCAGCATCGGATGCCGTGAAGGAAGTTGTGTGGCTGAAAAAATTCATCATCGAGCTCGAAGTAGCACCCTCCCTCGATGGTCCGATCCTGCTCTACTGTGACAGCATTGGTGCCATAGCTCAAGCGAAGGAACCTAAAGCACACCAGCGGATGAAGTACATTTTGCGTCATTTCCACCTGATCTGAGAGATCGTGGATGGAGGTGATGTCAACCTTCAAAAGATCGATGGAAAGGAGAACCTGGCCGACCCTTTCACTAAAGCCCTGGTAATAAAGGAGTTCGACAACCACAAGTCAAAGATGGATATTAGATACTGTGCCGAGCGACTTTAGGACAAGTGGAAGTTATTGGAAAATATGTCTCAAATGCCAATCGTCAGCCTGTTGACGGTTGAGCAACCAAGTATTATAATTGATTTGTTAATAAATAAAATATATTTTTGGTATTTTCATCACAAGTTTTCATCTTCTAATGAACTCCGTTGTTGTGATGAAGTCCTTAGGACTATTTAAGTTCGATAAAGAGAAGATTTATTGATTATTCCTTAAAACTATTCACGACCAAATGATAGGCTGTTAATAAGGACGACAGCTTCTATCGAGCATAGGTCGCTGTAGGCCATATGGGCTGGTTGTCCTCTTAACCAAGGAGTGTGGAGACACTGATATGGCATAAGGTGAGATGTAAGGGTACATCATCATTGAACGTGACCAACTCCAAAGCATTCTGCTGTCGAGAATGTCTCTGATGGGATATAGGTATAAGTGTCTCTTAGACCTGAGATCGCCTCAGTGACTTGCAAGCAACTCACTGTGCTTTGGCACTAGACTAACTAAATTTCTAATTCAGTGATGGAAGGCTTCTAGGCACAGTCAAGTACTTGCAAAGTCAGAGTGTGATCAAGATGGGATTGACCACTCCAAGAGTTGGAGAAGAATGAGTCGCTGTATTTCAATTTAGCAAAACCTTGGCCAGGATAATCCATCAGATGGATTTGATATTTTGAAATACAATGTGGACAACCTGATCAGAGTTGATAGTTGAACTCTGAGGTGTCCTATGATCATTTTGTTTAAGGAAATGAATTATATGAAAACTATATCTGCATGGGTTCTAAAGATATTGTTCTACACATTCGACCTATCCGACCGTCAGGTACCATTGCTAGATGGTCACTTCGACTGGTACAAAAATTTATTCTTGTACTATCGATTTAGGTTTGAACCTATGAGATCACACACATTAGAGTTCACGATCCGATCAGATGGTTGATCAACGATTAAAAATCATTCTAGGGTTAAATGATCAATACGATTGACATTTAACCTAGTGCAAGTGTTGCAGGAGGATCGATTAGCAATTCGATTAGTAATTGGCTTAATTTGATTAAGCCAAAGAGCTAAGATTAAGTTTAATTAAATATAATTTAATTAGATTTAGTTTGGACTTGATTGGATCAAGTCCAATTGGTTTATTGGATAAGCCAAGTGCAAGAAAAAATTAGTCCTAGTTCAAATAGGACTTGGGTCAACCTAATCTCTAATTTGATTAAAAAATTAAATTAGATTTAAATCTAATTTAATCTGATTAAATTAGTCTCTTAATTAGGTTAAGACCTATTTTAATTAGGTTAAGTTAGTTTTGATTTGAGAAACCAAATTTGAACAAGTCATAAATTGAATCCTAGTAAGACTAGGATTCCACCTTGCGCCACCTTAGCCCCCCATGCCCACTCTCTCCTATCCCACACCCACTCTCTCTTATTTTGTGTGACAAAACTCTCTCTCCCAGGTCTTCATGCATGCCCAAAACTTTTCTCTCTTTCTCTCTTACATAGAATGTGGTTGTGGATCAAGTCAAAGTAGGAATTATTTGGATTTCAAATTCTATGAGATAGAATTTTAAAAAACCAAAACTCTTTCCTTATGGCACTGATTTTATCCAGATTTTTTTTGAGATTTTTGTGGCTTTTATGGCATATAATATGCACCCTTTTTTGGCAGTCCACGATAAAAAAAGAAGGAGGGAACGCTCAAGAGTTGGGCGCCCCTTGTCTTGCCTTGTTTGGATAATCCTTGATTAGGTATTTGACCTAGACAAGGTCTCTTCATATCTTTCTATTTAAAATGAATTTCTTTATGAAATTTTTATGAAACATAGAGTATTGAGAGACCTTTGGGGTATCCAAAAATCAAGGAGAAAGAGTCTTGGGACATGGAGATCTAATAGACACAAAACTAAGTGTCTGGGTTAGAGCAAAGAGAAGAAGAAGAGGGTCTTCTTCTAGAGTTGCTGGGTTCATCTCTTCCCTTCCTCCATCTATAAGTTTTCTGAGAGTATCTCATCTAAAACTCCTTCTCCTACTTCTCATCTTTGTAAGAGTCTAAATCAAGAAGAAGGAGGCATCTTATCGACCATCGAAGAAGATTCTTTGATTTTATAAGATAAATTTTGATTTTTTTTTAGTCTTCCACTGCCTGATCTTGAAAAAATTTCAAGATCTGACCCTGAAATCCTAGATCTTGTTCCTTCACCTCATATATTTCTTAATACCATACCTAGGTATGAATCAAAATATGAGTTCACATGCACAAGATTCTATGGTGGTCTCAGGTCTAAGGATCACTTGCACAACTCTCACTTAGAGAACCATCTTTGACATGCAAGTAAGGCTTCCATAAGATGTTCTCTTTCATCGAGTCAATTTAGCAGACTCATTTCTCAAATGAGCATCCATATGCTTATATTAGTGTCCCATACACAAGTGGCTAGTGAGATCTACCACCCTCTCCATCGAGCATACATAGGATGTGCCAGTCTATCCATAACATTGATCTTCGACTCGATGCTCCTACGATCAAAAATATTTAAGATTAGGACTTTAAGATTTTAGATCTCACTAGAATGACCCATTCATGTCTTTCAAAATTATTATCCTAATCTTTGGGGTTCATCATTATCTTAATTATAATAAGACGTAGCTAAAATAATGAATCAATGCCTCATTTTATTATCAAATAATAAATATCATTATATGAGTTGAAAAATTATAAAAAAAAGTTTTATTGCAACACACTTGCGATTGGCTTATAGGACACTCTTCTTTCACATCAAAGAATAAAGATTCTAATTGAATATTTGTACTTATTTTATAATTTGCTCTAGGGACTTTTAGATGCAAAAAGACTCCCCCCATTTTATCAGATCTCCCGCACTCTCCGAGTAGAGAAACAAAAACTCTAATGTGACAACTGAATTTCTAGTAGATGCTATGATTCCACCGATGTCGTGCACCTCACCTAACAGTTATTGATAACACGCACATCGATGCATGGATAACTCTTTGTCTAGATGCTTCTCTAAGCATGTTGCAACTACTTGGTCTCTAAGTCATATGGGCTCACTTAACGGTTATTGTCCACACTTCTTAGTTAAGTCAGATCCATCGTTCACAAGCAGGTGCAAAACTATCATTAGATCTCTCACCTAACAGTTATTTGGCCCAACTCCATCGTTATTCTGAAGCAACTCTTTGCTAATAGAGTGATTGCGTATTCTCGATGCAACTAAACTACTATGATCAGTCGAGAACAATCAACACCAGTAGCACGCCCGCATATCTACAATGGTGGAAGATCATTGGACTTAATATTTATGAAGAGATTTGAATTTAGATCTCATCTAATCAGTCATCACATGACTGATCTAATTGGTATAGGCTAAATCAAATCGCCAAGCAACCATATTTGAGACTCAATCTTCCAAATTGGTCAGGTAAGTGGAGATTGATTGGGATCCCCCCATTGCTTTTTTTAGATACCAATAAATTGACCAGATCAGTGAAGAGAACCAATTAAATAACCATCTTTTAATTACTTGCCTTAGACACCAATTGATTAATTGGTCCAAATATGTTAGCTTAGGTGAATCAGATTCGAGCCATAGAGCCAAATTAGATCCTTAGGTTAATTGATTCTATATATGAGTGTCAATCGATTCGATCCATAATAATTGTATGATCTTAAGCTCTGTTAACCTAACCTAATTAACACTTAACTTGATTTGATCAACTACTAAATCGATTTTGACCCATAATGATTAAATCAGAAATCCTAGATGTAATCCAATTACATGACCTAATTTGATCTACCCATGACCAATCCCTCATACACAAATATTAATTTCAGATCTTAAATCTAAATTTTTAGATCTAAATTCTTTACATAAAAAATAAGTTTTGATCTCAAAATAATTTTTAGATCATATATACAAACATATATCATATACATGAATAAGGTTTAGGTTATAGAAACAGATTTCAATCCTAAACATGCTTTCATATATTATATATACGAATCAAAATAGATCTAGATCTCGAAACTCTTTTCAAATTTAAACAACAAAATATATATCATATATATGCTAAAAAAATTAGATCTAAAATTTTATTTTAATTAAAAATTTTAATTTTATTTTAAGACAACCATACAGCAAAACAAGTTATGCCAGAGCAACCTTATGTCAGAATGACATCAAAAACTTTCAGATCTGAAATTTTTTTCTACAGATTTCAAATCTAAATCCTAATCTCATGCATATGATGTGACTCTAATACCACTATTGGGATTTCATGATTTCATGTATGCAAAAATTTTTCAAAATGAGTATGCAGCAAAATTTAAAATTTTAGATTAAATCTAATTTAATCGAAGCATGCATAAGATCAAATCATAAAATCATAAACAGGATCTATATATATGAGATAGGATTCAAATACAGAAATCAAATAGAAAAAAGTAAATAAACTTCATACCTTGGCATGAGTCGATTTTCACCGCAAACTGATGATCATGGATATCTTCTGAAGGTCTTTTGAAGCTGCACAAGTATCCGACCTCTACAGATATCTACACGAGGCTTCAGTCTAATTAGAAGCTTCTTGATCTCATCGAGGTGCTAGCTCTCTTGTAGAGATTGCATCTTGACGGTTGAAAAAATCTTCTTTTCTCTCAAGATACTCTTAGAAAAGAAGAAGATAATAGGAGGATGATGATCTCTATGCTAGAGATCATAAGAAGAACTCTTTCTTCTCTTTTCTTCTTAAAATTCATGCACCCAATCTGTATGCTGGAGATGTAAAAATTTTATCCAACTTTTGAACAAAGAGAAGAGAAAAACTCATGTCCAACCTAGGACAAAAGATGGGAGAGAAGAGGCCCCAACAACCAACCTTTGGTTGTTGGTATTAAAGAAGAGATATGATCACATATATCTCATGCCATGAACCTATACGCCATGCTCTCTCCCCTTGGATTTTTCACGCACATCTTACTTTGATTTTGGCATCAAAACCTAATCTCATCTGGTTGGTTCCACGCCCCATATGGATCCCATGTTTAAATAGGTGAAGGGATAGAGTTTAGGTAGGAGATAAGAGACCAAACAACCTTGGACTCTTAAATTTTATGCCACCCAACACCTACTATTTTTGTGCCCATATTCCTCACAGAGAAAGGGGATTAAGAGGGCTTCTTACATGCTAAAGAAAGGGAAGAGGGCATGGGATAATTAGTATCCAAATTTGGTTGGCATAGGGCTTATTTTATCGCATGGAGGGAGAGTTTTAAGATTTTAAGACTCTTCTTTAGGTGGCTACTTTAAATCAATTTAAACTTTAATCAATTCTAATCATATTAGAAATTGATTAAACCTAAATAGATTAAAATTCAAATCTGATTAGGAGTCCAAACTATTTAGATTAGATGTCACCTAATTAGAGGAGTCTTGGTCCTTTTAGACTCTTTCTTGATGCTTGAGTCAAACTCAATTTAATCTTAATCCAACTAGAATTTGGTGCATCTATGAAGAAGAGAATTCTTAGTCCAAATAGGAACCTAAACACTTGGTTAGATTCTAGTCTAATTAGAAATTAAGTCAAATCCAAATCTTAATTCAACAAGGAATTATCCTCTCATCCAATTTGATTATCTTATAATCCAATTAGACTTGATCAAATCAAACCCATATCGAGTCAAATTAAATCTAATTTAATTAGACTTGATATAAGCTCCATTGCTCAATAAAATTGAGCTAATTAGCAATCTAATTGCTAATTAATCCTCCTATAACTCACTAACTCTTTAGCGAGTTACTTAATTGCAACTTTTGTATTGAATTAATCATCAATCAAATTGATAATCAAATCCTATCATGATTCATAATCATAATTCAACTATCTGATCAGTCAAAAGCTTCTTTGTGTATAATCTCATAGGTTCTAATCTGTTTGATAGTGAGATATATTATGATCTCTATCATAATATCATCAAAACTTCTTTCAATGGGTTGGAACCATTCCAACTCTGCCCATTAGAGATCATCGATCATCGAGATGATACTCATGGATCTCACAATCCACCAGTGACACCTAGCAGTATGCAGGATAATCCAGCAGAATAAAAGATGATGAACCTCTAGGTGTAGTTAACGTATGATACAGTCCCTCTATTATGAGTCCTGATTAGATGGTAGATCATGGATGAATTATCAAACCTCATCATCGATTATATGATAGATTCAATTAGCTCGAGTCCATATGTGATTCTTATAAAAAAAATTTTCTATTAATCACACTGCTATGGCTATAGACTTAAAGACTCAGCTCCTTAAATCTCATAGGACTACTCTCTTCTGCTAGGATCGATAGATTCCATCTAGATATCCATCCTACTCCTACAGTAGATCAACTATCATCAACATCCACTATAAGGACTCATTGAGTCAATATTTATGTGTAGTCAAACTCCAGCAGCCACACTGCGAGCAGCTGTAGCACCGCAGATTAAAGAACCGGTTACACTACTGCAGCATCGAGAAAGTCACTAATGAGTGAGCAGACATCCATGTGACTTTTTAAGTTGGTCACACTCAGTGCTAGTTATTCTCTAACAATCACCTGCACTCTCGCTCCAGTGTCACTATATCGCAGACTCAAGACTTATCTGTCTGAAGGAAGCAATCCGTGTATTAGTTTATTTGGATCAATCATCATCCCCATGATGATCCTATGATCAGAAATAATTTAGAAATTAACCATCAATGACACGTCTCAAATTTTTAATTCTTTAAGAATATGTGTTATCGTCTTGTTAATTCCTTGGATGATTCATGGACATATAAAATATAAATGGTAATATAAATGCCCTTTAAGCACAAAATCATGTCCTAGTAATATGATATGCATCAGCCAAGATTGGCTTCTAGGGCATACATCCAATATTTCTTTGGTCCAATGGTTGGTGAGGGTATTCATTAGGTCGCTCGCAGCTACATGAAGTCATCTAGCCTCTATAAAAAATTTCACATGAAGACTGGTGCAGATTAGGGACTTAGAGGTGCTAGCCTGCAAGCAACTTTGACAGTTGATCTCTTCCTTCTTTTACAAGCACCTTGGACACTCCAAAGTAGTAGAGGATCTAGAGGAGGAAGAGAGGAGGAGGAGAAGAGCTATGGAATACCAAAAAATAGCAAGGGAATTGATCATCCATGATGCCAAAGGAGAGGAGACTCCTTTTAATAGACTTAGAATTAGGGTTTCATCCAAGAGAGGGCGCCATATTCTCCATGCCACAAACCTTTTTGGGCATCCAAAAATTTCTAGATTAGAAAGTTGGCATGGTGAGGGAGATTTGGTATCTCACATGCCCAAAAACTCTCCAAAAAAAATAGGAAAAAATCAATATGGTGCCAACAAATTTTCTTGTATGAAAATTCTTTTCTTAGTTTACATCTTATCTCTAATTCGGATCACATTCGAATTATGCAAGAGATAAGAATATGACTCATCAAATATTGCTGCCCACTCTTATTGGACCCTCTATCATGACACCAAAAATTACAACCCAAATCTAATTAGGCATGGAGAAATTGGCATGGGTTCAGGAGTGGCGCAGGAGATAAGGATAGAGTCCAAGTTGACAAGAACTCTTCATTTTCAATTCTGATTCTAATCTGAATCAAATTTGGATTGAACTCACTGATAAAAATAATCTAATCTAATTAGAAACTTAGATATCTCATCAAATTTCTAACCCAATTAGGAATTAGCCGAGTCAAAATCTTGATCAAATCAGGATCAAATTTTTCTTGTAATCGGACTCGATCATATCAAATCCAATTAGAGTCGAACTGAATCCAATTCAATTAGACTTGATCCAAAACTCTTTGCTCAATCAAATTGAGTCAATTAGTAATCTAATTACTAATTAATTTTTTATTAATAGTAGAGTCTCAATCTCAGTGGGACTTTTCCATAAAATCCTAGTCTGAGTAGGACTCTTCATCAAAGTCACAATCCAAGTAGACTCTTTAGCCATCTGATCTGATCAAATCTTTTAATATGTGTGACCCCATAGATTTGAACCTAAGTCAGTAACATAGGAACAACTTCTTATATCAATCGATGTAACTATCTAGCAATGGTGATCTGACGATCGAATAGGTCGAAGTGTTGCAAAGCAACCTTCTAAAACCTGCTGGCGTATGGTTACCGTATAATTCATCCCTTTGATCCAAATGCTTAAGATGACCTAAGATTTTACTGTCAGCCCTAATTTAGTTGATCACATTGTATTTCAACCTTTCAAATCCATCTCATGGATTATCCTGGTTAAGATTTTGCTAAATTGAAATACACCGATGCATATCTCCTACTAATTCAGAGGGGTCAATTCCATCTTGACTCACACACCGACTTGATAAGTACTTGACTGCACCCAGTATCCTTCCATCACAGAGTTAGAAACTCAGATGGTCTGATACTAAAGTATAGTGAGTTGCTTATAAATCATCGGGGTGGTCTCAGGTCTGTAAGATACTTATACCCATACCCTTCATGAGCTACTCTTGACAGGAGAGTGCTCGGCACATGGTCATGTTCGATGTGACTGTACTCCTACATTCCATCTGCATACCATAATAGTGTCTCTACACTCCTTGGTTAAGAGGATAATCAACTCATATGGCACACAATAACCTTCACTTGATATTGCTATCGTTCTAGTAATAGCATATCGTTTGATCGCGAATATTTTTTAGGACTTAATGATAAATCCTCCTTTATCGATTAATTATAGTCCTAAGGACTTCATTACAACACAGAAGTTCAAAGATGATCAACTAGTAATAAAAATATCAAATAATTTTTATTAATAAAAATTTATATATAATTTACAAGATGAGCATAATCGTTAACAGGCTAACGATTGCTTTTGGGATATATTTACCAACAACTCTCACTTGGATTAAAACCAATCGGTATAGTATCGAATATCCATCTTCAACTTGTGGTCATCGAACTCTTTGATTCTGAGAGCTATAGTAAATGGATCTGTCGGGTTCTCCTTCCCGTTGATCTTTTAAAAGTCGATGTCACCTCGATCCACGATCTCCTGGATAAGATGAGAGCGGTGCAGAATATATTTGGTGCGCTAATAGGATCTTGGCTTCTTGGCTTGAGCAATGGCTTCAGTATTATTATAGTATAACAAGATAGGTTCATCAATAGAGGATGCCACTCCGAGCTCGTCGATGAACTTCCACAACTATACAGCTTCCTTCGCAGCATCAGATGCCGCGATATACTCCACTTCGCAAATAGAGTCTGCCACGGTGTACACTTAAAACTTTTTCAGCAGATCACTCCACCATTTAGGATAAAAATATAATCCGACACACTCTTGCTATCATCATGATCTGACTGAAAGCTGGAGTCGGTGAACCCCACAAGTTTCAAGTTAGTTTCACCATACACAAGCCACTGGTCCTTAGTATTTCTCAAATACTTAAGAATAGTCTTTACGACTTTTCAGTGATTTTTTTCTGGATCAGACTGGTATCTACTCACTAGCTCTAGTAAGTATGCCACGTCTGATCTCATACATATCATGACGTACATAATAAAACCTACTGTCGAAGCATATAGAACTCTACTTATACGCTCTCTCTCTTGAGGAGTTGTCAGATAATTTCCTTCTGAAAAAAAATTTTTTAGTCTATCGGAAGATAGTCTTTCTTAAAATTCTCCATGCTGAACCATTTCAGTATGGTATCTATGTACGTGAATTGAGAGAGTCCGAGCAGCCTCTTAGATCTATCCCTATAGATCTTCATCCCTAGGATATAGGCTGCTTCTCCCAGATCCTTCATGGAGAATTTTGATGACAGCCATACTTTTATTCTCTATAATATAGGGATATCATTTTTTATTAAAAGAATATCATCTACATACAATACAAGAAATATAATTATTGAACCATTTGCCTATATGCAGGGTTCCTCTTCATTCCTAATGAAGCATTACGTTCTAATTATCTTATCAAAATGTATGTTCCAACTCTGAGATGCTTGCTTCAATTCATAAATGGATCTCTGAAGCTTGCATACCTTGGACTCATCTATGGATATGAAACCTTCAAATTGTATCATATACACCTTTTCGTTCAGCTCTCTATTTAAGAAAGCTGTCTTCACATCTATTTACCAGACTTCATAGTTCAGGTATGCTACTATTGCAAGCATAATCCGAATAGACTTAAGCATTGTCACAGGAGAAAATATCTCATCATAGTCAATACCATAATGCTGGTGATATTTCTTGACAACCAAACAGACTTTATAGGTCTTCACCTTTCCGTCTATGCCCCTCTTCCTCTTGAAGACCCACTTACACTCTATGGGTTTAACCTCTTCAGGTGGGTCAACCAATGTCCATACATCATTGACCTTCATGGACTCCATTTTGGATTTCATGATTTTAAGCCATTTATCAAAGTCAGACCTCTGTATCGTATCCATGTAGGTGATCGGATCCTCATCGTTCTCATCGAGTTCGACAGGATCTCCATCCCAAATTAAGAAATCTAAGTATCTGTCCAACTGATGTGCTACTTTACCAGATCGCCTTAAGTATGTTTGTTCATTGGGCTCTAGATTTGATCTTATCAAATCTGGTTCAGATTCAATTATTGGTGTCGGTTCTTCTACCTGTCGAACTTCGTCAAGCTCGATTTTAGAAGCACTTATTCCTTTACTAAGAAATTTCTTTTTCAAAAAGTATGCCTTACTGCTGACAAATATCTTTTGTTCAGCAGATAGGTAAAAGTAATATCCCCTCATTTTCTTAGGATACCCTATGAAATTATATTTATCAGACCTAGGACTGAGCTTATCAATTTGTAATCATTTAACATAAGTCGGACACCCCCAGATCCTAAAATAAGAGAGATTCGGCCTATGCCCTGATCATATCTTATATGGTGTCTTACTAACTGACTTACTCAAAATATTATTGAGTACAAGACAGACTATTTCAAGTGCATATCCTCAAAAGAAGATCGATAGAGTTGCAAACCCTATCATGAACCGAACCATGTCCAACAAGGGTCGATTCCTCCTTTCTGAGACACCATTAAGTTATAGTGTCTTTGGAGGGGTCCATTGAGAGAATCTCATTCTCTCCTAGATATGTCAAAAATTTACTGGAGTGGTATTCACCCTCTTAGTCAGACTGAAGAGTTTTAATATTTTTTTCAGTTTATTTCTCTACTTCATTATGGAACCGTTTGAATATTTTAAATGATTCGAACTTGTGTATCATCAAGTAGATGTACCCATACCTAGATAGGTCATCAATGAATGTAATAAAATAGCTATACCCTCCTCTGGCATATGTGCACATAGGTCCACAAACATCAGTATGTATCAAACCCAGCACATCATTGGCTCGTTCACCTTTTCCAGTAAAAGATGACTTGATCATCTTTCCAAGCAAACAAGACTCAGGTAGGTAACGATTCATAATCGTCTTTATCAAGAATTTCTCCTTGAGCTAACCTGGTCATCCTGTTCTTGTTGATATGACCTAGCTTACAATGCCAAAAGTAGGCATCCATCACATCATTTATTCTAGGATGTTTATTTGAAATATACATTACATTAGGCCTAGATATAATATAGATACCATTATTCAACTGTCCGCACAAAATTGTAACACCATTCAAAATGATATCACAAAAATTTTTTTTATTGATATTTCATAATTGAAATTGGCCAAAAGGCCTATAGAAATAATATTTAAAAGAAAATTAGGATAGTAATGACACTCATCAAGAACAATGTAACGAGACTCGAATATAAGCTTGATGATTCCTAAAGTTAGAACTAGAACTGATCTTCCATCTCCAACGTTTAGAAATCTCTCGTCATCTCTAAATCTCATAGTGATCTGAAGACCTTGCAATGAATTGTAAATGTGAATAGGGCTATCAGTATCCAATACCCGGGTTATTATATCAAAAAGAGAGAAGTTACAGGGTACTATCACATAAGTACCTTGTCTAGCAACTAATTATTTCTTTTTCTTTGGCCTGTTCGGATCAAGAAAAGTGATATACCGAGGATAATTCCTCTTCCAGTGACTCTGCTTCTTGCAAAAGAAGTACTTTGCCTTACTTTGATCAGTCTTGAACTTAAGTTTCTGGGACTGACTCCCAGCACCAGGCACCTTCTTATTCTTCTTCTTTTTCTCTTTCTTAAAGGGATAATGATTACCTGAAGAAGATCCTCTCATTAAATTCACCATCTCCTTGTGGAGTTGGTGATCCTTCTCAAAAGTCTGTAGCAACCCCAACAAACCATGGTAATTGACTACAGACTTCGTCATTCTAAAATGACTGAGGAACGGTAGGTAGGACTTGGGTAGGAAGTTTAGGATCGCATCCTTCCCCAGCTGTTCATGTAAAGAGAAATCGAGTTTGCTCAGTTTTTCAATCTACTCGATCATGTATAATACATAATCGATAACAGATGCACCCTCCCTCATTCGAGTATTAAAAATGATGTACCTAGTCTTGTGCCGCTCAACATCGTCAGGAGTATCAAAAGAATCTCTCAACACTTGAAGTATTTTCTCTGGCTGAGCCTTTTCAAACTTTTGACTGAACTCATCGTTCATGGAGGCCCACATGGTGTAACAAACCATGGTGTGGTCATTGAGCCACTTCAAATAAGTATCTCGGATCGCTCTTCAGGCGTTAGGAGTAGGCTCCTCAGGTGCCAGATCCGTTATCACATAAAAGATCCTCTCGTGCTCTAGGACTATCTTTAACTTTCATTATCAATTATCAAAATTCGATCCGATAAGCTTCTCACTGTCCAACAGTGATTGGAGTGATAAGTTTGAGGCCATATCTACACATACAAAAAAAATACAAAGCCTAATTAGTATATAAATTTATTAATCCTAAAGACTTGAACTTTAGTCTAAAGGTCCTTCCACTATTTTATACGAATTGGTAGCCTCTACATCCAATTCGAAGAATTATCTTAATTCCTTAGCAGATACTAGAATCCACATAGACTACATACAGGCTCGAGGATGGCTCGGTCAACCCATATGCACCTAAGGGTAGGTTCTCAATCAATTGTTTTTCTAAATAACTTCTCGTAATTAATTTAGCCCCAGATTTTATTTCAGTAGGAGATGGGCCTCTACTGAAAATTTTGATTAGGTCAAACCATTAACATGAACCTACTCAGTGATTCTACCTAATGAGTGATCGAGCTCGAGGATGGCTTGATCAACCCAACCATCATCAGATAGTTTAACAGAGTCATCATATGATGAATGATAATTTTATTATTCAGAGTGAACACCAGACGGATGGCACCTGCAATGTCAATCATAAATAATGGATCTATTATCACTCACCTTAATGGGAGGCTATGATCTAGTTATCACCATAACCAGTTTATTTTAGGGACCTAATAATTTAGAGAGTTTAATCGATTTAGAGAAAAGAGAAGAGAAGAAAAGATCAGTTAGTAGATCATAATCCTCCCATTGACTTTATCAAGTCACTGAATCGAGTTAGGTCATGCTGATTGAACTGACACCTAGATCAGTCATACTAATTAACCTTAATGGCATGGGCTAACTCGAATCACTTAGCGATCTAATCAAAATATAGTTCAGCAAATCGGCCAGGTAAGTGAGATCGATGGGAGGATCTGCTAAGCTTGCCTTAGATACCATCGAAATGACTAGATAAGCTGCTCTCAATTAAAAACCACCGGTCGAAATGCCAAATTTACTTTAGACACCAATTGGTTAACTCGTTTTGATTTAACCAATTTAATGATTCGGATTCAACCACTGAGCCACAATCAAGGTCTATTTGGTCAAATCAAAGATATGGACTTGACCATCTATAACTATTAGACTAGAGAAATCCTGATTAATCTAATTCAATATTTGATTAGACTTAATCAATTTCTCTATATGGTCAATTAATTCTTTGATTTTAACCTTAGATCTAACCTAATTAAAGAGAAGGATCTGATTTGAGCTAACCCATACCTCATGTTTTATGCAATGCCATTAGATCTAAATCATAATTCTAGATCTATTGAGTTTAACACTTAATTTTCAATTGAGTTTAACACTTAATTTGCATAAACATGGTTAAGATTTTAAAAATAATTTTTTATATAAATTTTTTACATCAAATCATAAAATTTTTTAGATCAAAACTAAATTTTTATGATTTTTAAATTAAAATAATTTTAAGTAAATAAAATTAGATGTAACTAGTTTCTTCGCAACTTGCATCACATACAACAACACCTAGGATTTCAAGATCTAGAATTTTACAAGAAAGTAAGTTTTCACTTTTCATTTTCTTCTTCATGGGACCTCACAGTGGCATCCCTATACGTCATGAAGAGTACTTCATTGAATGAAAAGAGAGGGTCATGAAATCATACTTGCTCTTATGATCGAATGGCCTGGTGATTATCTAATTCGAGTACTTTGCTACTCAGAATATCTAATCTAAATAGATAATAATCAGATCTAAAAATAAACTAATTTAGATCTAATCTAAATCATAAATAATCAAATAAAAAAAAAATCAGATCTAAAGTCATATTAATTCACATCAAAATAATCTGGCTCTGATATCAGTTGAAAGAAATATGCGGTAATGCAGTACATGTGATTTTAAAAATTTTGTGCAGTAAAAATGAAAGATTAAATAATTTAATCCTGATGACATGCATAAGATCTAATTTTAAACTACCACATTATAATCTATGATATGAAAAATATGCACTCTAGATCTGAAAACAAAACATGCATCGATCTCATCGATGCTGAAAACCTAGATCTAACTATTAGATCAACTATAGGAATCAAAACAAGTTAGAGATCATTACCAAACAAATTTTGATCTTGATCTTCTCTGATCCAATAGTTGGAGAGGATATTCCTCAGGTCACTTGCAGCCACACGAAGTTGTCTGATCTCTATAAAAAAATCTATGTGAAGACGGCACAGATCAGGGACTTGAAGGTACTAGCTTGCAAGCAACTTTGATAGCTAATCTTTTTCTTCTTCTACAAGCACCTTGAACACTCCAAAGCAATAGAGGATCTGAAGGAGGAAGAGAGAAGGAGGAGAAGAGCTTTGGAATACCAAAAAACACTAAGGGAATTGATCATCCATGACACCAAAGGAGAGGAGACCCCTTTTTATAGACTGGGAATTAGGGTTTCATCCAAGAGAGGGCGCCATATTCTCCACACCACAAACCTTTTTGGGCATCCAAAAATTTCCAGATTAGAGAGTTGGTGTGGGGAGGGTGATTTGATATCTCACACACCCAAAAACTCTTCAAGAAAAATAAGAAAAAATCAATATGGTGCCAATAAATTTTCTTGTATGAAAAAATATTTTCCTAGTTTACATCTTATCTCTAATTCGGATCGCATTCGAATTAGGTAAGAGATAAGATTATGACTCATCAAATATTGCCGTCCACTCTTATTGGACCCTCTATCATGATGCCAAAAATTACAACCCAAATCCAATTAGGTGTGGAGAAATTTGCATGGGTTTAGGGCGCAGGAGATAAGGATAGAGTCCAAGCTAACAAGAACTCTTCATTTTCAATTCTAATTCTAATTCAAATCAAATTTGGATTGAACCTACTGATGAAAATAAATCTAATCCAATTAGAAATCCAGATATCTCATCAAATTTTTAACCTAATTAAAAATTAATCGAGTCAAAATCTTGATCAAATTAGGATCAAATTTTCCTTGTAATCGGGCTCGATCATATCAAACACTATCAGAGTCGAATTGAATCCAATTCAATTAGACTTAATCCAAAGCTCTTTGTTCAATCAAATTGAGTCAATTAGTAATCTAATTACTAATTAATTATCCATTAATAATAGAGTTTCAGTCCTAATGGGACTCTTCTACAGAGTCCTAGTCTAAGTAGGATTCTTCACCAGAGTCACAATCCAATTGAACTCTTCAGCCATCTTATCTGATCAAATTTTTTAATAAGTATGACCCCATAGGTTCGAACCTAAACCAACAGTATAGGAACAACTTTCTATACCAATCGATGTAACTATCTAGTAATGGTGACCCGACGACCGGATAGGTCGAAGTGTTGCAAAGCAACCTTCTAGAACCTACTGACGTATGGTTGCCGTATAATTTATCCTTGATCCAAACGCTCAAGGTGACCTAAGGTTTAACTGTCAACCTTAATTTAGTCGACCGCATTATATTTCAACCTTTCAAATCCATCTCATGGATTATTTTGGCTAAGGTTTTGCTAAATTGAAATACACAGATGCATATCTCCTACTAATTTAGAGGGGTCAATTCCATCTTAACTTACATACCGACTTGATAAGTACTTGACTGCACTCAGTATCCTTCCATCACTGAGTTAGAAACTCAGATGGTCCAGTACTAAAGTACAGTGAGTTGTTTGCAAGTCACCGTGATAGTCTCAAGTCTGAGGAACACTTATATCCATACCCTTCACGAGCTACTCTTGTCAGCAGAGTACTCGGCACATGATCACGTTCGATGTGAATGTACTCTTATATTCCATCTGCATGCCATAACAGTATCTTCACACTCTTTGATTAAGAGGACAACCAACTCATATGGACACAGCAATCTTCACTTGATATCGCTATCGTTCTAGTAATAGCGTATCGTTTGGTCGCGAACATTTTTAAAGACTTAACGACAAATCCTTCTTTGTCGATTAATTATAGTCCTAAGAATTTTATTACAATACAGGAGTTCAAAGATGGTCAATTTGTAATAAAAAATATCAAATAATTTTTATTAATAAAAATTTATATATAATTTATAAGATGAGCACAATCATCAACAGGCTGACGATTGGCTTTGAGACATATTTTCCAACATGAGGCTCTCTGACTAAATGATAGTGTTCAGGATGCTGATGACAATGTCCTGTGATTTAGTCTCAATGGCCCAAATTGAGCGGGAAGGATGTGTGGCGAGATCGAGGAATTAAGGGGAGCAAGTGGTGAGATAGGGAAGGTAGAGGTCGGGGTGCAGGTGGAGGATGGTGGGGTGGCGGCAGAGGATAAAGAAGTAGTCGAAAGAAGGTCTCAACTAGAAAAATAGGTTATGATCCAAACGGATCGGATATCTTTGATAATTTTTTCTCCTTTTATTAAAGCTGCTATATGTTGAATCTTGATTGATGTGGTCTAAAAATGATACGATGGATCTGATTCAATATATTTTTTTTTTTTTCTGTTGAACGAGATGAACTTTAATTAGGAAGGATCGTTACAAAACCTTGAAAAGGCAACATCCGTAACGGATGAAAACGCCGTTTCAATTTATACGCCTAAGATCGCTGGGACGGCGACGGACCGTTACGTGACACCCAGCCCTTCCGGTCCCCGGCTGGCGATGAACCCCCACTCCGTGTTGGAACCTTGTTGAGGGCAAAATTGGAATTCTATATTGAGGAAGTCGGGAAATGGGACAAAATCCAGCATAAGTTTCCTGAAAAAGCTGTTGTTAATTGCGTAAATAAGATAAAAAATAGGGCCTTTCTATTAAATTACGAAAATGCCCAAGACATTCAGCGAACAAATCTAACCTTCATTCTCCAGAGTGATCAAAAATGCATCCAGGGAAGTGCTTGGCGTGGAAGTCACTTTTGGCAATTGGAATACATTGTCAGGTTGTTGGTCATCACGGCCTCATGTTCACCATCGAACGATGAGAATTTCTATAGCTATTTAATAGCCATCTTTATTTTTTGAAATTTATTATCCAAATAATATTAAAAAAAATTTATTTATCAAACTAATATATTTTTTAATTTATTTATTAAAATAATATAAATCTATAAAACGTCATTTGGAATGATATTTTTTTGATAAAAAATACTATTTCAAATGACATTTTATAGTGTCCACGTCACCACCTTCTCATCCCACATGGATCATAAAAAAAAAAAATCATCATTTGAAATGACGTTTTCAAAAATATCATTTCAAATAGTATTTTCAAAAAAAAATAAAAAAAATCATCATTTCAAATGATATTTTTAAAGAAAAAATAAAAAAAATTCGTTGTTTGTAATAATATTTTAAATAAAATAAATAAAATAAATTTTTAATTTTAAATAAATCTTAATTTTAAATAAATTTTAATTATAAAAAAAATAAAATAAATTTTAATTTTATATAATATTTTCAAAGTCCTTCGATGACTTCCTATAAAAATAAGAGAGAAAAAAAATAACAAACAGAAAATCAGTCCGTATCATCGCCGTACCGACCAGTACCGGTGCTGTACTGATTTATACCGGTCCAAACCGCACTGCACCGATCTGATGCTAACTTTTGTAGGATAGAATACATCCCATCTAGAGTCGGTACGTCACGGCATCGGATCAATGCAATGCGATTTGGGCCGATATAAGTCGATACGGTATCGGTACTGGTCGGTACGAGGGTGATACAGATTGATTTTTTGTTAGTTTTTTTTTTTTTTTTGAGAGAACTATTGAAGGGCTTTGAAAATATTATTTAAAATTAAAATTTATTTTATTTTTTATAATTAAAATTTATTTTATTTTATTTTATTTAAAATATTATTATAAATAGTGATTTTTTTTTGTGAAAATAATATTTGAAATGATAATTTTTTTTTTAATTTTTTTAAAAAATATCATTTGAAATGATGATTTTGAAAATGTCGTTTAGAATGATAATTTTGATAATTTTGAAAACGCTATTTCAAATGATGTTTTTAAAAATACTATTTCAAATGATAATTTTTTTTATTTTTTTTAATGATCTATGTGAGATGGAGAGGTGGTGACGTGGATACTATAAATTATGGTGATGTAGATACTATAAAATTCTATTTGAAATGATATTTTTTATCAAAAAAATATTATTTTAAATAATATTTTAAAAATTTATATTAATTTAATAAATAAATTAAAAAATATATTAATTTGATAAATAATTTTTTTTAATATTATTTAGATAATGAACTCTTATTGTTTGCTTGGGCTCGAGTATGACTTTGCTTGGGCTCGAGTACGACGGATACTAGAGTATGACTTTGCAGTAACATCGTATGGCGACGGCCACTGGAACCAACAGGTTACTTTCGGGGGATCGGCCCGCGGGATCGGACGGTTAAAATCGTCAATTTAGAAATATAGACTCCGCATTATCTGTAATTGTATAAAATAGGAGTACTTTTGTTAAAGAGCGTTAACGTTTAGTTTGAGAGCGTTAGGTGCCGTGGGGCTTGGCGAGGCCGCCACGCCCGTATAAAACGGCCCTAAAATTTCCGGGGCCAAGTGTAGAAAGAGATCGAGTCCTTTTATCTCCCTCGCCCTCGGCGTCAGATCTCTTCTCGTTCTCTCTCTGTGCTTGATCTCGGAGAAGCCATGGCGGATCAGCTCACGGACGACCAGATCTCTGAGTTTAAGGAGGCCTTCAGCTTGTTCGACAAGGACGGAGACGGTCAGATTCCTCCGCTTAGCTTCCTCTATGTTATTTCCTTGCCATCTTCTCCGTTGGATCCATATATTACTGTAATTTGTTTCCTTTTCCGTTGGTTCTGATGTCTTTTCGGTCAGATCTGGTGGTTGATCTGATTGTGTTTCTATATTTTTTTGGGGGTGTTACATTATCGATGCAGGGTTTCGTCATTGTTTTTGATTTATATCACAAGATAGGTTGAAGTATATGGGTGTTGTTCGTTTTGATACGATCTTTATATATTCTTGATTTTTCTCGCGTCGATTCTTTTGGAAGTTGGATCCTTTTTTTTTTTTTTTTCAAGATGAACTTTAAGGATGGTGTGTATTTGATTGCCTGTTTGTTGCTTCTCAATCCAGATTTATTTGGGTTTAGAATTATTTATTTATTTATTTTGCTTGAATTGATGACTAGTAAATGCTTCTTGATCGCTGATTACATCTCTTATAACTTCTGTTGATTGATCTGAGATTTTTGTGTGTTACATTTTCTTTTTCGGATTTTTATGGAGCACGAGTGTAAAACAGTGACAGATGATACCTTTTTCAACAATGGTCATATTGCTTGTTGGGAACTAAGATCATCGTAGTATTGATAGTGTGTTGATGGACTGAGATTTAATACTAAACCTGGAACATAAACCATATAATTCCACATTGTTCATGACAACGTTACACTTGTTTGGCATAATGACTGGTTAGTTATTGAATTGTTTCCTCCTGATTTAGCATGATTTGCTAATTTTGAAAGGGAACTTGATATGACGTCCTGCTCCTATCCCTGCTCGTTTTGCAGTGCAGCATGGTGCATGTTGTGATTCAACAGCCCTCTTGTGAATCACGCCAAACCCTGTGAATCATGCCAATCCCCTCTTGCCATGTTGGCAATGGGGGAGTCGTGAGGGGCTATAAATGGGGGTACCCAAGGGTTCCTCTAAATTTCTTGGATAGTGTGAACGGTGCTACAACTTTAGATAGTTTTAATGGATGTTATATGGATAAACTTCAGAAGGGGGAGGAAATATGCTTGATGCAATAAGTTGTCACTTATGTTGTAGGCTTGACACATGGGGTTCCCCTTTTTTGGGTGAAGTGGGAGGTCAAAGACCTCAAGAAACACTACATAAAATGCAAATAGGTGTAACATAGAGCATCATTCTGAATCAAGTGAGCAAAATTTGATGAAAAATTTAGTGTCCAATGAGGTCTAAAGTTTGTATGTCTTCTAGCAAGCCATTCCATAGAGGAGTTAGCTTCTCTGAATATGTGATGCACCTTAAAATGCTGTAACTGGGATATGAGTTGACTTATATCGTGAAGCAAAGGATGAAGTTGGCTGACTCTGAAAGCTTCTGATATCCATTTAATAACAACATCAAGGTCCCCTTCTACGATGATCTTACTACAATGTAATCCATTAATAGTTGACATTAAACCTTCCTATGCAGCCCAAAGCTCAGACAGAGGAACTGAAGCCACAGAAAAAACTCTGGAACCAGCCAACAAGGCTTGACCAAGGTGACTTCCAAGCAAAAAACCAGCACCAGCTTATCCTAGTACAAAGGAGTTATCAAAATTGATTTTAACTACACCGGGGGGAGGGGGTACCTAATGAACTTCCTTGTTAATTAATTGAGATGAGCTACTGGTGCTACAGATATCCCGGTGCTCTAGAGTAATTGTTGTTATCACCTTCAATGCCTCATGAAATTTCAAATTCAGATTGATTTCCGAATTAGCCAACTACCTTGAGGTAGTATGTGAACCTTGAAAATGCTTGTTATTCATTAATTTCCATAATAGCCAACGACAATAAGGGACAATAGATTGACTGTGAAAATATCTCAAATTAAACATAGCATGTAAGGAATCAATGGAGATGAAATTGAAATCAGTGGAGAAATATGCCCAAAGATGATTCTAAGTTGATATAGCTGCTGAACAGGCAATTAATACATGTTCTAAATCCTCTTTTAAACCATAAACATCACAAGCAATGGCATGTTGCTGGAGGATGCGTCTTTGAAACAATAAGGCTTGCAGCATAGTTAATACCATAAGAGCTTCCACCAAAACATTTGAATTCGAGGTGCTGCTTTCAACTTCCAAACAGAGGTATGAAGCTCAATGGATTGAGAATTCATTTGTAATTCAGACCTTAAATTCTTGTGTACAACAGATTGTGGTGGAATAGCATGCTGGTTAACAATATTGCTGTTCGATTCCTAAAGAAGAAAAACAAATAAAGTGTAATTTCTCCTCCTCTCTTGCAGTTTTTGTTTTTCCTTTTCAAAAAAATCCTATGGGTCATACCCACCATATAACTAAAATAGGGATCTTAGGTCCCTCTTATTAATATCACATGGCAAGAACCCCAAAGTTTTGGTTGTGCCAGCATCAAGTTGTGATTGATAATGATTCAAAAAGCCCTCCAATAACCTAGTCGCTGAGCTGCACAGATAGTTTACGTATTAAAGCTTCTTTGATCAAATTTAAGGTTTCTGAAATTCAAATCTTCCAGCTAATGATAATCTTCTTGCAGTTAGCTCAGATGTTCCATTTTTGAGCTTTCTTCAGGATTTTCCAACTGTCACAGTTGCTCTAGTAGTAATAAATGTTAATCTAGAGAAACATGCTACATTAAGTTTCCATCATGTAATTTATTAAAACAAAAACTGAATCAAAAGATGAAACATTAGGATCATGAAGATAATCTTGTCGCACTTATACTGAGGAATATTATATTTTGTGAAGGCCTTTTGATTAAGCACTTTTAGAACAATTCTGATGAAAGGATTTTTTATGATGTGTTTTGTCAGCTAGGTGATAAAGAACATTTTGCAACCCATGGATGGAAAAACCGGATAGAGTAATTTGAATGAGTCTAGCTATGACCAAATCTAGCTAAAACTAATTAGATTGAGGTTAGACCTCAAAACCTATCAATTAATCGGTCAGATAGGGGTCAGATGTAGTTTATGTGAAGCTCGTTGAAGTTTCTGGTTTACATGTCCCGCCTTGTTTAGGAGAAATGTTGAGTCAGTTTTAGTTGTTGATAGCTTGCTGTCCTTCCTTTTTTTTTTGGCGCCAGGTGGGGTGGTGGTGGTGAGTAACTATCGAGTGTTCTGAGGATCATTTTAATTTGCTGAGAGTTTGGAATATCTTACCAAATGGAAATTTAGAATTTATGATTTATTGATTAGTCTATGAGATAGATATGGCATGTCATGATTATAATTTACTTGGATAATAATTTCACTCAATACATCAATTAATTAGACCGTTATAATTGATATCTGAAAACAAAAAACTAGAAAAGTAGAAGGATAACTAGGATATTATTGTTCATATCGGTCAGTAAATACCAATTATATCTCGAAATAAGATTGTTCTTTGTAAAGAATGGAGTATGTCAAGGTTTATGATACTGTTGCATGTTCAGCCGTTGAGGAATATAGCCATCATAGTTTTGTTGTCCGACATATCACCTTGTGAAATCCTGTAGAGTCTCAGTGTTCATATGATGTTATGAGTCTGACACCTTTGGTCTGATTTTTCATTTGTTGTGTTCAAAAATATTCATGAACTATATTAACCAATCAATTTCTGTAATTTTGATAATCACATGCTGGAGACTTTCCATTTCTTTGTGTCATGAACATTGAAATATGTGAGCAGCCTAAACCTATTTAATGGAACATTTTGATCTGGTCAAACCTATGAGCTAAGCTCGACTAAGATTAGAGTTTTAGCTCAAACTGAACCCATTTTGGTAAAAATTGGGTATAATCTTGAATAGATTGGAAAACAAAATCCCAAGTATCGAATATTGTTCACAAGTGATATATAATCAGAACTCCAAATATGCTCTTCATTCTTGGAAATGTATATCGGATTTGATGAAATAGGATGGGTTAACATGGTAATTCTAGATGCGTAATGACCCTGAATTTATGAATTATTTCTCTGCTTTTAATTAGCAGAAAGGAAAAACAAGATAAATTTAGACATCAACCAAAAGCTGACCAACCGAAGGTCACTGAATGATCCATCTGAATAATGAATCAGGAAATCCAGGAACAGATTGCTTTTCTAATATTGCCAAAGTTTGAAATATATGTGCATCACATTTTTTAATCAGAAAATGGGTCTTCCTGTTGATTTTATTTTTATTATGTGTATCAGTTCACACTATGTCTACTAATTAATTTTGTCAGAGCCTGGCCTTCTTAAATCCACTAGCTAACATGAATTGTGGATTTTGAGTGCCCTAACATATAATATATGATGTAATGAGAGCTCTAATATATAATATGATGTATGAGTGCCCTAAATATATAACATGTCTAGTGGTATTTTAAGCTGACTGACTGAATGGATTGCTTTTCTAATATAGCCAAAGTTCGAAATGTATGTGCATCACATTCTTTAATCAGAAAATGGCTCTTCCTGTTGATTTTATTTTTAATATGTGTCAGTTCACTGTTTCTACTATCTTAGGAGCCTGACCATTTTAAACTCGCGAGCATGTCTTGTGGAATTTTGAGTGCCCTAGTGTATAATATGATGTAATGAGTTCACATCTTTGGTCTGATTTTTTATTTTTGATATATAAAGTTGTATTAGGACTGTTTTAAGTTCATTAGGTCTGAGCAACTTTAAAATGGTAAGAAGCAAGCAAACTGAATCTCCCATTGGTTGCAGCCCAGCATGGACATACGTGCTTACAGGCTGATGTCAGTGACTTAATTCACTTTTCTTTGCTGTTAGGCCTTGTAGAAGCTCTCTTTCTCTCCCGTCCTCCCCCTTTGTATGTGTGTGTGTGTGTGTGTGTGTGTGTTTACATGCATGTGTGCTGCCTGTGTATGTGTGTTTTACTTTCATGGCCATTGCCATTTTTGTCTTCCTCTATTTTGTTCTATGTATTGCTTAGGAAATCAGATATGGCTCGAGAAGAATAGTCGCTAAATGGATAAGAATCAAGTTTTTAATAGGAAATGGCATGACTCTGATTTCTGCAGGAGACAAGTGAGGTAGCAGAATACAAGTTTGGCTAGTCCTTGATAAAAAAAGACAGTCATTTTGAAAAGCATGTATTTGTCAAAATTTGCAAAAAAAATTCATAACACTGCTATTGCAAGAAACTTTCACAGTACCTACCCCTCCTTTTTCTGAATTGCTTTTTAATGAAGGATGAACTAATTCTGTTTACGCATTTATCAATTATTGAGCACTAATCAGTACTTTTATCTGTTCTATGGAATCGCTATTGCAAGAAATTTAGAAAAGTTTCGGTTAGAATAATGTACCTGTTGCAACAGTTTTCTTCCTTGAAGCCATAGGATCAATGATTATCTGCCTTGAAGCCATAGGATCCATGATTAGGCAGTTCTGTTTTCAGTAAGAAAGCAGGGAACTATTGCAAACCTCTGACAGCTAAATGCTTCTTCTGAATTAAGGTTTAAGTATGCATGTACAAAGTTCACATTTAGTGGGTGATTAACCAATTGAAAATCTAAGTCTTAAAGGAACATGGTTTAATATATCATAGAATGACCGATTCCAACTTGATGAAGGTATCATTATTATTTGATTTTTGTGCCATGTTGTTTAGTGGACTAGAATTTTTACCAATATTCCTTCATACAGCTGCTGGATGTTGCTTAAACACTAGATTATTGATTTAGGATAACATGAATTTCTGCAAGAGGAGGTGATTTATGACCAGGCATAGTCTGCTGCACCAATTCCAGCTTTGGTGTTAGCTGATTGCCAAGGTGTTGTGAGAATACCAGGATGGTATTTTTCTAGATTTCATAGTCCATGAAGCTTCAAGTTATGTTTTTATATGTAATTTACAAGAAGTTTCACAATGATAGCTTTTTCCAATGGATTTGATTTTAGACTTTCTTTTCGCATTCAATTAAAATGGAAGTAGAGAGGGTTAGGGGTGGGGGGAGAGAGAGAGGCTTTCCTTCTGCCTATCAATCTTCTACATCCCAGGTCTCCATTCTACCGTTCGGCTTTGAGTTGATCCCCGTTCCCATCTTTTAAAAGAAGACAAAATGTGACCCCAGCTATCTCTTGCTAGGGTAGGCTTCAATCATTGGGCTTTCTCTTTTTTTTTTTTTTTTGAAGAAATGTTTCATGATCTGCCTCATCCAATCTTGATAGCCTGCCCTTGATCATTTTCTTTCTTTCATTTTGAGGCAGTCCTTTTATATTTTTGGGCTCTGTAGTGCACCTTTCAGACTTCTCTGATCTAGCTATTTCTGTTGCAGTATTAGATGGTAGAAGTGGTGTGTTTTACTGCTTGGTTGTGAATCATTTGTAGCTTTTACTCATTTGATGACTTTCATGCTTGAGAGAGGCCAAGTAAGATACATAATTTTGGAAAAGCTGCCTGAAGTTTTGAGCTCAATTTGGATATTCATTTGATGATTGTATTCATATTATTTAGTTAGTGATCAAAGAAGTCCTTGGCATCACACTTTCTCGTTCTGCTTCATTGGACTTTGGATGCCTGGTGTAGGCCATTTAGAATAGTGGTTGTTGGCATGTGCGGTAAAGAAATTTTTGTATTGGAGCTAATTATTTATGGCTGGTCCTATTCAGGCATTCATGCCTTGGGGCTTTGTGCATGGTTCAATGGATATAGTTGCAAGATGAAAAGCAATTTCTTGCCTTTGTATTGCAAACTTGGATGCCTAGTTTGTGCTTACCTGCAAAACCCACTTTGTAGTTGCAATCTCTCGGCTGTTATTTCAGAACTAGTAAGTCAGGCCATAACAGTTAATGAAATTAGGTCGCCATTTAGCTGTAGCTTGTGAAAGGTTTTAAGTTGCAAACAGGGTCCCTGCAATCCCTCAACTGAGAGGGAGATCTCTTCCTAGAATTCATAATATTCTTCAGCTAAGTATTTATGTTGTTTCATAGATGGTAGTTGATCTCCACAAGTAGTATTCATGGTGGGCTTTGTTATAACAGAACCTTTTTTAGGAGGTTTTAAGGGGTCCATGAAGCATAAGCTAGTTTCTCTTTACGAAAGATTATGATACCCTATAATACATAACCGTGAATTGCTGACATTGGAGGTGAATTCTTGCTGTTCAATCATGTTTGTTCATGCCAAAAGATGGATTTGTGAATTTGATGTTATTTTAAACATATTCTGTCTATGTTTCAGTTGTGCCAGATTTGCAGTCATTAGTTTGTTAATATGGATTGCTTTGGAGATAGAACACAAGGTTGCGCTTTTTATTTTTAATTGATGCTGATAAGCAGCTAGCAGGTGCTGAATCTGCTTGTGTCAAACTTTATTAGGAAAATAAAATCTTAGAAGTGCAGTTTGTTTTGGGTGAAATTTGAACAGGTTGCATCACAACTAAGGAGTTGGGAACTGTGATGCGGTCACTGGGGCAGAATCCAACTGAGGCCGAGTTGCAGGACATGATAAATGAGGTTGATGCTGACGGCAATGGGACTATTGACTTCCCAGAATTCCTCAACCTGATGGCTCGCAAGATGAAGGATACTGACTCAGAAGAGGAACTCAAGGAGGCCTTCCGAGTGTTTGACAAGGACCAGAATGGCTTCATCTCAGCTGCTGAGCTCCGCCACGTCATGACCAACCTTGGTGAGAAGTTGACAGATGAGGAGGTTGACGAGATGATCCGTGAGGCTGATGTTGATGGTGATGGCCAGATCAACTATGAGGAATTTGTTAAAGTCATGATGGCCAAGTGACCTCTCAAGATGACATAAAAAATATGAGGAAATTTCATGGAAGATATGCAGTAAAATACGATCGTTTATCTGGATAGCTTCAGTTGTGAAACAACACAGGGATGACCCTTTCTCTCTCTTCTTGTGTATCATGGGTGGTATTGTTCATTGCACTATTCATCCATGGTTCTCTGAATCTGTCCTCTGTTTCCATCTTGGTATTTGGGTTTTGCTTGGATCGATATGTAGTCCTATTTCTGCAGCTTCCTTTTCCCATCTGTTGCAAACCGGAACAATGAAGACATCCTCTTTCTTGACCTTTTTCTATTGTTTTAATATTTTATTATGTCATGATTATTGCGTAGCTGTGAAATTTTTTTATTCTGATACTTGAAAATGCTGTTATTTTTTGGTGCTTTGGTTGTTCTGGTAATCAGGATGCCTTGCCTTGTGTCAAGGCGCTTGGCGTTCTTCTGTGTTAGTGCGAATCTTATGTGATGACTGGGTGGTGCCGGTTGCAGTAGAGGCAGAGACAAACTGCTACCTGGATCGTTGGGTATTGAGTGGTTTTTAGTTTCTATTACGTCGAAGTGCAATCTACGGTAGTTCCGTATTTTCTTAGGGTTCGTTTGGTTAGTCATTAAAAAAATATATTTTTTTAATTTTTTAATTTTTTAAAAAATAAAAATTACAAATAAATATTTAAAAATCAAAAAAATAAAAATAATTATTATATATGAAAAATAAAAATTTTTATTTTTTAAAATTTATTTTTTTATTATTTTTTTTCTTCACAAAGACGTCGAACCATAAAGTAAAGAATTCGAATTTTTCTTCTTCATCGAGGTCTTTATCTATCCTTTTTTTTTTCTTTTCGAATCTTTCTTCTTTGTCGAGCTTTTTTTTTTTTATCATTTTCAAATATTATTTTTTGCTTTATAACAATATCATTATTAAACATATTTTTTATTTTTATTTAATAATAAAAATTAAAAAAATAAAAAATATTTTTTAAAAATTAAAAAATCAAAATCAAAAAGTGTAACCAAATATATCCTTAGTTGCTGCTCTTTTGAGATCAAATTTGTGGATGATGCAATCAGATGAATGTGATAGGGCTACTTTATCATCTATGGGTTGGAGTGGTTTGATTGATTAAAATAATAAAATAATTTAAGGCTTTGAGATATGTAAATCGTTATCTTTAAAATAATATTTGTTCGCTCAAATAAATTTGCTAATTGGTTTGTAGCAAATCATCCTCCGAATACAACAATCTTATGGAATTTTGTAGAGAGCAATTTTGCATATATGTGAAATAGATGGAAGAATAAAGGTTTTGAGATAGCGGAGAGATTGTTGTATCTGATCACAAAGTTCTATATTTATAAAGCCTGAATATGTGCATTTTTTCTCAGATACGTCATTTATGTACATGCATGACTTTTTAATATGTAAATACATGATTTTTTTAGTTTAAACTAAAGTTTAATATCAATGGTTATCTTATAATAGTGAAACGGTACAAAAGCACCTCTTCAAGGTCATAAGGTTTTAATTTTACAACAAAGTTTATCAGGTAGATATATCTTGAAAAGAAGCCTCTTCCAAAAAAACAACTGTAAATATCCAGTGGCCTTTTCCTTTCTTAGTCATTTATTTATTAGAGTTGACCATATGACACATCCGTTGGCCCTTTATCTCCCTCTTTTTTTTTCCATTTCTTTATTAAGCATTATAATCTATCCAACATTCTCTGGCCCTTTATCTCCCTCTTTTTTTTTTCCATTTCTTTATTAAGCATTATAATCTATCCAACATTCTCCCCACTAGATTATAATATTAATTTTTTTCAAGTTTCTAATAATATAATAATACATATATAAAAGTATTTTCTAATTAAAACCTACATCAATGTAAATATTTTAAAGCTTTAATAAAGTTATTGATGGCTGTTGGTGTAAAAATCCACCTGCGTCGGAGAAGCTGGAGTCGAGGGAGTCGCGGTCGCCGCCGGGACCTGCAAAAGAAGTCTAAACCAGAGGTAGGGTTGCTCCGGCAAGACCCTCCGACGCTCAAGTCAGTTCTCTGCCTCAACAAGAATGGAGTGCTCGAACGAAAATTTTAGCAGAGTTTTTAGGTAAAAATGAGGGCTTAGAGAATAATGTATCTGGGGTCCCCCCTTTTATAGGTGGAGGGAGCAACAGACTGATAGCGATGTTTGTAACCGTCCGGCAGTGGGCTGCCCACGGTCAGGAGGAGTTTGTTGCGAAGAGTAGTGGAGTGGAATCGTGGCTATCACCGGGACATGCCACGTGGAGTCTGTCGTGGGGGGTGGAGCGGCGTCCGTTGTCGCGACTTGTCAGAGGATGGAGGAATCGCGTGGTATCCGTCGCAGGAAGTGGAGCAGGATCGTGGCCATTATTGCGGTCTGCCAGAGAGTGATGGAGCCGCGTGAAATCCGTCGCAGGAAGTGGAGCAGAGTCGTGGCCGTTGCTGTGGCCTGCTAGAGGGTCCAGGCCTGTCGGCCGAAGTCCGACTGGAGTGTCTGGTGGAGAGGGGTGGCTAGTTGCCCGTCTAAGAGGAGCTCGAAGTCCGGCTCTCGTGGGAGTTCGGACGAAGTCTTCCTTCAGTTGAAGTCGGGGACGAGGTCCGGCTCCCACGGGAGTCCGGACGGAGTCTTCCCGCAGCTGGAGTCAGAGACGAGATCTGGCTCCCGTAGGAGCCCGGGCGAAGTCTACCTGCAATCAAAGTCAGGGGCGAAGTCCGGCTCCTTTAGGAGTCCGGACGAAGTTTATCAGTAGTGGGGGTCGAGGACGGAGCCCGGCTTCCCGTAGGAGTCCGGGCGAAGCCTTCCAGCAGTCGAGGTCGGGGATGAAGTCCGGATGGAGTCTTCCTTCAGCCGGAGTCGGAGACGAGATCTGGCTCCCGTAGGAGTCCGGGCTGAGTCTTCCTGCAATGGGAGTTGTGGGTGAAGTCCGGTTCCCGTAGGAGTCGGGACGAAGTTTACCTGTAAGCGAAGTCGCGGGCGGAGCTCGGCTCCCGTAGGAGTCCGGGCGAAGTCCGCCTGCAGCCGGAGTCAGGAACGAGGTCCGGCTCTCGTAGGAGTCCGGATGAAATCTGGTAGTTGTAGGAATCTACTGTTGGAGAAGTTCAGCCGTTGACGAAGTCCGGGATAGTTCGGATTGGAGTTGAATCTGGCTGGAAGAAGTCTGGAAGGGATTCGGGGAACAGCTGATAGTCGTAGAAAGTCGGCTGGCGGCGGAGCTCAGTGAGCACTTGGGACGGCTTAATAGATGACTGGGGGAACTCATGTTGAAGGAGCTCGGGTGGTGCAGTGGGAGTTCATCCGTCAGGGGAATTCAGTCAGCACTATGGGAATCCGGCTGTTGGAGAAGTCCGGAGAGATACCATCTGCGGTCAAAAGCCGGAGGAGTCCTGGGAGGGTCAATCCTATCAAGAACTTCGGCTGAGGGTATTTTATACCCAACACCAGTCCCCCTACTTCCGAGTTCGAATTTTGAATGAAGGAAGTACAGAGAGATTGTCACAGCCGAAGTTGCTCCCTTGATGTCCGCGCGCAATCATCCTCAGATATTTTGGCATTTAATGCGCATGCGCTGGAGTCTTTTCAAATCGAGGTGATCCGAAGAGGCTCTTTTGGAACCTGCAGCGGAACGGTGCTCAAGGCGTGGTGCAATAAAGGCTATGTCAGCCATTTGCCACTTTTTAACCGCTCGCTGTGGTGAGTGGGACACGCGACGAAAAGAGACCGGTTAGAGGGGATTCGCAATCGTCATTATGCCGGATCTCGGGGCCTATTTAAACCCGCACTCCTCCTCCAAGAGTCCCGCTTTATCTGACGGTCTCGTTCTGGTGCCCTTCTTCTCCTTGAGAACTCTGATTTTTCTCAGCACCCTTTCCAGCCTTAGGCGTTCCTCGAGCCGTCCCCATTTTTGCACCTTCGCACCTCTCCGAATCGCTTAGGTTAGTCTCGAAACTCCTTCCTCTTTTTGTTCTTCCTTTTGCCGTTCGATCTTTCTTCCTCTTGCTCTGCACATCAGTCCTCCGAGACCTTGTCCGTGATTTTTCCCGATTTTTAGGGATTTCGCCTCTGTAAGTAGTCTTCGTGTGATTCTAGATGTCTTCCAGGGCTTCTTCTTCTAGCAGTTCTAGGAGTTCGTCTGTCTCGGTCTCCCAGAGTCCTCAGGTGGTAGATGAACCGGTAGCTAAAGCTGAACCTCATCCAATTTTTGCACTGGATGCCATTCCTTGTTCTCTGACTCCGGACGAACTCCAACTGATAAGAGTTCAGTATGGGGTTCCTCCGGAGTACGAACTGGAACTTCCTGGCCCGTCCGACCGGGCTAGTGCCCCTCCCCCTGGCTGCTTCTGCCTGTACCAGGAGGTCTTCCGTGCCGGACTTCGACTTCCTCTTCTGCCTTTTGTCATTACTCTTTTCCGATTTCTGGATATTTCTCTGGCTTCGGTTGCACCGAACTCCTTTAGGTTTTTGATAGGGTTCCTCTCTCTTTGTCATATAGTCGAAGTCCAGCCCACCCTTTTCTTGTTTAGATACTTCTACACCTTCAAGCGTCATCCCACGGCGAAGGATTGGTGGTACTTCTCTCCACAGTTCGGTAGAAAGGGGTTGCTGAAAGGTGCCCCCTCTTCTATCCATAACTGGAAGGAGAAGTTTCTTTATGTTCGATGCCCGACCTTGAGGCTAGGGTTGCCCCCTTGGGGCTCCCCGAGGGACTCCGTTCGTCGGGCGCCCAGCCTGGGGGGGACGATCATCAAGCCTCCCAGAAACTCCTCAAATATCCAACTCTTTCTCTCCCCAACCTCCTGAAGGAGCAGTTTCTGTTCAACATCGGCTTGAGCCCCCTGGATCCTGCCAGTATTTCATCTCTCCTTTTCTTTTCTTCTTTTCCTTTCCTTTCCTCTCTTTCTCCTACTTCTCTTCTTTTCTTCTTTTTCACATCCTCTTTCTCTTTTTCTTCTTTTTCTCTCTTCTCTCTCTTTTTTTTTTTTAGGCATGGATGCCGAAGAAGCACAGATGCTTGCCAGGGGCCTGAAGGCTCTCAAAAGAAAGGGCGCCGCGGCCTCTAGGCTAGCGAAGAAGACCAGAGTGGAGGGGATGAGTTCGGCCGCGCCCGCCCAAGCGACCTCAGCCACCGACGTCCTTGCAGACACTAAGCTTCCAGCCGCCCGGGCTTCCTCGAGGGGTTTGAGTTCTCCTACCGAGGTCCCCACCTCGGAGACCCATCCTGAGGAGGTGCCAGGGGGTGAGAGGAGGAAGACCTTGGCCCACAGGGTCGGCAGTCGCCGGGCTGCCACCGAAGAATCCCGCGGCTCTGAAGAGGAGCAGGGGGATGATCTCTTTAGTGACAGGGACCTAATAAAAAAGCTGGTAGACGGGTGTTCACTGCCCAAAGTCGTCTAGAGGATCGTCCACGTTGATCCTGCACAACGAGTCTGGGACTCGCTGGGGGCCTTCCTCGAGGTAAGCAGATTCATCTTCCTTTCTTCCTTTCGCTTCTTCATTTAATTAACTTCTTAGCTCCCATTCTGACCCTCCGGTCGTCCTTGCAGCTCGGGCACCAACTCTTCGCCAACATCGAGACGACAAACAAGGCAGTGGAAGGTCAGCAGGCCGAGGCTGCCCGCCTTAAGGAAATGGCCCTCGAGGCGGTCGGTCTCCGAGAGGCGCTTGAGAGAGAGAGAGATAGACCTCGACAGAATAGAAGGCCGCCTTGGAGGAGATGGTGAGGAGGGCGGAGGCCGAGGTTGCCAACATGGCGGAGCAGATCCCGACTCTGATCTCGGAGGCTAGGGGTCAAGCGGTGGAGGAGTTCAAGGCTTCCACCGAAATGAAGAAGTTGAAGGTTGAGTTCGGCCAAGCCACATTCAATAAAGGGTTCGAGCTCTGCCAGGAGAAGATGGTCGTGAAATTCCCCAAGCTCAACCTCAGCTTCTTGGATGAGGCATCCGAGGATGAAGCCGGACCCTCCACCGCCGTCGCAGCCACTGTGGACCACCCCCCAGAGGTGCCGAGTCCCCCCGTTGATCCAGAGGTCCGAGACCTTTAACCTTGTATTCTTCTTTTGTTGCCATTTTTCTTCTTTCTTTTGTCTTCAAGAAATGTTTAGTCAATAAAATTGGTCTCCTCCTTGTGGGGGACTTTTCTTCTCTTCTTTTTCTTTCTTTCTTTCTTCTTCTTTGTAATGAGCTGTGTCTTAATGCGTTGACCTCCCGATGGCAATGCCCTGCCGAAGTGCTTCCCTTGTCTCAGGAGATTCCGCTGAAGTCCACGATCCAGTGCATGAAGAAGAAAGTTCTTCATTTGATGAAAAAGTAGAAGAAAATGAAAGGCGAGCTCCGCAGGTTGAGGGAGGGTCACTCCGAAGCCACCGCAGAGGCCACCCGCTTCCGAAACCTCCACGTGAAGGGTATCATGGAGTACAGTCGGAGAAAGATGAACTTCGAGAGGGAGCTCGAGGAACACAGGAAGTGCGCCAGTGATCGAATTTGGGCTCAAGCCGCCAAGATTAGTTCCCTCCGAGTGGAGCTGTCGGCCGCTCAGGAGAGAATTAGCCAGTTGGAAGGAAGCTCATCCTGGCTTTTGACTCGGGCCGACAGCGACTGGAAATGATCGAAGAAGGTCTCCATCCTCTAGCAACAGCTCCAGGATGCCGAGGTGAGCTATGATGCGTACCGGGCCGGTTGGTGCAAGTAGGTGGACGAATACAAAGGGAGGCTCAGGATGGCGACCGACGAAGTTGTCTGCCTTCAAGGGCAGCTAGCTGGAGGGGCTCAGCTTGCTTCCGCTCGGGATTCCAGCGAACTCCAATCCCTAAGAAGAACCACAGAAGAGCTATCTGTCGCCCTTGGGGAGAGGAAGGTCGAGTTGCAGCAAGTGAAGATTCAGCTGGCATGCGAGCAACAGGTCGTCAAGGATGCGGAGGCAGAATCTGAGGTCCTGAGAAAAAGGCGTCGAGAGGTGGAGAACGAAAGTCGATGATTTCACCGTAGATACATGGAGATATTAATGAGAGAGAGGGAATTGAAAGCAGAAGTCAAAAGTTTAAGGCGCTCCCTGGCGAGGGTCGAAGCCGAAAGTTCGAGGTCGGAGGAAGCCGGGCCCCCCTGAGGGCTCTTTTTGCCTTTCGTCTTCCCATGTATATATTTTTTCTTTTGTTGTTTTGTCTTGTTCTTGTTGTTTTGCTTTTCTTCCTTTAGCCTGCTGGGCTTTGTAGTGTATATATTGTGAATGAAATGAAAAAGAGATTTTGTGTTACTTCATCCATGCATTGCATTAAATTATCGTCTGCCGAACTTCTTTTGTCTCTTGACTTGTTCGACGTCGGTGTCGTTCGGAGGTGCCCAGTCATCACCATGTTGATTTGCTTTTCTTGTCGTCCATGGCCGTAGGCTCGAGCTCGTGGTCTGAACTTCGCATTACCTTGAAAGAGTCATTATTTTCTTGACCCATGTCGAGAGCCTCCTTAGAGACCAGGGATGTTCGGTAGGAGCTCCCGTCTTTGTTGAGACGAAGTTTCCTATGTTTTTGGCGTAGTTTATTTTTCATCTGTTGCCGATGTAGTTCGTCGCTTTCCTTTTTAATTTTCCTCCTCTTTTCTGAGTGGGGGTCCTCCCCTTGCTTTTCGTGGGGTCACGTAGAGGTGTAGAGGTGCCGTTGAGGGGGCTTTTCTCTTTATCCGATCATGTTGGGCGATCAGGTTTTTGTCATCATCAGGATGAGGTTCTCCTTCTGCTCTTGACGTAGTCGACCTCAGCTCAGGTTAGGATGAGGTTCTCCTTCTGTTCCCAACGAGGCTGTGGGGGCACATAAAGGTCGTTGCGAGGGCCTCTCCCCCCATCCGGTCTAAAAGAATCGGATCTTCGACTTTGCTCATGTCAGGATGAGATTTTTCTCCTATTCCTAACATGGCTGTGGGGGCACATTAGGGCATTGTAGGGCCTCTCCCCCCATTCGGTCTAAAAGAATCAGGCCTTTGACTTTGCTCATGTTAGGATGAGGTTCTCCTCCTGTCCCTAACATGGCTGTGGGGCGCATCAGGCGTTGTAGGGCCTCTCCCCCCATCCGATCTAAAAGAACCAGGCCTTTGACTTTGCTCATGTTAGGGCGAGGTTCTCCTCCTGTCCCTAACATGGCTGTGGGAGCACATAAGGGCATTGTAAAGCCTCTCTCCCCATCCGGTCTAAAAGAATCGAGCCTTTGACTTTGCCTATGTTAGGGCGAGGTTCTCCTCCTGTCCCTAACATGACCATGGGGGCACTTAAGGGCCGTTATATATGGGCCTCTCTCCCGATCCGATCTTAAAATAATCGGACTTTCATTTTGCTCATGTTAGGATGAGATTCTCCTCCTATTCCTAACATGACCATGGGGGCACTTAAGGACCGTTATATGGGCCTCTCCCCCGATCCGATCTTAAAATAATCGGACTTTCATTTTGCTCATGTTAGGACGAGATTCTCCTCCTGTTCCTAACATGACCATGGGGGCACTTAAGGACCGTTATATGGGCCTCTCCCCCGATCCGATCTTAA
>NC_025993.2:61524941-61629003 GCF_000442705.2 Elaeis guineensis | reverse complement strand
GTTCTAACTTTGCTGATCTGGGCTTGAGGATGATGTAGCGAGCCACACATGCATCCGATCTCTAAGAGTCATCCACACGAGCCCACGAATCACGATCAGAAGTTCTGATCCAGGAAATCAACACAGTATGCTAGTACTGCGCTGATCCTTCTTCGATAATCGATCAGATGCCTCCTTCTTCTTGATTTGGACTCTTTTAAAGATGAGAAGTAGAAGAAGGAGTTTTAGATGAGATACTCTCAGAAAACTTACAGATGGAGGAAGGGAAGAGATGAACCCAGCAACTCTAGAAGAAGACCCTCTTGTTCTTCTCTTTGCTCTAACCCAGACACCTAGTTTTGTGTCTATTAAATCTCCATGCCCCAAGACTCTTTCTCCTTGATTTTTGGATGCCCCAAAGGTCTCTCAATGCTCTATGTTTCACAAAAATTTCATGAAGAAATTTATTTTAAATAGAGAGATATGAAGAGTCCTTGTCTAGGTCAAATACCTAGTCAAGGATTATCCAAACAAGGCAAGACAAGGGGCACCCAACTCTTGGGCATCCTTTCCTTCTCTTTCTGTCGTGGACCACCAGCAAAGGGTGCATATTATGTGCCATAAAAGCCATAAAAATTTTAAAAAAAAATCTAGGTAAAATTAGTGTCATAAGAAAAAAATTTTGGTTTCCTAAAACTCTATCTCATAGAATTTGAAATCCAAACTAATTCCTACTTTGACTTGGTCCACAACCACATTCCATGTAAGAGAGAAAGAGAAAAAAATTTTGGGTGTGCGTGAAGACCTGGGAGAGAGGGTGTCACACAAAATAAGAGAGAGTGGGCGTGGGATAAGAGAGAGTGGGCGTGGAGGGCTAAGGTGGCACAAGGTGGAATCCTAGTTTTACTAGGATTCAATCTATGACTTGTTCAAATTTGGTTTCTCAAACCAAATCAAACCAAAACTAAATCAACCTAATTAAAATAGGTCTTAATATAATTAAAAGATTAATTTAATCAAATTAAATTAGATTTAAATCTGATTTAATTTTTTAATTAAATTAGAAATTAGGTTGACCCTAGTCCTATTTGAATTAGGACTAGTTTTTTCTTGCACTTGCTTATCCAATAAACTAATTGGACTTGATCCAATCAAGCCTAAATCAAATCTAATTAAATCATATTTAATTAGACTTAATCTCAGACCTTTGGCTTAATCAAATTAAGCCAATTAGTAATCGAATTGCCAATCGATCCTCCTGCAACATTTGCACTAGGTTAAATGTTAATCGTATTGATCATTTAACCCTAGAATGATTCTTAATCGTTGATCAACCATCCGATCGGATCATGAACTCTAATGTGTTTGATCTCATAGGTCCGAACTTAAGTCGGTAGTACAGGAATAAATTTTTGTACCAATCGAAGTGACCATCTAGCAATGATACCCAATGACCGAATAAGTCGAATGTGTAGAACAACATCCTTAGAACCCATGCGGAAATAGTTTCTATATAATTCATCCTCTTGACCAAAATGCTCATAGAACACCTTAGAGTTCAACTGTCAACTCTGATCAGGTTGTCCACATTGTATTTCAAAATATCAAATCCATCTGATGGATTACCCTGGCCAAGGTTTTGCTAAATTGAAATACAGCGACTCATTCTTCTCTAACTCTTGGAGTGGTCAATCCCATCTCGATCACACTCTGACTTCGTAAGTATTTGACTGTGTCCAGAAGCCTTCCGTCACTGAATTAAAAATTTAGTTAGTCTAGTACCAAAGCACAGTGAGTTACTTGCAAGTCACTGAGGTGATCTCAGGTCTAAGAGACACTTATACCTATATCCCATCAGAGACATTCTCGACAGCAGAATACTCTAGAGTTGGTCACGTTCTATTATGATGTACCCTTACATCTCATTTGTATGTCATACCAGTATCTTCATACTCTTTGGTTAAGAGAACAACCAACCCATATGGCCTACAGTGACCTATGCTCGATAGAAGCTGTCATCCTTATTAATAGCCTATCATTTGATCGTGAACAGTTTTAAGGACTAATCGATAAATCCTCTCTTTATCGAACCTAAATAGTTCTAAAGACTTCATCACAACAACGATGTTCATTAGAAGATGAAAACTTATGATGAAAATATCAAAAATATATTTTATTTATTAACAAATCAATTACAATACAAGGTTACTCAACTGTCAACAGGTTGACGATTGATTTTTGAGACATATTTTTCAACAACTCCCACTTATCCTAAAGTCACTCGGCACAGTATCTAATATCCATCTTCGACTTGTGATTGTTGAACTCCTTTATTGTCAGGACTTTAGTGAAGGGGTCGGTCAAGTTCTCCTTTCCGTCAATCTTCTGAAGATCGACGTAACCTCGATCCACGATCTCTCAGACCAGATGAAAGCAGTGCAAAATGTGCTTCATCCACTGGTGTGCTTTGGGTTTCTTTGCTTGAGCTATGGTACCAGTGCTGTTGTAGTAGAGCAGGTCTAGACCATCGAGGGAGGGTGCTACTCCAAGCTCGATGATGAATTTTCTCATCTACACAGCTTCCTTCACGGCATCCGATGCTGCGATGTACTCCGCCTCACAAACAGAGTCTGCCACAGTATGCTGCTTGGAACTCTTCCAGCAGATGGCTCCACCATTCAGAGTAAAGATATAACCCGACATGCTTCTATTGTCATCATGGTCAGATTGAAAGTTGGAGTCTGTGAACCCCACAAGTTTCAGATCTGACTCGCCATAAACCAACCATTGATCCTTAGTATTTCTCAAATACTTAAGGATAGCTTTAACCACTTTTCAGTGGTTTTCTCTAGGATCAGATTGGTATCTACTCACTACTCCTAGTGAGTATGCCACATCTGACCTTGTACATGTCATGGCATACATGATAGATCCCACGATCGAAGCATATGGGACTCTACTCATACACTCTCTCTCTTTAGGAGTTATCGGACAATCCTTCTTAGAGAGAGAAATTTCATGGCCTATCGGTAGATAGTCCTTCTTGAAATTCTCCATGTTGAATCTCTTCAGCACAGTATCTATGTACGTAGACTGAGATAACCCAAGCATCCTTTTAGATCTATCCCTATAGATCTTCATCCCTAGGATGTAGGATGCTTCACCTAAGTCCTTCATGGAGAACTGCGATGACAACCAAACTTTTATTCCCTGTAGTGTGGGGATGTTATTCTCGATTAAAAGAATGTCATCTACGTACAAGATAAGGAATACCATAACTGGATCATTTGTCTATTTATAGATGCAGGACTCTTCTCCATTCTTAATGAAGCCATACATTTTGATCACCTTATCAAAATGCATGTTCTAACTCCAGGAAGCTTACTTCAATCCATAAATGGATCTCTGAAGCTTGCACACCTTGGACTCATCTGTGGATGTAAACCCCTCAGGTTGTATCATATACACCTCTTCGGTCAGCTCTCCATTCAGAAAAACTATCTTTACATCCATCTGTCAGATCTCATAATCCAGATGGACAGCTATTGCAAGCATTATCTGAATGGATTTGAGCATTGCCACAGGAGAGAACGTCTCGTCATAGTCAATACCATAACGTTGATGATACCCCTTGGCAACTAGACGGACTTTATAGATCTCCACATTTTCATCTACGCCCCTCTTCCTTTTGAAGACCCATTTACTCCCAATGGGTTTAACCTCTTCAGGTGGGTCAACCAATGTCCATACATCATTGACCTTCATGGACTCTATGTCGGATTGCATGGCTTTAAGCCATTTCTTAGAATCAAGTCTCTGCATTGCATCCATATAGGTGATCGGATCCTCATCGTTCTCATCGAGTTCGATGGGATCATCATCTCGGACCAAGAAACTGTAGTATCTGTCCGGCTGATGCGGTACTCTATCGGATCGCCTTAATGGTGCAGATACATTGGGCTCCAGATCTGATCTAATCAAATCCAACTCAGGTTTAACTATTGGTGTCGATCCTTCTACCTGTTGAACTTCATCAAGTTCAACCTTAGAGACAACGGTTCCTTCACCAAAGAACTCTTTTTTTAAAAAAGTTGTCTGAAGGCTGACGAACACCTTTTGTTCATCAGCATGGTAGAAAAAATATTCTTTGATCTCTTTAGGGTACCCTATGAATATGCATTTGTCAGACTTAGGTCCAATTTTATCTGTAACTAACCGTTTGACATAGGTCGAGCACCCTCAGACCCTAAGGTATGAAAGTGCTGGCTTACGTCCTGTCCATATCTCATATGGAGTCTAAATTATAGACTTACTTGAAATCTTATTTAACAGATAACAGATCGATTCGAGTACATATCCCCAGAAGGATATCGGCAAGCTGGCAAAATCCATCATGGATCGGACCATGTCTAACAGAGTCCGATTTCTTCTTTCAGACATACCATTATGCTGTGGTGTTCCTGGAGGAGTCTATTAGGAGAGAATGGGATTCTCTCCTAGATATGTAAGAAACTCATCAAAAAGGTATTCTCCTCCTCGATCAGACCGAAGAGTTTTAATACTCTTTCCAGTTTGTTTTCTACTTCACTTCGAAATCGATTGAATATTTCAAATGAATCTGACTTATGTTTCATCAGATAGATATATCTATATTTAGATAGATCATCCGTGAAAGTGATGAAGTAGAAATATCTACCTCTAGCACTTGTGCTCATGGGCCCGCATATATCAGTCTGTACTAGGCTCAAGAGCTTAGTAGCTCTCTCACCTTTTTTAATAAAAGGTGACTTGGTCATTTTACCAAGAAGACAGGATTCACAGGTTGGAAGTAATTCACAATCACTGACTTCGAGAATTTCTTCTTGAGTCAACCTGTTTATCCTGTTCTTGTTTATATGACCTAGCCTACAGTGCCATAAGTAGGTATCTGATATACTATCTAATCTAGGATGCTTGCCAATGGAATAGACTACGTTAACAGGTTGTGATAACATATACACACTATTGTTCAAATGTCCACAAAAAATAGTAACACCATTGATAATGATATTACAAACTTGTTTCTTTATTGAAATTTTATAATCATTTTTGACCAGAAGGCCTACAGAAATGATGTTTAAAAGGAAACTGGGACAGAAATGACAATCATTAAGAACAACGGTATGGGACTCAAATACAAGTTTCAAGATTCCTAATGCTAGAAGTGGAACTGATCTTCCATCTCCAACATTCAGGAACCTCTCACCTTGCTCGAATCTCCTACTGACCTGCAATCCCTGCAACGAATTGCAAATATGGTAAGGGGCTATCGGTATCCAATACCCAGTTAGTTATATCACAAATAGAGAAATTACAAGGAGTTATCATATAAATACCTTGCCCAGCAATAGCTTGCTTCTTTCTCTGCCTGTTTTGGTCCAGGGAGGCAATGTATTGAGGACAGTTCCTCTTCCAGTACCCCCACTTCTTACAAAAGAAGCATTCAGCTTGACTCTTATCGGGCTTGATCTTTCTGGTCTGGCCCTGCACTGATGTCCCAGCCTGAACTTGCACCTTCTTTACTTTCTTCTTCTTGTTCTTCTTCCCTTTCTTAAAGGGTCGAGAACCAGAAGACGAACCTCCCACTAAGCTCACCGACTCTTGTGGAGTTGGTGATCCTTCTCAAAGTTTTGAAGCAACCCCAGTAATCCGTGGTAGTTTACTTTAGGCTTTGTTATCTATAATGAGTGAGGAATGGGAGATAAGACTTGGGCAGCGAGTTCAGTATTGCATCTTTTCCAAGCTACTCATGTAAGAGAAAGCCGAGCTTGCTCAAACACTCCATCAGCTCGATCATGTACAATACATGATCAGTGATAGAGGCACCATCCCGCATTTTGACGTTGAAGATGGCACAACTAGTCTTATGCCTCTCCACATCATCAGATGTGCTAAAGGCATCCTCTAACACTTGAAGCATATCCTTTGGCTAAGTCATCTCAAATCTGTGACTGAACTCATTGCTCATGGTATCCAGTATGATGCAGCACACCATGGTCCGATCACTGAGCCACTTCTGGTAAGTGTCTCTGACTGTTCCATGTGCATTGGCTGCTGGCTCCTCAGGTGCAGGATCCATTATCACATATAGGATCCGTTCATACTCCATGACTATCTTCAACTTTCGATACTGGCTACCGAAGTTGGATCCCACCAACTTATACAATGATCGAAGCGATAGAGAAGTGGCCATATCTGCACAAAGGAAAATCATAACCTAATTAGTAATTGATTCATTAAATCTAAAGATTTGGACTTTAATCAAAAGGTTTCTCCCATTATTTTATTCGAATTAGTAGCCTTTACCTCCAATTCAAGGAATTACCCTAATTTCTTAGTGGGTACTAGAATCCACTTAGACTGCACACAAGCCCAATTTTGGTTGGCCAACCCATGTACATCTAAGGATAGGTTCATAACCAATTATTTCTCTAAATAATTTTTAGTAATTTTAATTTTATCCCAGTCCCTAATCAGTAGGCTTTAGCCTCCACTGAAAAGGTCTGGTTAGGTCCAACCATTAACATGACCATACTTGACCCATCTAGCCAATGAATGATTAGGCCCAACTTTGGTTGGCTAACCTAACCACCATTTAGAAAGATGCAGTCAAAAAATCATATTATGAATGACAATTCCATCAACCGATAAGCACCAGGCCTTTGGGCCTCCAATGATTATCCAACTGATGGACCCATTATTATCCACTTAATGGGAGGCTTTGATCTAGTTATCGCCATAACTATTTTATTTTAAGGATCTAATAATTTTAGAGGGTTTAATTGATTTAGAGGATGAGGTCAGATGAACCAGCTTATCATGATCCTCCCACTGGCTTCACCAAGTCAGCTTAAGAGAGACCATTAAAAGGGTTGGTCTAGGAGCACCTAAATTAGTCACACTGATTTACCTAGCTGACATGGGTCAACTCGATTAGTCAAGTGATCCGATCAAAATAATATTTCATCGAGAGGCTAGATAAGTTCGATCGATGGGAGGATCTGTGAAAGTTTGCCTTAGACACCATCAGAAATGGCCAAATAAGCAGGCTGCCAATTAAAAATCACCGGTCTGGTTTTTCTTAGATACCAACTGATTTAATTAGTTTCGATTAGATCAACCTAACAGTTCGTGCTAGACCACTTAGCCAAGAATCAAGTCCATTTGGTTCTCGTTAAAGATATGGACTTGACCAACTATAACTATTGTAATTGATCTAGAGAATCCTTGACCTAATCTAAGACAATAATTGATTAGATTTAGTCAATTCTCTAATTAAGTCCATCTTTAATCTAACTTTAGGTCTAACCCAATTAATGGACCTAATTCTCACTAACCCATTAACCCAATGTGTTATTGTTTGTGTCTTAGGTTCTTCAATTCACAATTCTAGAACCTAATCAAACAACTTCTTAATTCTCAATTAAGTTTTGGACTGAAGGTTGGGGGTCGGCTTTTCGAAAATAATTTTCATGTTTGTAAAATATTTTACAATATGGTTCTACCAACCAAGTTATGTGTTTGATTCATAATCAAAATGCAAGTAAAAAAAAGCATGAAACTACTTTAGATCTAATCTAAACAGGTTCATATAATTGAAACAATTTCAATTTTAAATTGTACAAATTTCTCAGACAAATATATGATAGTTCTTTGCATGAAAATTATTAACAAAAAGATTTTATTTTAGATTTAAATACCTTTTAAATCTAATAAATCATAAATTTAATCTAGATCACATCTAATAAATTTATGATTAAAGATAGATCTACATGAACTATGACAACCTTTGCACTGTAAGGGGTAAACCTTACAACAGGACAACCTACAGTTCATGATTGATCTAAAAATTTTAATTTTAAATTTAACAATAAGATTATAAATTAGATCTAATCTAAGAAATAATCTAAGCATGTATAAATAATCATGTAATAAACAACCTAGGCTCTGATACCAATTGAAAAAACTAGATCTAGGATTTCAGGGTTAGATCTTGAAACTTTTTCAAGATTAGACAGTGGAAGACTAAAATAAATCAAAATTTATCTTATAAAATTAGAGAATCCCTAGATCTAAGATTCTATTACATGATTATTATATAGTATTAAATCAAAAATTAAAATATAAAGAGCAAGAACTACATGTTGATCATATCAACATGTTTCTATACCATATCTAATGTATGTAAAATATAATAGATCAGATCTATTACCTTGTAAGTTAGACGTTCTAACTTTGCTGATCTAGACTTGAAGATGATATTGTGAGCTGCACATGCGTCTAGCCTCTAGAAGTCGTCCACACGAGTCCATGAATCACGATCAGAAGTTCTGATCCAGGAAATCAGCACAGTATGCTAGTACTGCGCTGATCCTTCTTCGATGGTCGATCAGATGCCTCCTTCTTTTTGATTTAGACTCTTTCAAAGATGAGAAGTAGGAGAAGAAGTTTTAGATAAGATATTCTTAGAAAACTTACAGATGGAGGAAGGAAAGAGATGAACCCAGCAACTCTAGAAGAAGACCCTCTTCTTCTTCTCTTTGCTCTAACCTAGACACCTAGTTTTGTGTCTATTAGATCTCCATGCCCCAAGACTCTTTCTTCTTGATTTTTGGATGCCCCAAAGGCCTCTTAATTCTCTATGTTTCATAAAAATTTTATGAAGAAATTCATTTTAAATAGAGAGATATAAAGAGTCCTTGTCTAGGTCAAATACCTAGTCAAGGATTATCCAAACAAGGCAAGATAAGGGGCGCCCAACTCTTGGGCGTCCCCTCCTTTTTTTTCTACCATGGACCACTAGCAAAAAGCACATATTATGTGCCATAAAAGTCATAAAAATCTCAAAAAAAATTTGGATAAAATCAGTGCTATAAGGAAAGAGTTTTGGTTTCCTAAAACTCTATCTCATAGAATTTGAAATCCAAACTAATTCCTATTTTGACTTGGTCCACAACCACATTCCATGTAAGAGAGAAAGAGAAGAAAGTTTTGGGCATGCATGAAGACCTGAGAGAGAGAGTTTTATCGCATAAAATAAGAAAGAGTCGGCATGGGATAAGAGAGAGTGGGCGTGGGGGGCTAAGGTGGCGCAAGGTGGAATCCTAGTCTTACTAGGATTCAATCTATGACTTGTTCAAATTTGGTTTCTCAAATCAAATCAAACTAAAATCAAATCAACCTAATTAAAATAGATCTTAATCCAATTAAAAGTCTAATTTAATTAGATTAAATTATATTTAAATCTGATTTAATTTTTTAATCAAATTAAAAATTAGGTTGACCCTAGTCTTATTTGAACTAGGACTAGTTTTTCCTTGCATTTGGCTTATCCAATAAACCAATTGAACTGGATCCAATCAAGCCCAAACTAAATATAATTAAATCATATTTAATTATACTTAATCTCAATCCTTTAGCTTAATCAAATTAAGCCAATTAATAATCGAATTGCTAATCGATCCTCCTGCAACACTTGCACTAGGTTAAATGTCAATCGTATTGATCATTTAATCCTAAAATGATTCTTAATCGTTGATCAACCATCCAATCGGATCGTGAACTCTAATGTGTGTGACCTCATAGGTCTGAACCTAAGTCGATAGTATAGAAATAAATTTTTATATCAATCGAAGTGACCATCTAGCAATGGTATCCGACGGCCGGATAGGTCAAATGTGTAGAACAACATCCTTAGAACCCATGCGGATATAGTTTCTATATAATTCATCTCCTTGACCAAAATGCTCGTACGATACCTCAGAGTTCAACTGTCAACTCTGATCAGGTTGTTCACATTATATTTCAAAATATCAAATCCATCTGATGGATTATCCTGGCCAAAGTTTTGCTAAATTGAAATACAGTGACTCATTCTTCTCCAACTCTTGAAGTGGTCAATCCCATCTCGATCACACTCTGACATCGCAAGTACTTGACTATGCCCAAAAGCCTTCCATCACTGAATTAAAAATTTAATTAGTCCAGTACTAAAGCACAATGAGTTGCTTACAAGTCACTGAGGCGATCTCAGGTCTAAGGGACACTTATACCTATATCCCATCAGAGACATTCTCGACAGCAGAATACTCTAGAGTTGGTCACGTTCAATGATGATGTATTCTTACATCTTACCTGTATACCATACTAGTGTCTCCACACTCCTTGGTTAAGAGGACAACCAACTCATATGACCTACAGCGACCTATGCTCGATAGAAGCTGTCGTCCTTATTAACAGCCTATCATTTGGTCGTGAACAGTTTTAAGGACTAATCGATAAATCTTCTCTTTATCAAACCTAAATAATCATAAAAACTTCATCACAACAATGGAGTTCATTAGAAGATGAAAACTTATGATGAAAATACCAAAAATATATTTTATTTATTAACAAATCAATTATAATACAAGATTGTTTAACCATCAACAGGTTGACGATTGGCTTTTGAGACATATTTCCCAACAGGTTATAGCCGATCATAGGTCGACAAAGGCTTTAGTAGGTAGGCTCACCGTGTTTGGATATCCTGGGTCCTGGACTTTTTCATACCATCAGCCCATATGAAATTTCCTCCAACACATGTCCCCTACTTTTGAGTTCAAACTTTAGTCAGACGAAGGGAGTATATTTGCTTCCTTAAGCTGAAGATAGGAAAAGACCTTCAGTTGATGGGATACACACGACTTTTGAGGCAAAAATGAGATGGTGTGACTTAAGCCATCATAACTGAATTAAATAGGCGTTGTTGCGAAATCTCCTTTTAGAATCAAGGTGTTGATTTGTACAGCTGGTGGCAATGGTTGACCGAATAGGAAGATGCTACATGTGTCACGTTCTGCAAGTTGTTGGGCAGGAAATAATTCCATATCTGAGGATTATCTTTCTTCTGCTATACATAGGAGAAGCATCCGTCTTGATCTCTTAGACTATTGCTAGGCCCTTCCATTCTCTTTTTTTTTTCTCTATCTTCGCTGCAGCTTCTTGGAATAAGAAACTCTCCTTTGTCATCTGTGTCGCAATTCCTTGAGGTACTTTTGAAGGTGTTTTCTTGTTGCCTCATTTCTTCATCCTTTTTTCTTCATTCTCAGATGGATTTTCCTTGATATCCCTTGTTTATCCATTTATCTTCTCTCTTTGCATTTCCTTTTCCAGATTTCCCTTTAGCTTTTCATTTGGAAATGGTTGAACAGAGCAAAGTTGGGCCCAGCACCCATGATTCCATATTGAACCTGAATGACTTGAGTCGGATATGGGTTTGGCATGGAGTTCCTCCAGATTTTGATCTGAAACTCCCTAGGACGAGCGACCGTGTAGATAATCCACCTCCTGGTCAGCTTGGTGTGTATGAGAAAGCGCTCCGAGCAGACTTAAGGTTTCCTGTTCCTTCCTTCATCTTCGACATCTTTCATTTTTACAACCTTTACCTTTGTGTGATTATCCCGAGCTCTTTTAGATTTCTAATGGGTTTTTTTGGTCATCTACGTTATGGCTTATGTTCAGCCATCCATCTCTCTTTTCCATTCTTTCTTTATCATAGCATCCATATGCTAAGGACTGGTGGTACTTCTCTTTTCAGAGGGAGATTCTTCCTCTGATAAAAGGTACTCCTTCCTCTATCCATGGATGGAAGGAACGATTTTTGTTTGTTTCGAGCAGTCTTGTAAATGATTAGAATTTGTCGAGCTAGGATCGGTTGGATGTTTCAGCATTCAAGATCCCAAGGCTAGGAGCTGAGGAAGAGGCCCATTTTAAGATCCTTAAGGATTTCAAAGCTCCCTCCATCAAAGAGTTGTTGTCTGATGAAGTCTTTTTTAACACTGAACCCAGTCAGACTGCCCCCAAGGGTGAGCAATGTGGTCATCCTTCCTTCTAATTTCTTTCCTTGTTTGTTTCTGATCGAGTTTGTTGGATCGTAGAGATGAGGCTTGAAGATCTTGCCAAAATAAAGTAGAATTTTTCGAAGAAGAGGAAGGCTCTGCCATCTGAAGGCACTTCCAAGAAGCCTGTGGTCCATCGTGAGGAGGTTGCAGACGATCGAGCCTCAATGATTGAGACCACAGTTGTGCTAATGACTCATACTCCTCTAAGTTCATCTCTATCGACTGCGGCCCCTATCTCTGTGGTTGCCCCAATGTCGATGTCTCCATCACTCGTGGCCTCGGTGCCAGTTTCTTTGGTGTCCTCTCATGGAATTAGGGTTCAATCTCCCTCGACCGTAGGCTCAAGCCGATTATCTTCCTCCGCCAACCAAGCAAATCCAGATGCTTGCCTTCCCTCCATCCCTGAGGATGCCACTTTCGATGACTGGAGGGTTGTCAAGGAGTTGATTGAGAGGACAATTCTTCCTGCAGAGCTGAGGGGAATTAGCAGCATGGGCTATGATGACTTGCAATAGCACTTTATGACTACTATGCATTAGGTGCTTTTCTTGCATTTTTGCTTGTCCTTTTGCTCTTCTTCTCTCCTTCACCTATTTTTTCTAACCATGGCTTTCATGCAGATGCTTCAATTTTGGTTGCTCTTTTGAGCTGTGCATATAGAATAAAGATATACAGGAGTTTGCACCAGAAAGCTAAGTCTGATGTCGTGGAGGCACGTGCAAGTTGAGGTATCTAGGGAGGAGGTCGATCGTTTGAAGGAGTCTCTGGATAAAGCTTTTGTAGATCTTGCACAAAAGGGGAAGGAGCTTCAAGAGACCATTGCTAAGATCATGGAGGCCGAGTGAAAGATCAAGGATCAGATCGTTGAAGCCCAGTAGGAGGCTAAGGATCAGGTCGTCGAGGCCAAACTGGAGGTCGAGGAAGGGATCGCTGAGGCTTGCCAATCGACCGTGGAGGTCTTCAAGGCATCGAAAGAATTTCATGATGCCATGGTCATGTTTGGTCAGGAATCCTTTAACACGAAGCATGAAATTGGATTCGAGGTTTGCTGCCGTCGAGTTGTCGCTCGAATCCTTGAGGCTGACCTCTCCTTCTTGGATGAGGATGAGGTAGAAGAGGAAGCTAAAGGGATGCTTGCCATCAGCACGTCAGCTCTAGGGATGACTCCTCCGATTGAAGTACCCTTAGGCCCATTAGGGGCCGCACCAAGCTCCATCAATCTTCAAGGCAAGGTTGGTGTTGGAAATTGTATCCCAAAGTCAATCATCAGTCTGTTAACGATTGAGTTTATTATTATAATTATATATAAATTATTGAATTAATAAATATTATTTGATTTTTTCATCACTGTGTACATCTTATTTTGAACTCTTATTATGTGATGAAGTCCTTATGACTATTTGATCCGATATAGGAGGATATATTGTTTAGTCCTTAAACCTTAAGTTCATGATCAAATGATATACTATTAGTAGGATGATAGCTATATTAAGTGTAGGTCATTGTGTACCATATACGTTGGTTGTCCTCTTAATCAAGGAGTGTGGAGATACTGGTATAGCATGCAAGTGAGATATAGGAGTACATCTCATTGAACATGACCAACTGCTGAGCACTCTGCTGTCAAGAGTAGCTTGCGAAGGATATGGGTATAAGTGTCCCTCCAATCTGAGATCACCACAGTGACTTGCAAGTAACTCACTGTGCTTTGATGCCGAACTACCTTAATTTTTAATTCAGTGATGAAAGATTTTTGAGTATAGTCAAGTACTTGCAAAGTTGGTGTATGAGTCAAGATAAAATTGACCCCCTCGAATAAGTAGGATTTAATATATCCGTGTTTCAATTCAGTAAAACTTCGACTGGGGTAATTCATGTGATGGATTTAAAAAATTGAAATACAATGTGGATGATCATATCCAAGTCAATAGTTAAACCCTAGGTCACATTGAGCATTTGGGTTAAAGGGATGAATTATATGGTAACCACATGCCAATAGATTCTTGAATGATGCTTTACAATCTTTTGATCTATTCGAACGTTGGGTATCATTACTAGATGGTCACTTTGATCGATATAGGAAGATTATTCCTATACTACCAACTTAGGTTCGAACCTATGGGATTACACTCAAAAAAAATTTCTGACTGATCATATGACTGATCAATGATTAAAAATTATTCTAAGATAAAACAATCAATTTGATTGATGATTAACTCTATGCAAAAATTATAATAAATTAATTGATAATTGTTAATGAATTATAGGAGGATTGATTAGTAATTAAATTATTAATTAGTTTAATTTGATTGAGCATTAAGATTTGGATCAAATTTAATTGAATTGGATTCAATTTGATTTGATCAGATTAGATTATGAGATGACCTAATCGCTAAGGGTGTTCGATTCCTGATTTGATCAAGACTTGAGCTTGATTAATTTTTAATTTGATTAAGATTTAATCGAGACTATTTACTACCTAATTAGATTAGATTTAGTAGTCTAATTGGGTCTAACCTAATTTAGTTGGGTTAAGAACCTAACTAGATGAGAAATCAATTCGAATTCAAATCCCTTACGCCTCCTTTTTCTGCACCCTCTTTTTCTTCATGCAAAAAAAATTTTATGTGAATTTTTTCTCATGCTTATAAGTTGTTTCACACCCACATATAATCTTTTTTTGAATTAGAAATTGGTTAGTTTAAATTTAAGTTCAAATGGGTTTGAATTTGAATGAAAATCTAGAGTCCAAATTGAGTTGAACTCTTCTCTTCACGCCACCACCTTTCTCCATGTATAAAGTATTTTTGTGTGAGATTTTTTTCACCATTTTGATGCTGGTCAACCACTTTTTGAGTTTTCAAGAAGAAGATAAAATTTGATTCAAAATTTAATTTAAATTTGATTTGAATTAGTGATAAAGATCAACCAATATTTGAAATTGAACTAAAACTATTTTATTCTTAACCTCATCTTTCATGGGATGCCTCCCTTAAGAAGGGATGAGTTTTGTGTGACAAAAAGAAATATTTTTGGTGTGAAAAATCTCAAAGTTGGGGCATGAAAAGCTGAGAGTGGGTCAGGCTTCCGTGCATGAGAAATAGAGGAAGTGATCTTCCTCTCGGGCATGAGGTGTAGGGTGGGTTCTAGGATTTCAACTCTAGATTTTTGTGAGAGAAAAAAATATAAGAGTGAGTCTTGTCCAATCTCCCACAGCACCATCTCCTAGTAAAGCTTTATCTTCTAATCTGGAAGAGTTTGGGAGATCCAAAGAAAGGAGCTTGGATCAGCCATCTAGAGCTTTCGATGCGAGCTAGCACTCTCGGGAAGGAAGATCCGATCAAGACTTCGAGTGGATGATCTGTAGAGGTCGAACGACCTATGTGGCTACTTGACATTAGCGAGAGCATCATACCATACCTACCAATAGTGGAGATCATCGATGCATGATAAGCTCATGAGTTTTGAATTCAATCAATGTGATCTAAAGATTAGATCAGATTCAAGGCATCGATGTGATCAATACAGTTTTTATTTTATATCAGATTTTATATATAAAATTTATTATATTATAGATCCTTAATGGTAGTTTAGATCTAATTCAAAGTATGTTTAGAAGATTAAAGTATTTAATCTTTTATTTTTTCACTATAAAATTTTAAAAATACATGCTTTGAACTACTTATTTTTCCTTTAGATGGTATCAGAGCCTGGTTTCTTATGACATGAATTTTTTGCATATAACCTGATATTATATATATTTAGATCTATAATTTAATTTAGATTAGACTTGATATATGATATTTAGATCTAAAATTAGTTATAGATCTAATTACATAAATTGATATAAGGTTGTCATGCTGTAAGGTTTATTACCCCTTTAGTGTAAAAGTTATCCTAATTTATACTGATCCTTATAAAATCTAATTTTAATTATTTAGATTAAATCTAAATAATTAATTTAGAATTTGAGTAGTATAGTAATCTGATTGGATTGGTCTTCATAGCTGTTCGGTCATAAGAGAAATCAGGATTTTACAACCCTATTTACCCATTCGTTTGGATCTCCTATGACGTGTAAGGGTGCTGTGCGATCTTTTCCATGATAATGAATAATAAAATTTTTTTTAAAACTTTATTTTATATCTAAAATAATGTATATTAGATTTAAAATTAGAGTTCTGATCATTAGATGATTGATTATAAAAATATTTTATAAAATTAAAAATTATTTTCAAACATCAAACCCGAACCCATGTCAGCCCATAACTTAATTAAGAATTAAGCGATCTAGATTTGAGAATCAAAGATCTAAGATATTAATTTCATAATTCATGGGTTAATGGGTTAGCTCGAGTCAAGTCCATTTAACTGGGTTAGATCTAGGGTTAGAAATCATTGATAATAGATCATTTTAGTAATTGATCAAATCTAATTAAAAGTTAATTCTAATTAGATCAATTTTTTCTCTTGATCAATTCAATAGTTGTAGTTGGTCAAGTTCATGTCTTTGATTAGACCAATATGGACTTTGATAATAGCTCTGTGGTCGAATCCAAGTCTATAAGTTAATCAAATTAAACATGACTAACCAGTTGGTGTCCAACATAAGTACGGTAGCTTTGATCGGTGGTCATTAATTGAGAGCTACTCGTATAGATTGAGTCTATATCGAGTTAATGACATATCCCTCCCATCGATTTCACTTACCTGACCAATATGATGAATCGTATTTTGATTAGATCCCTTAATTATTGGGATTGACCCATGCTAACTAGAAAATTAGTATGATTGATTTAGATGTCTCTAGTTCAACTTATCTTGAGTCCTCTTCATGACTTGGTAAAGTTAGTGGGAGGATCTATGACTGGTTGGCTGTTCCAGCTTATGCCTAATCTTCTTTAATCTGACTTGGTGAAGTCAGTGGAAGGATTAAGATTAATTGGTCAAATCTTTTTTCATCTCTAAATTTAACTAATTAAATCTTCTAAAATTGTTAGATCCCTGAAAATGAAATAGTTATAGTGATAACTAAATCATAACCTCCCATTAAGTTAGATGATAATGAGTCCAACAGTTTAGATGATCATTGGAGGTGCCACACGTCTAGTGATCATTTGGCTGTCGAAATTATCATTCATAATATATTGATTTAGTTGTATTTTTCTGATAATGGTCAGGTTGGCTAAGCCACACTCGGATTTGGTCATTCATTTGTTAGATGCACTAAATTCTAACATGTTAATAGTTGGGCCTAACCAGAACTTTCAGTGGAGGCGCCACACACCTGCTGAAGAGATGTCTGGGGCAAAATTAGATGCTAAAAATTATTTGATGAAATAATTAGTTAAAAACCTACCCATGGGTGCACAAGGGTGGGTCGAGCCACACTCGGACCCATGTGCGGCCCATGTGGATTCTAGTACCTACTAAGGAATTAGTATAATTCTTCGAATTGGAGATAAAGGCTATCAATTTGAATAAAATAGTAAAAAATTTTTTTGATCAAAATCTATATCTTTAGACTTAATCAATTCATATACTAATTAGGCTTTGATTTTTCTTTTGCAGTTATGGCCACTACCTTGTCGCTTTATCACTATTAGATAGTAATAAATTGATGGGATCAAATTTTGATAGTTAGTATCGAAAGCTCAAAATAGTCCTGGAGCACGAACGGATCTTGTATGTGTTGATAGATTCGGCATCTGAGGAGTTAGGTCCGAACATCCGTAGTACGATCCAAGACACTTATTAGAAATGGCTCATAGATCGAACTATGGTTCGTTGTATCATGTTGGCAGTAATGAATGATGAGTTCAGCTATTGTTTCGAGAATGCTCAGCCACAGGATATGTTGTAAATATTGAACGAGTCCTTTGACACACCCAACGATGTTCAAAGGCATAAGATTAGTTGTGCCATCTTCAATGCTCGAATGAGGGAAGGAGCGCCAGTCACTGATCATGTACTGTACATGATCGAGATGATTGAGGTTTGAGTAAGCTTGGCTTTCTGTAGCATGAGCAGATGGGGAAGGATTCCATTTTGAACTCTCTACCCAAATTCTACCTCTCTTTTCTTACTCATTATCGAATGATAAAGCCTGCAGTCAACTACCATGATTTGCTGGGGTTGCTGCAAAATTTTGAAAAAGATTACCAGCTCCACAAAGAGTCGATGAATGTTGTGAGAAGGTCATCTTCTGGATATTGACCCTTTAAGATAGAAAAGAAGAACAAGAAGAACAAAAAAAGGGTGCAAAGTGCTGGGGTATCCAAGCCCAATCAGACTAAGAAACCCAAGTTCGACTAGAGTCAAGCTGAATGCTTCTATTGCAAGAAGCTGGAGCACTAGAAGAGGAACCATACTCATTACATTGCCTCCCTTGATCTGAACATACCGAGAAAGAAGCAAGTTGTTATTGAACAAGGTAATTATATGATAACACTTTATAATTTTTTAATTTATGATTCTACTATCTGGGTATTAGATATCGGAAGCTCTTTGAATATTTGTAATTCATTGCAGGGTCTGTAGGTTAGTAGGAGATTTGAAGAAGATGAAAAATTTCTTAATATTGGAGATAGAAGACCAGTTCTAGTTCTAACATTGGGGATTATTAAGTTTGTATTCAAGTCGAATATAATTGTTCTTAGTGAATGTCACTTTTGTCCTTCTTTGTTATTAAACATTATTTCTGTAGGCCTCTTGGCGATGTACAGTTATAAAATTTTAATAAAAAAAAATAATTTTAATATCATTATGAATGGTGTTAATGTGATGAATGGATAACTGAACAATAAAATTTATATTTTGTCACAACCTGTTAGTGTAATGTATACATCCCGTAACACCCTAGAATTAGTGATGTCTCTGATATCTACCTTTGGCACTATAGGTTAGGTCATGTTAACAAGAACAGAATAAACAGGTTAACACAAGAAGAAATCCTCAAAGTCAATGATTATAAATTACTTTCAATCTGTGAGTCTTGTCTTCTTGAAAAAATGACCAAGTCACCTTTTACTGGAAAAGGTGAGCGAGCTAGTGAAGTTCTTGGTCTGATACATACTGATGTATGTGGACCAATGAACATCAGTGTCAGAGGTGGATATTATTATTTCATTACATTTACAGATGACCTATCGAGGTATGAGCACATATATTTAATGACACATAAGTCAGAATCATCTGAAATGTTCAAATGATTCCATAATGAAGTAGAGAAATAAACTGGAAAGAGTATTAAAACTCTTCGATCCGATCGAGGAGGTGAATATCTCTCCAGTAAATTTCTAACATACCTAGAAGAGAATGGGATTCTCTCATAATGAACCTCTTTTGAAATATCACAGCATAATGGTATGTCAGAAAGGAGGAATCAAATCTTGTTAGACATGGTTTGATCCATGATGGGCTTTGCAAGTCTGTCGATCTCCTTTTGGAGATATGCACTTGAGTCAGCTTGTTATATTTTAAATAAAATTTTGAGTAAGTCTATAAGTAAAATACCATATGAGATGTAGATAGGGCGTAAGCTAGTACTCTCTCACCTTAGGATTTGGGGATGTCTGACTTATGTCAAATGTTTAAAAACTGACAAGCTTGGACCTAGGTCTAACAAGTGTCTATTTATAGGATATCCAAAAAGGACTAAGGGATATTATTTCTATCATGCTGATGAACAGAAGGTATTCGTCAGCAATAGGGCAGTCTTTCTAGAAAAGAAGTTCCTTTGGGAAGGAACTAATACCTTAAAGATTGAACTTAAAAAAGTTTGATCGGTAGAAGAACTGATACAATCTAGTAGGCCCATAGAGTCGAATTTGAGATCAAATTTGAAACCTGTTGTAGAAATATCTTTAAGAAGATCTGATAGAGTACCGTATCAACTGAACAGATACTATGATTTCTTAATTTAGGATGGTAATCCAATTGAACTCGATGAGAACAATGAGGATTTGATTATCTATATGGATGCGATACAGAGGTCTGACTCTGATAAATGGTTGGAAGCTATGAAATTCGAAATGTAGTCCATGAAGGTCAATGATGTATGGACATTGGTTGACTCACCTGAAGAGATAAAATCCATAGGGTGTAAGTGGATCTTCAAAAGGAAAAGGGATACAGACAGAAAGATGAAGATCTATAAAGCCCATCTGGTTGTTAAGGGTTACCATCAGCATTATGATATTCACTATGATGAGATATTTTCTCCTATGACAATACTCAAGTCTATTCAGATTATGCTTGTGATAGCAGCATATCTGAACTATGAAATCTGACAAATAGATGTGAAAATAGCCTTCCTAAATAGAGAGTTGGAAGAAGAAGTGTACATGATACAACTTGAAGGTTTCATATCCACGATGAGTCTAAGGTATGCAAACTTCAGAGGTCTATTTATGGACTTAAACAGGCATCTTGGAGTGAAACATGCATCTTGATAAAGTGATCAGAACGTATGGCTTCATTAAGAATGGAGAAGAATCCTGTATATACAAGTGGGTTAATAACTCTATGATAGTATTTCTTATTTGGTATGTGGATGACATTCTCTTAATCGAAAATGACATCCCTATATTACAGAAAATAAAGATTTGATTGTCATCACAGTTCTCTATGAAGGACTTTGGAGAAGCATCCTACATCTTTGGGATAAAGATCTATAAAGATAGATCTAAAGGTTGCTTGGATTATCCCAGTCGACATACATTGATACTATGCTAAAAAGGTTCAGTATGGAGAATTTTAAGAAAGATTATCTTCTGATAGATCAAAGAATTTCTCTCTAGAAGAGTGATTATCCGACAACTCCTCGAGAGAGAGAGCATTTGAGTAAAATTTTATATGCTTCGGTAGTGGGATCTATTATGTACATCATGATATGTACATGACCGGACGTGGCATAAACACTAGGGGTAGTGAGAGTCCGATCCAAGTGAGAACCACTGGAAGTTCGTAAAGACCATCCTTAAGTATTTGAGAAATACCAAAGACCAGTGGCTTGTCTATGAAGAATCTGACTTAAAATTTATAGGGTTTACAAACCTCAATTTTTAGTCTGATCATGACGACAGCAAGAGCATGTCAGGATATATTTATACCCTGAATGGTGGAGCAGTTTGTTTCAAGTAGCACACTATGGCCGACTCTACTTGTGAGGTGAAATATATCACGGCATCTGATGCTACGAAGGAAGCTTTGTGGTTACGAAAGTTCATCAATGAGCTTGGAGTGGCACCCTCCTTTGATGGCCTCATCTTATTGTACTACGACAGCACTGGCGCCATTGCTCAAGTGAAGAAATTGAAGTTACATCAGCGGACCAAGCACATTCTATGCCGCTACCACCTGGTCTGGAAGATTATGGATTGAGGTGATGTCAAGCTTCAGAAGATCGATGAAAAAGAGAACCTGACCGACCCATTTACTAAAACCCTCGATATCAAGGAGTTCGAAGACTTAAATCAAAGATGGGTATATGATACTGTACCGATTGACTTTAGTCCAAATGAGAGTTGTTGAGAATTATGTCCCAAAGCCAATCGTCGGCTTGTTGACGGTTAGCTTATCATTGTAATTATATATAAATTATTGAATTAATAAATATTATTTAATTTTTTCATCATTATGTACATCTTATTTTGAACTCTTATTATGTGATGAAGTCCTTAGGACTATTTGATCTGATATAGGAGGATGTATCATTTAGTTTTTAAATCTTAAGTTTACGACCAAATGATATACTATTATTAGGATGATAGCTATATCAAGTGTAGATCGTTGTGTGTCATGTACGTTGGTCATCCTCTTAACCAAAGAGTGTGGAGATACTGGCATGGCATGCAAGTGAGATGTAGGAGTGCATCTCACTGAACGTGACCAACTGCTGAGCACTCTACTGTCAAGAGTAGCTCGTGAAGGATATGGATATAAGTGTCTCTCCGATCTAAGATCACCATAGTGACTTACAAGCAACTCACTGTGCTTTGGTGCCAGACTACCTGAATTTTTAATTCAATGATGAAATATTTTTGGGCACAGTCAAGTACTTGCAAAGTTGGTGTGTGAGTCAAGATGGAATTGACCCCTCCAAATAAGTAGAAGTTAATGTATTAGTGTGTTTCAATTTAGTAAAACCTCGATTAGGATAATCCATGTGATGGATTAAAAAAATTAAAATATAATGTAGATGATCATATTCGGGTTGACAGTTAAACTTTAGGTTACCTTGAGTATTTGGATCAAAGAGATGAATTATACGATAACCATATGCCAATAGGTTCTTGAATGATGCTTTGCAATCTTTCGACCTATCTCGACGTCAGATATCATTGCTAGATGGTCACTTTGATTGGTATAGGAAGATTGTTCTTATACTATCAGTTTAGGTTCAAACCTATGGGATCATACTCAAAAAAAATTTCTGACTAATCATATGACTGATCGATGATTAAGCATCGTTCTAGAGTGAAATAGTCAATTCGATTGATGATTAACCCTATGCAAAAGTTATAATAAATTAATTAACTAATTATTGATGAATTATAGAAGGATTGATTACTAATTGATTGCTAATTAGCTCAATTTGATGGAGCATTGAGGTTTGGATCAAATCTAATTGAATTGGATTCAATTTAGTTTGACCCAATTAGGTTATGAGATGACCTAATCGCTAAAGGTGTTCAATTTCTGATTTGATTAGGACTTGAGCTCAATTAATTTTTGATTTAATTAAGATTTAATTGAAGCTATTTGCTACTTAATTAGATTAGATTTAGTAATCCAATTGGGTCTAACCTAATTTGATTGGGTTAAGAATCTAATTGGATGAGAAATCAATTTGAATTCAAATCCCTTGCGCCTCCTTTCTCTGCACCCTCTTTTTCTTCATACAAAAAAATTTTTGCATGAATTTTTTCTCACATTCAAAAATTGTTTTATACCCATATCTAATCTCTTTTTAAATTAGAAATTGGTTGATTTAAATTTGAGTTCAAATGGATTTGAATTGAATGAAAATCTAGAGTCCAAATTGTGTTGGACTCTTCTTTTCACACAACCACCTTTCTCCATGCACAAAGTATTTTTGTATGAGATTTTTTATGCCATTCTGATGCTGGTCAACTACATTTTGAGTTTCTAAGAAGAGAATAAAATTTGATTCAAAATTTAATTCAAATTTGATTTGAATTGGTGATGAGGATCAATCAATGTTTGAAATTGAATCAAAACTACCTTATTCTTATCCTCATCTTTCATGAGATGCCACCCTTAAGAAAGGATGAGTTTTGTGTGACAAAAAGAGAGATTTTTAGCATGAGAAACCTCTAAGTTAGGGTATGAAAAGCTGAGAGTGGGTTGGGCTTCCGTGTGTGAGAAACAAAGGAAGTGATCTTCCTCTCGGGCATGAGGTGTAGGATGGGTTCTAGGGTTTCAACTTTAGATTTTTATGAGAGAAAAAAATACAAGAGTGAGTCTTGTCCAATCTCCTATACCACCACCTAGTAGTAAAGCTTCATCTTCTGATCTGGATGAGTCTAGGAGATCTAAAGAAAGGAGCTTGGATCAGCCATCCAGAGCCTTCGATGCAAGCTAGTACTCTTGAGAAGGAAGATCCGATCAGGGCTTCGAGTGGAGGATCTGTAGAGGTCAAATGATCTATGCAGCTGCTCGATATTAGTGAGAGCTTCATACCATACCTACCAGTAGCAAAGATCATCAAGTCATGATAAGGTGATGAGTTCGGAACTCAATCGATGTGATCTAAAGGTTAGATCAGATTCAAGACATCGATATGATCGATACCGTTTTATTTTATATCAGATTTTATATGTAAAATTTTTTATGTCATAGATCCTTAACGATAATTTAGATCTGATCTAAGGTATGTTTAGAAGATTAAAGTGTTTAATCTTTTATTTTTTTATTATAAAATTTTAAAAATACATCCTCTAAACTACCCATTTTCTCTTCAGTTGGCGAGTGAGATGTCTTATAATTTTCCTTTTCTTTTCCTTCTGTAGAAAGATCATTATTAGTGAAATGATGTTTTGTTCATTTTTTAAATTTATGCTTTTTTTTTTTGCTTGTTCAGTCATGTTAGTGTGTCCTCAGTGATTATGTTCCCTTAGTTTCAGTCATCGAGCCTTTATCGATGGCTTCTACGGTAAGGATTACGTCTTGTATAAGTGATTTAGAGCAAAGGGTTAAGGAATTGAACAAGAAAGCTGCTGCTCGAAAAAAAGAGCTATCGAAGACCAAGAAGGTGTTCGACGGGGCTTCGATGGAAATCAGCCAATTAAGGTCGAACATCGATCGAAATGTTGTGGCATACTTCATGGAGAAGGCTCAGTTGGCCGCTAAATCCATAAGGCTATTGAAACTTGCTGAGGAAACCATTTGGAGTGTCGCTACTAAATAGCTTTGCCTTCACAATCAGCTCCATTGGGCTCAGGGAAGGATTTTAGAATTGAAGTCATCGAAGGCTGTTGCTAAAGAAGTAAGAGGGTGCTTCGCCGATCATGTGGCATGGCTCCAAAAAGATCTTCGTGTTATCAAAGAGAGAATTTTTAAGCTTGAGCGCTCAGGAATGCGGTTGCCGAATATAGGTCAAGGAAAAGTTAGCCAATGGTCATAAGATCCCAGGGGCTGGTCAAACAAGAATTACCTGACCTCATATCTCTAGATGATACTGTTCAACGTATGTTCGATGTGGGTTATACAGTTTACTTTTGGATATGCAAAAATTAGATCAGAGTAGCGTTCTCAAGGCTAGATCTTTCTAACTTCTCATTTGAGGGCAATATTGAGTCTTCCATCCCCCGATATAGGTCACAAGGGGTGGAGATCCACGAACTCGACCCTGATGGTGTGGAGATTTGCAAGACGATTCCCGATGAAGCCTTGGAGGTCAAGACTGGTCACGACCTTATGTAATAGTTTCTTTGGTTGTCCATTATGGGTGACGATGCTCTTGTAATGATTTTGCAAATGCAATAAGATTTTCTTATGTCATCCTTTTTCTTTGCTCTATGATGCTATCTGGTGTTGTCATTGATTTTTTGGTTCGACAGACTTCTCATTTCTAATGAGGACTCTTCGATTCTTTGTTTGTCATACGTTCCATGCATTAATTATGGGCAGTGCTTTGAAGCTTCGTAACTCTTGACGTATTCAAGATGGATTTGACTAGACTTGGTGATGGTTGTAGGGAAGGACGATCGCCTTCTCTCCCGATGGAATAAACTCTGGGATGAGACATCAGGCCTACGGGGGCATGCCATGTGCGATGTATCGGTCCATGAAGCATCATCTAGATTGACTTCCAAGGTTGGAAAGGCATATCATTTATGGCATGGGGAATGAGTGCACCATCAAAGTTGGTGATTGGCGAGAAGTGGAGGTGCTCACATCTATAAAATGAGGTTGATGGTCAATGAGAACTTCATCTTTCACCCCTTTTTTTTGTAGCTCTTACGAAAACTTCCCCTCTCTCTTGTTACCATGATGCCCTCCAAAAAATCTATTAAGGACCTGGTGAAGGAGAGGAGAGCCATTGTGAAGAAGGGCCCTTTCATCGAAGAAGATGAAGGGGGAAGTGTCCAGCCAGTCTTCCTCGCTCGAAATGCCATTTGCCCCACAGCCACCACCACCTACCAAGGATGAGGGAGCCCCCTCCACTGAACGGATCCCTCACATGATCCGTGAGTGCTATATCAAGGACTACAAGGTTTCGACGGTGATCGAGGAGGACATCACAGGCATTGCCGCCACCACCTTTGTCTTCAGGTTCGAAGATTGTAAGGCCCACCTATGGCAAATGGTGCTGTAGCTGGACCTCCACTACCTCCTCTTTGATAACAGTGATGAGGTGGAGGCCTTTTCCTCGGATGAGGAGTGAGCTTCCTATCCTTTCTTCTTCTTTCTTTTTCTTTTTTTTTTTTAAGCAGGGCGGTGCTTGGAGCATCACTTTTTGTAAATATCCTTTAATGAAAAAACTAGTTTGCTCTTTCCCATGTGTCGTGCGTATGTGTTTGTTTTCATTTGATAACTATTCTTCTGTTAGTCCGATTAGAGATCTTATTTGAATTTAAAACTGATCAAAGGCTCCTTCAGTTGGATCAATCGAAGGTTGTCTCATTTTAAAACCGATCAAAGGCCGTCTTGTTTCAAAGTCGATCAAAAGCTTCTTCAGTTGAGCCGATCAAAGGCCATCTCATATTAAAATCGATCAAAGGCTCCTTCGAATTTTTCGTGATCGTGAGTTGATGAGCAGGGAAGAAATCATAATTTTTGAAAAAATAGGAGCTTTATTGAGGAGAGTTATGTGATACATTCTTGATAATATATTCGAAGATTTTTCGAGTTCCATGGTCGGAAGAGCGAGGTTCCATCTAGTTGCTTTAGCTGGTAGGTTTCTAACTTGATGACTTCATCTATCCGATATGGACTCTCCTAGTTTGGGGCAAGCTTGCCTCGTTCCCTAGGTTGAGAAACTTTTGCCCTATGTAGGACAAGGTCGTCGATCTTGAAAACCTTGTTCCAAATCCTAGAGTTGTAGTATCGAGCAACTTTATATTGGTAAGCTACAATTTAGACATGCGCTCTTTCTCAGGCTTCTTCGAGTAGGTCTAAATCGACGTGCAGCCTCTTTGAGTTGGTTTGCTCATCATAGTTCTCAACTCATACCAATGGGATGCCAATCTCAATAGAGATTACTGCTTTTATCCTAAAGGCCAAATTGAAAGGGGTTTCTCCTGTTGAAACTCTTGGCATCATCCGATATGCCTAAAGCACATGGTGGAGCTCATCAGCCCAAGATCCTTTAGCTCTGTCTAACCTTATCTTCAAGTGCTGTAAGATAGTCCAATTTGTTACCTCAGCTTTACTATTGGCTTAAGGGTGGTCTATGGAAGTAAGGTGATGTGAGATCCTATGCTCTTCATAGAATTCTTCGACCTTAGCACCTATGAATTGATGTCCATTGTCGGTGATTAGTACTAGAGGTAGGTCGAATCGGCATATGATTGATTTTTAGACAAAATCTATCATCCTTGCTTTCATGATACAGGCTAGTGGCTCTGCTTCTATGCATTTAGTGAAGTAATCTACGGTGACAAGCAGAAACTTACATTGACTTGAGGCTAGTAGGAAGGGGCCAAGGATGTCCATCCTCTATTGTACAAAAGGCCAAGGGGCGCAAATGGGGGTGATCTGCACTGCAGACAATCATTGAATATTAGAGTTCCTTAGGCACTTATCACACCGCATAACATAATTCTTGGAATCCTTTTGCATGGTCGGCTAATAGTAGCCCTATTGAAGGTATTTGTAAGCTAGTTCCCACTTTTTGATGTGACTCCCACAAATGCCTTCTTGCATCACCCTAAGTGCGTAGTCGGCTTTGGATGGTCATAGGCATTTGAGAAGAGTCTGTAAATATGACCTCTTGTATAGCTTCTCTTCATGAAGAAGATATCTAGATGACTGATATTTTATCTTCCAAGCTTCCATTCGATTTACAAGTAGCATCTCATCTTTAAGATAACTGACCAATGGATCAATTCGGAAGGTTCCTCATTTTTCTGCATTATGTTCGTCAGCTCTTCAATACTTGATTGGCTCATCACTTCGAAAAGATTTTCTTGGGCAACTTGGGTGGCGTTGACATTGCCAATTTAGACAACAAATCGACCTTAGAGTTCTCCAACCTAGGTATCTTTTGGATTTCAAATTTGTTAAACATAGATGCCAGGTCTTTGAACTTTTGGAGGAATTTCTCTATGTTATCTCCTTGGGCCTCATAATTGCCTTGAATGTACTCGATGACTAGCTGGGAGTCACTACAAGCCTTGAAGTTTTGTATCCTCAATTCTCTAGCTATTCAGAGCCTGTAGCCAAGGCTTCATATTTGGTTTCATTATTTGTTGCTGAAAACTTGAAGCACAAGACGTACTCGACTACTATCCCTTCTGGACTTGATAGGATCAGTCCCGCCCTAGATCTCATGGAGTTGGATGAGCCATCCACATAGATTATCTAGGAATTGGTATTAGCTTCTAAGGGGCCTTCATCAGTCAGAACAAGTGGCTCGGCTTCTTCTTGCTCTGCAGGCTCATCCAAATGGTGCACTCAGCCATAAAGTTGACTAAGACCTGAGCTTTAATGGATGGTCGAGGTCGGTACTGAATATCAAACTTGAAAAGCTCAATCATCCATTTCGCAATCCGTCCGGATGTGTCTGGCTGATGAAGAAAGCTTTTTATAGGCTGATCCATCAGGTGAATGATGGTGTGAGCTTAGAAGTAAGGTCAGAGCTTTCGAGCCACAATAAGGAGAGCATAAGCCAATTTCTCTAGCTTCAAATATCGAGTCTCCGCATCCCTTAAAATTTGACTGATATAATAGATTGGCTTTTGGATTTTGCTCCGCTCTTGCCCTAGTATTATACTTATTGCAATAGGCAAGATCGCAAGGTACAAAAATAATTCTTCATCAAAGTCAGGCTTACCAAGTAGCGAAGCAGAACCAAGGTAGTCTTTGAGGTCTGTAAAGACTTTCTGGCACTCTTCGATCCACTAAAAGTTCTTTAGCTACTTTAGAATTTGAAAAAAGGGCAGGCAACTTTCAGCCGATCTTGAGACAAACTGGTTCAAAGCACTGACCCTTCTTGTAAGGCGTTGCACCTCCTTGATCATTTTTGGGGGAACCATTTCCTGCGTAGCCCTAATCTTCTTTGAGTTAGTTTCTATTCCTTGATTAGATACTATGAAGCCTAAAAATTTTCTAGAAGTCACTCCAAAAGTATACTTGACTGGGTTCAACTTCATTTTATACTTTTGTAGGGTGGCAAAGGCTTCTCCAAGATCATCGATATGGGTTCTTGTGGACTTACTTTTGATGAGCATATCATCCACATACACCTTCATGTTCCATCCAATCTGGTTCTTAAAGACTTTGTTTACGAGGTGCTGATAAGTTGCATTTGCATTTTTCAGACCAAAGGGTATGATCTTGTAACAAAAGAGACTCCAGTCAGTGATAAAAGATGTTTTCTCCTCACCCTTAAGTGCTATCGGGATTTGATTATAGTCAGAAAAAGCATTCATATGTTAGAAAATACCATCACATGGCGATCTGATATACATGCAGAGATTTTAAAAATTTTTAATACATAGTAGAAGAAAATTTTAAAATTTTTTCAACATCGTTTTAGGACAATGATGTTACATAACGTATCAACATTATGCTAGGACAACCATATATCAAAATAATATTAAAATAAATCTCTAATTAGATCTAATCTAATCAAGCATGCATATAAAGATCATATCTCAACATAAATCTTGGCATCATCATATGTATAAGATTAAGATTTATACAAAAATAAAAAAATTAATTTTTACCTTTGTATGGGTAGATCTTCACCACAATTCAAAGATCCATGGATATCTTCATGGTCCATTGAAGCAGCGATCCGATGATTTATGGATGTTTTCAAGATTCTTTTGAAGTCACACAAATGTCCAGCCTCTATAGGTATCTACATGAGACTAATCTGATTAAGAGAGCCCGATCTCATTGGGGTGCTAGCTTCCTTACAGAGATTGCTTCTTAGATTATGAAATCTTTTGTCTCTTTTGATTCTCTTCTCAAGAGAATTAAAGAGATCCATAGGAGGATCTAAAGAAAAAGAACAAGAGATCCAATCTTTTTTCTTTTCTTTCCCATCCAACTCTTGGATTGATCATGGAGAAGGAGAGAGATGGCTGATCCAACTCTTGGACCAAGGAAGAGAGAGAGCCGTCCATCTCATAAATGTAAGAAGAGAGAAAGAGAGAAGAACCATGTCCATCTTATGGATGTAGGAAGAGGAAGAGGGTGAGGCATCCATCTCTTTGTGCGCCTCAAACATCATGCATGCCCCTCCTTTTCCCTTCTTTCTTACATGCCATAATTCTCTCATATTTCATCATGTAATTAATTAGAGGTGCCTCCTTTGTCCCCTTTTAAATAGGAGTTAGTTAGGATTTAGATGGAGTTTGTTAGAGTCCTTAAAAGAGAGGGACTCTTCTCTCATTGCCGCCCCATCCTTGTGCGCCCCACTTTCCTTCTCTCTCTTAATGCCAAAAACCATCGATAAAACCTTCTTAGGTGTGAGTGCTTAGGCATGGATAAGGAGAGAGAGTTTCAGTAGAATGGGACTCTAGTTTTCTAACTTAATTTCAGCTCGATTTGAATCCGATTCGAATTTAAATTGAGTCAAACCCAATTAGGAATTTAGTCCAAATCCTATTTAGACTAGGAAATCCAAATTATATCAAATCCAATCAGCTTAGATCTGATTTAATTTGATCCATATTTGATCAAATCAAATAATTAGTAATATTTATAAATTAGTCCTCCTATAACTTACTAACTTTTAGTAAGTCCTTTATGTAATTTTTACATGTTAGTCTAATCATCAATCAAATTGATAATTGGATCATTTTGTGATTCAAAATTACAATTCAACATCCCGATCACTTAGAACTTCTTTTGTGTGTGACTCTATAGATTTTATTCTATCTGGTAGTGAGATATATTTGGATCTTCATTAAAATATCATAGAAATTTCTTTCAATAGATTGGAACAATTTCAACTCAATCCATCAAGGGTCATTGATCATCAAGATGATATTTAATGAGTCTAACGATCTATCAGTGATACCTAGCAATATGTAGTGGCAATCTGGTAGAATAGAAGTAATGAATCTCTAGGTATAGTTACCGTGTGATTCAGTTCTTTTATCATGAGTTTTGATAAGATGAAAGTTACGAAAAACTAATCAAACCCTATCATCTGTCATATGCAAGATTAGTTCGACTTGAGTTCATTTGCAAATTTTTGTGATTTTTTTTTTAGTATTCACACTTGCTTCGGCCAAAGACTTTCTAAATTCAGTCTCGTTAATCGCATAAGACCTTCTTTTTACTAAAGTCGATAGATCCTATCTAGATGCACATCCTATTCTTATAGTGAATCTATTACAGCCAACATGAGTTTCAAGGCTCTGTATAGCTAGAAAATTGAGTTATCAAACTACAGCAATCTTATTGTGAACAGTCAAGGCACCATTGATCAAATAACCATTCATACTACTACAACATCGAAAATGTTACTATCGAGTGAATAGACATCCAAGTAACTTCTCGTGTTGGTCATGCTTGATACCTTTGTTCTTTAACAAACATCTGCACTCACGCTTCAGTGTCCCTACATCGTAGACTCGAGACTATCTACCTATAAGAAAGTAATCTATGCACCAATCTATCTAGATCGATCACCATCTCTATGATGATCTTATGGTTGGGAGCAGTTTATGAATTAACCACCAATGATACATGCCTCAAATTTTTAATTCTTGAGAATATGTATCATCATCTTGTTAATTCATTGAATGATTTATGGGCACATACACTATATGAATGATACCTAACTGTCCTAAATAATTAGGTCAAGTACGAAATTATATCCTAGAAAGAATTAATGTGTTAGTCCGATTGACTTCTAGGGTATATATCTAACAATCTTTCATTTGCACTAAAACCCATTTGCCACAGACTTAAGCCCCATCTTCTCATGATGTGCTTTGGTCCTTTGTTGATAAGATGGTTTAGTATACGGGTCCGCCATATTTCCATGGGGTCTACTCTGATTTTTAAAGTCTTACTTTTGAAAACAGTCGTAAATAATCGCTCTTTGTGCAAGAAATTTTGATGAGACCTAGGCTTCTTAGCTAGAGCAATGGGGCCTCTATTGTCATAGTATAGTATTGTGCCATCTGATGATATCACATCAGTTCTGTAACAAATACATTTTAACTGAAAGTTTTCTCTAGTCTCCTCATAAGCAGCAACATACATGGCTTCTGAAATTTGCAATGATCGATTATTTGAAACTCTTCTAATGTACTGAATCTATATTGCATAAAAAAATATCTTTTCTGATGTAGACTCTCTTCCATCAACATCAGACATAAAGTCTGTTTCATTATATCCTTTTACCCTCAATTTTGATTCTCCTCAAAAACCATATCCTAAGTGCTTCTCAAGTATTTAGAAAAAAATTTACAGCTATCCAGTACTCGTGACACTCATAGCAAAGATATATCGGATCACATACATAGTATACATGAGGCTCCCACTGGCTAAAGCATAAAGGATCTAGCTCATGTACTATATCTCCACAGATGTGTCTGACACTTCTCAAAGAAATTAATCCTATGTGCAAGAGGTAGAAATCCTTTCAGGATTTTTCTTATTGAACCCTTTAGCACATCTTCTATGCATATCTTTTGTGAAACAAACATCCTAATAGATTCATCTCATAGATCTACATCTATCTCATAGACTTTTATGGGATATTTTCTAAAAGTCTTTTATAAAGAATTTCTTTAGACAACCATATTCTAATCATAGTTAGTATGGAAACAATATTTCTAATCAAAAGGATGAAATTCACGTATAATATGAGCAATATAACAATACTCCCACTGACCCTTATTATAAACACATGTTTCCTGCTGTTCTTGATGAGATCAAACCATTTGATCACATCGAGTATCCTTATTTCGAGATACTTGCTTTAAAGGTATCTACCTTTATAGCTCTTCCTTTTGTAGATTCATTTGAATCCAATAGGTACTATATCTGCTAGTGGATTCATTAAAGATTAAACTTGATTAGAATGCATCGAATCAACTTTTGAGTTCATTGCATTCAATTATTTCTCAAAATTGATGGCCAGCATCGACTCATAGTAGTTTTGAGATCATCTCCATGTTTTCTGTCTCTCATGAGGAACATTTCCTCTATATTCTCTGTTAGAATATCTAAGCATCTTTCAGCATGATGAGAGATTCTACTCAACCTATGAGATAGAGGAGGTACTACATGTACTGGCTCAATCATGAATAGGTTCTATAGGTTCTATGACTGGTTACTCTTCAGAAACTTTCTCTTTGAGCTCAATTATCCTTTCCACTATCTCCACCTTGGATAAACTATTTCTTTAAGAACAGAGCATGTCGGGTCACAATCACAATGTGATTCTTTAGAAAGTAGTATGCCCTAAACTCTTTAGGATACCTTAGAGCTCTCATAGATCTAATCTATAGCTTGTCGACCTGTTGTCGCTTGACATGAGCCGGACATCCTCATCAAGCCATATCTCATCTTGAGATATACATAATTCCACAGAAGATTCAGTAGATAGATAATTTATCATATCTTTAAGATTGAGGGGGGTCATCTTAGCACTAATTTGACTAATGAATTCATCAGAAAAAGGTTAGTCTTAATTTAATCTTAGAAGAGTCTAATTCATGAACATTAAACATGGGTAGAGCATTTCTTAAAGAAGAAGCCTTTTCTCCATTGCTGAATGGCATTTGAACCCTTTTTATCTTTAGATTTTCAAAAAATTTTCTAATGATTATTCTTGCTTCTTCTCTTCTTTCTAGAAGGATATTATTCTGAAGACTCTGAGGAAGAAATTAATCAAATTACAAAAGATATGGACAATCTAGAGGTTAACAGACTTTATGATTACAAACCTTTAAGACAGGCCCCTAAGATAAAAACTTATCCTAGACAAATTTATGTAGATATATAGTTGGAAGAAAATCCTAACATAACCTCTTTACAATTTGATGGACGAAGCTTAGTGGAATGGAACCTTGATGGATTTTTTGAATATCAAATTATTACCATGTGTCATTTAATAATGATGTATGCAAATGCTTGTAGAGTTCAAAAAAATTCTGAACCAAATATAGTTACAATGATAGTATTTGACTTTTCAAGATAATTAAGAGGATGGTAGGAAAATTATCTCACTATTCATCAAAAGCATGAGATCATGACTACTATCAAAAGATAGCCTGATGGAACTCCTTTAGAAAATCTTTTTGATGCGGTAGTTACCTTAATCTTAAATAATCTTTATCATTTTGTTGGAGACTGTGTAGACATATATGAAAAAATTAGGAAACAATTGATCAACCTTAAATACAAAATTATGTCTAATTTTAGATGGTACAAGGATACATACTTTTCTAAACTTTATCAACTTTCTGACCCAAATCAAAAATTTTGAAAAGAAAATTTCATATTAGGGTTACCTCCTTTGTTTTTCGAGAAAGTTAGAAATAGACTAAGAAATGAAGGAGATGGTAGTATCAATTATAAGCAATTAGATATGAAGAAAATAGCTCAAAAGGTATAATTAGTAGGAGCTAAATTATGTAATGATTTAAAAATCAGAGATCAGTTAAAGAAGTAGAAACTACTCAGAAAAAAGAAATTAGATAATTTTTGTTATCAGTTTGGATTTCAATTAGATCAACCATATAAGAAAAATCTAAAAAGTCAAAAGAATATAAAAAGAAATACTATGATAAAAAACTTTCAAGGAAAGAGAAGAGTTTTTCTAAACCATATTCTAAAAGGAATAAACTAAAGACTAAATACCCAAAAAGAAAACCTATGATCTGTTACAAATGCAATCAAGAAGGACATCTAGCAAATCAATGCTATAAAAATACTAGAGCAAAAATTAGAGAAATATTTGAAAAAAAAACTTTGAAAGATATCAAAGAGAAGTTAAAAAATTTGATCAACAACTTAGATCTAGAATCAAAATCTGAGTCTAATAATTCTGAAGAATGTTCTTGTTGTGAAGAAACCCTCCATGATCATACCCGTGATAAAACTATCTCAGTATTATCTAATGAAGAATAATTTATAGCTGATATGATCAATTCTCTTAAAAATCTTGAAGATAGACAGAATCAACTAAAAATTTTTTTTACCCTAATCAAAACTCAAAAGCCCAAAATCTCCAAAATCTCTATAGAAATTGAGAATCTTTATACCGTGGATGAAGTTTTTCAAAGGCTAAGACAAATCAAATAGAAAGCTTAGAAACCTGGTTTAGATGAGCTAATTAAAAAATAAGTTCTTATACAAAATGAATTAGCCCTACTTAAAGAAGAGTTAAAAACCATTAAGAAAATCTCTATTGAAGAAACAACTGAAAGAGAAACTCTATCTGAAATAAATAGAAAATTAAAAGCTCCAATAACTAGTGAAGAAAACACATCTAAAGACTTGTTAGGATCAATTGATAGATATATAAAAGAAAAATGGTACTATAAATTTTTTTTCAAACTAATAGGGGGCTATAGCGTTAGACACAAAGCTTTAACTGACTCTAGAGTAGATGTTAACTATATGAGAGAAGATCTAATTCCTTTCATATATTGAGAAAAAATAACTCAAGAAATTCAAATAGCAAATAGGAGAAACTTGAGTGTACATTATAAGATTCCTGAAGTTCATATTTGTATAAAAAAAAATTGTGTTAAAATTTTGTTCTTATTAATTAAGACCCTGAAACAAGAAGTTATATTAGGAAATTATTTTTTAACTCAAATCAAATCTTTTATAGTTATGAATGAAGGTATATCTGCCTTCATAAAAGGCAAAAATGTTAAGTTTAAATTTTATTCAAAACCAGAAGAATCTTTCTTAGATCTTTTAAAAGGATCAGTAGAAGCAGAAATTATAAATGCATTATCTAATAAATTCTCTTTGAATGACAGGAAGAAGGAAGTATCATCCACTTTGGGAGAAAAAGATTTAAAATTATTACACTCACCTCTTTATTTTAACAGGAATATTATTAAAGGAGAACACCTATCCAATCTAAGCAATTCTGAAGAAGATAAAATTCTTAACTTTAAAATCCTCATCCTTCACTCCTTATCTCTCTGGAAGGACACTCAAAAGAAAAAATATACAATGAGCCAAAAGAAAAAAAGGATGAGTTACTTGTAGAAAGTGCAAGAAGACTTAACTCCTGATCTTCAAAGCATTATTTTTGACAAAATAATGCAACTTCATGAAGTCAAAAAAATATTTAGAGAGCTATATCCCTACCTTGCAATGGAGTGGTATTGGCCAATACTCATTATACCAAACATCAACGTCAAAGACACTCAAACTATGATCAGAGCTCTATACAAAGGATTGGTCAGAAAAGTTACCATAGACTGCTTTTATCCTATGAACATATTTTCGAATGTAGTTTCCACTATTCTGAAGCAAACTCGAAAAGGAAGAAAAAAATTAGACATATTGATATACAGCAGTATTGAAGAAAGAAAAATTTAAAAAAATTATATATCCTTTCTAGATTTATCATATAACTCTACTTTCAGAAAGAGAAACTGAATATGTCCCTAGATGCAACCAATTCAAGTTTATCAATGGAATAAAGGTTAAAGAATTTATAGAAAATACTGATATGGAGTAGTATATACTCTTTAATTATATGAAAGTATACTAGATGGCCAAGAGGAAAAAATTTTAGATAAAAAAATATTGGATAGATAGAAGGATATGGGTTATCACAGACCTACCCATAGTAGTACCAGAGAAAGAAAGAAGTTGAGATATTTTGCTGAATCTAGAAAACTATCCTGAAAATATAAAGAATGAACTAGAGTATCCCAGAGATAGTATGATTTACTTTCATCAAGGTGAAGAAGAAGATATGATTACCAAAGAACCTGATGACTCCTTCAACTTTGCCTAACTCTTTGGCATCGAAGAATTAAAAAAAAAAGAGAGAAAAAAAATATTTTTCTACTAATCCTTCTACCAAAATTTTGGTAGAAAAGTTTTTTATAGGTACAATTCAATGGCTCCCCTAGCCACTTCGATTGTCGATGTCTACATCAACAATGAAGACAACATGAACCACTGCTACTAAGTCGGTCCAAACCACCACTACTATTGTTGAAGCCAGTCTATATCAGGATCTAAAGACGACAAGCAAATTACAGGAAGATTTCTGACAGCATTACTATTCATCTATAGAAAGATTTTTGATACTGTACAAATACAACAAGATGCTACAAAAAATTAGACTTAAAATCAATTAAGTTCCGACTTTGATTGTGACTTCTACAAGCTTCCGGATTCCAATCCAATTGAAGTCCATCGGACTCCAAATCAATTGAAGTCTGTATAGTTCCTTCCCTCGCCTATAAATAAAGGGGAAGGCCTTCGTCTTGAGGGAGGCCAAGTGTGGAGAGGTAGGCTGAGAGGGATTTCGGTTCTAGTGATAGAGTCTCTCTTCCTAATCTCCTTCTCTTCTTCTCTCCTCTCTTCTCTTGTTTTCTTCTTCTAATCTTCTTCGTCTTCTTCCACAAAACTTTTCTTCTCCTCCTAATCCTCCTCAATCTATCTTCCTCATTGCAGACATCTTCACTGAGAGCTTTGTTCTCCTCTGCATAAACAAAGCATCTCCACTCTTCTTCTCCATAATGTTTCATTGTAATACTCTTCCACTCTACATCATCTGAGAAGCATCTCCATTATCTCCCTCTATTAATACATCTTCGTTTGTTCTCTTCCACCAAAACAAAGCCTCTTCTCATCATTATCCATTATAATATTCCATCTTCCACCATACCACGGCTCCTTCTCCATTAAATAATTCACTTCTACCCATCATCATTCCATTTTTTCATTAAAATAATCCCTTCTCTCATCTTCTCCACCATTTTCTTATTATAATATTTCACTATTCTTCCTTCCATAGTACCCTCCACAGAATACTCTATCATTTAGCTCCGTTAATCCATATGAATTTATAAATAAGTATACTTATTTGTGTGTTTACTCATGTATTAGCATATATTAGCACTTGTGATTTATATTTAAGTTTGTTTAAGCTTGATTAGTATACAGAAAGCTTGTACGGTATGTATTTCAATTTTATCAGACTTCATATAAGTGTGCTTTTATAAATAAAGCTCATTTTCTCTTCATATTATTATTTTTAATGATGTTTCAAGCTTTCTTTACATCTTAAGTTTATTTATATTACTGTTCATTACCGTTCATAGTACTGTAGCTGTGTTGTAGCTAATTACTGTAGCATATACACTGTGCAGTACTATAGCAGAAATACTGTATAGTACTATTGTGCACTGTAGTATGTTACTGTAGCACAATGGTAAATAACCAAAATGCTATCGAGACTATGAAGTAAAACGGATCAGTCTCTTTAGGATAAATAACCCTAAGGTTGGTAGAGATTGTGAAGTAAACAACAGATTAATCAGGATAAACAACCCAAATACCACGGGTGACATGCTATAAGGTTGTACTAAAAATATAGTGCAATCTATCATGCAATCATGAAGTAAACAACAGAGTGATTATATGCTATCAGATTAGTGAAAGTACTTTATTCTAAGTTTTGTTTATTTCTTTATTTTATATTAAGCTTTGTTTCATTTTACTACTTTGTTTAAATATTGTACTTTATTTTACTTTAATAATTTTATTTATCTTATCCATTCTACTTTGTTCTATCTTTTTTGATTCCACTTTGTTCCTATTTACTGCACTTACATTTATTTGTCCTTAGTTAAGTTTTATTTCTTTATGTAGTCTTTTTACTTTAGTTCGTTCTACTCTTACTTATTTTAGCTTTACTTACTACATCATTTTCGTGTTTAGTTTACCTTTTTAATTTCTAGTCTTGTTCTTACTTATTTTATTTACTACAGCTAGTTTATCTTTTTCAGTTTGCTAATCGATAGTAGTTCATAATTTAAAGATTATAAGTTTACAGTAGCTTAGTAATTTACTCAGTAGTTTATTTACTGCATTTATATTTTCTGCTCTTATATTAGCTTGTTTGCTTGTAATCTGGAGAGTTTTAATTATTTAAAGTTTATTTTATCTTAGTCAGCTAAAGTTTATAGTTTATTAATTTATGTTTTCTAATCTACATTTAGTTACTAGCCTATATCATAGTTTGTGTTAGTTTTAGTCTGTAATTTCTTATACTAATTTAGCCTATGCTTTAGGTTTGCCTTAGCCTTTCATTAGCCTGTATAGCCTGTGTCTTAGTTTAGGTTTGCATCTTATGTAGTTTCAATAATTTGTTCATCTTGTGTCTATTCATCTCATGTCTGATTGTTTGTAGGTTCGTCTTTTATCTCTCTTTTGTATGCCTATCTGGTAGTCTTTACCTTTTACCTTTGTCTTCTGTGGTCTGTCTACTATCTGCTTAAGTACTATCTGTATAGGACCTCCTTTACTCCTCAATCATAAATCATTTTGCTTTTATACTCCTAGATTTCAGACTGTTAGTTATACGGTGCACGCAGACAATATCGTATACCTCATAGTTCGTCTATCCTTCTACTGCTTCTACGTGTATGCACATAGCCTACCCATTTGCTGCTTCTACGTGTACGTATGTAACTTTTACTATTGTGTCACACTGCTGTGATAATCTATTGCTGGGCACTGTAATACTTCCATCTCATGGTTATCGGGGTTCCTGATTTGCATCAGGGGAGTCCGTTAGGACTTACAAAATATCATAATCTATGGCTGTGGCTCCGACCCATACACTCACACAACACTATTGATCCGAGCCAACACGCATATGCATGGAAGTAGCAGTATTGTATGGAGTGGGTCGGAGCCACAGCCATAGATTATAATATTTCACAAATTCTAACAGACTCCCCTGATGCAGATTAGAAACTTCGATAACCATGAGGTGAAAGTATCATAGTGCCCAGCAGTAAATTGTCACAGCAGTGTGATCAAGCAGTAAAAGCGGTGTGCATATATGTGGAAGCAGCAAAATGAGTAGACTACGTGCGTACATGTAGGAGCAGTAAATGGATAAACGAACTATGAGGTATATGATACTATCCGCATGCACCGTATAACTAATAATCCAAAATTCAAGAGTACAAAAGTAAAATGATTTATGATTGAGGAGTAAAGGAGATCAAACCTATAAACAATACCTAGACAGATGGTAGACAGACTATAGAAGACAAAGGTAAAGGACTACCAGGTTGGCATACAAAAAGGAGATGAAGGACAAACTAGAGTAGATCTACAAACACTCAGATACGAGATGAACAGGCTAAGAAAATACAAATCTAAACCAAGGCAAAGGTCAATGGAAGACTAAAATACAAATCAAAGTATATTAAAGTGCAAGCTAAATTAATATAAGAAATTACAGACTGAAACTAACCCAAACTATGATATAGGCTCGTAACTAAATGTAGACTAGAGAACATAAATTAATAAACTATAAATTTTAGCTGACTAAGATAAAATAAACTTTGAATAATCAAAACTATCCAGATTGCAAGCAAATAGGCTAATATAAGAACAAGAAACATAAATGTAGTAAATAAACTACTGAATAAACTATACTACTGGGTAAATTACTAAGCTATAACTATGGCAAACTTAAAAAGATAAACTAACTACAGTAAGTAAAGCCAAAATAAGTAGGAGCAGAACAAATCAAAAATGAAAAGACTACTAATAGAAAGAAATAAAATTTAAACAAGGACAAATAGATATAAGTGCAGTAAACGAAATAGAAACAAAGCGGAATGGACAAGTAAAAGATAAATAAAACTAATAGAACGAAACAAAGACCAAAACAAAGTACTTAAACAAAGCTTAATATAAAGTAAAGAAAATAATGAAAAGTTTAAAGTAAAACAGAGTACTTTAACTAATTTAATAGCATATAATCACTCTGTTGTTTATTTTGCGATAGTATGATAGATTGTACTATATTTTTAGTACAATCTTATAGTATGTTACAAGTGGTATTTGGGTTGTTTACTTTGATTGATCCATTGTTTACTTCACAATCTCTACTAACCTTAGGATTATTTATCCTTAAGAGACTGATCCGTTATTTACTTCATAGCCTCAGTAGCATTCGGGTTGTTTACCGTCGTGCTACAGTAACATGCTACATTGTATAACAGTACTGCACAGTATTTTTGCTACAGTACTATATAGTGCATATATTATAGTAATTAGCTACAGTATAGCTACAGTAATGAACAGTAATATAAACAAGCTTAAAATATAAAGAAAGCTTAAAACATAATTAAACACAGTAATATGAAAAGAAAATGGGCTTTATTTACAAAAACATACTTATATAGAGTCTGATGAAATTAAAATACACACCGTACAAGCTTTATGTACACTAATCAAATTTAAGCAAACTTAAATACAAATCACAAGCACTAATATATGCTAATACATGAGTAAATACATAAATAAACATATTTATTTATTTATAAACTCACATAGATTAACGGAGCTAAATGACAGAGTATTCTGTGGGAGGAACTGTGGAAAAAGAGGAGAATGAATTTTTTAATGGGAAATGGTAGTGATGATGTGTGGAAGGAATATTATAATAAATGAATGATGAAGTGGATGGATTATTTAATGGATAATGATGAGAAGAGGCTTTGTTTTGGTAGAAGAAGACAAATGAAGATGGATTAAACTAATAAAAGTGATGGAGAAGCCTTCTAGAGATAAGAAGTGGATGTAGTATTTTAATGGAGAAGAAATGAAGAAGGGAAAAGGAGATGCTTTGTTTATGTGGAAGAGAACAAAGCCCTCGTGAAGATGATGTCTGCTATGAAAAAAGCAAATGAAGAAAGATTAAGGGAACGAAGGGAAGTTTTATGAAAGAAGATGAAGGAGATTAGAAGAAGAAAACAAGGGAAGAGAGGAGAGGAGAAGAGAAGAAGGAGATTAGGAAGAGAGACTCTGTCACTAGAACCGAAATCCATCTCGGCCTGCCTCTCCATGCTCGGCCTTCTCCTGAGACAAAGGCCTTTTCCTTTATTTATAGGTGAGGGAAGGAACTATGTGGATTTCAATCAGTTTGGAGTCTGATGGACTTCACTTGATTTGAAATCCGGAAGCTTGTAGAAGTTAGGACCGAAGTTGGAACTTAATTGATTTTAAGTTTAATTTTTGTAACATCTTGTCGTCTATGTACAGTGTCAGAAATCTTTCTGTAGATGAATAGTGGTGATATCAGGAATATTCCTATAGTTTGCTTGTCATCTTTAGATCCTGGTGTAGATCGATTTTTGAAGATGAACCATCTCTAAGAATTAAACCGGCTTTGAGAATAGTAGTAGTGGTTCACGTTGTGTTTAGAAGATTGTGGTAGTCATCTGATTGTAGAAGTGGCTAGTAGAAGAACCATTGAATTGTACCTGTAAAAATTTTTTTTCTACTAAGAGATTGATAGAAGGGTTAGTAAAAGTATTTTTCTTTTCTCTCTCTATATTTTTTTACAGCTCAACCTTCTAGAGTGAATTGGTTGAGTATTAGAAAAAATTATCTTGCTTAACTTTTTGGGCTAGAATATAAATAGATGTCTATTTGCCTGCAGTTGCCTTCAAATTTTTCTTCAATTCTTCGGCAAGATATGACACCTTCTTTAAACAATTTTTGGCTTCGAATTTTTTCAGGATAATTTTCTAAGTTGAGAAGAGTACATCATTCTGGATATAAATCTTTTCTGCATAGAAGATCTTGGGGGTCCTCTTGACTTGGTATTCTTATTAGAAGATTGGTAGTCATCCAAATTTGCCCATCAATCTAGCATTTTTGATGTTGCAATTTTCTAACTATCCAATAGACTTCTAAATATGATATTACTTTGTAAATTTTGAGATCAAAGTCTTTGACAGATGTTTCCTTTTCTTCTGTCATTCTTGATCGAAATCCTACTTGATTATCCACATCCTCAAGAGTAGTGATATTATAGATTTGAAAGGGATACTCAATGCCTCCTATCTTCTTTTCTTCTATACCACTATATATTTTTGCTTTAAGATATTTTTGATTTTTTTTCACATCTCTTAGTGTAGTGGCAACAATGGAAGGAAACATGTCATATGGCATGGCACAGTCTATTGAGATCAACTTCACAAGCCCTTTATATAAAGCTTTAATTTCTTCTGGTCTGGTCAGTCTATTGATCAGGGGTAGAATGAGCTTGGGATAGGTCCAACTATCTAAGAATAGCTGTACTTCTTCAAGGAGCTTCTTTGATTCATCAGGTTGAGTTGCTTTTTGATAGATATCTTTTTAGAGTTCTGAATTTAAAACTTTTTGTGCCTTTTTTCAATAATCAAGTTTTTTGAACTTAATTATTGTTGGCGTCTCTGATATTTCACAAAGATTTTAGAGAGAGATGAGTTCAGAGGTTGGTTGTGTTATCTGTCTCCCAACTTTGTAAATATATTCTTTGAGAGCTTTCAAAGAATGTTCTTTTTCTGCTAAATGATTGATTAGACTGGTCATATGGTAGAGAAATTCCTTTTCAGATCAGAATAGATGAGCATCCCATGCTTTATAAATTATAGAACATGTTTTTTGAAGAAGATCAGAATGAAAAGATTCCACAGCTTTTAGATTTTTACTCAGTTCATCATATAAAGGAACTTTTCTCTTTTTCTTCTGTTTTGAGTTCATGAAAAATAAAGATGTGAGTATATCAAAAGAATTAAGGATTACTTCTAGAGTTCTAATAGAATTTTTTTGTCTTCTGATGTTGACAGCACCCTTGTTCCTATAATTCAAAAAAATTTATAAAATGATTAGATAGCAAGTTTTATGATAACAGTTCAAAAGATTCTTCTGATTCTGGATAGACATCATTATAAATAGTTTTAACAGAATTTACCCTCATATTTAAAGTATAAAAACTTTTATCAGAATTTAGAGAGATATGTTTCAACATAATATTACTCCTTAGGCCAATATAGATTTTGTAATCTTTCCTATCGAGTCCTAAGAATTAGATTTTCAATATATTAAAATTTATAAAAAGTTCAGGTGATAGTTCAGTCATAATTTTATTTTATCTTTTAAAAAGTAGGCTAGGATTTTATAGTTTTGGAAAGACTTTAAGATCCTAAGGGTATAGATAAAATCTCTCAACCTAATTCTATTGATCTTCTAAAGTTTATAGAGAGTGGATTAAATCAACTATTATTGAATTTCTTATCTCTATCTCTAAGGGTTAGATATTTTCCTATATATTCTATAGTATTATTTTAAAACTTATTAAATATTATTTGTTAGTAATCTAGTGATACTTATTTATTAGATTTAGTATAATCTCAAAAGATTTTTTATTTTCTTCTTTTAGAGATCTTTCGAGCTTTCTTATCAAACTGCTTTTTGAATTTTTTATATTTCTTTATATATGATTTATCTAGTTGAAATCTAAATTGATAACAGAAGTCTTCTAAGATATAGAGATCATTTATCTTTTCTTTACTATATAACTTTCTAAATTGATCTTTGATCCTTAGCTTGTTATTCAATTCAGATTTACTAAAAAGAATTACCCTATTTAATTTACTAATATTACCTATGTATTTTAATCTAATTCTATCTTTTTCTAAGAGTAAAAGAGTAATTTCTAAATTAATTCTTAAACCTAGAGATGATCCTAATATAGCAGAGTGATGTTTTAACCCTAAAGGAGATAATTCTAAAGAAAATCCTAAATTAACTTTTACATCTGGATGAAATACTAATATAGCAAAGTAAGTATTTCTGTACCATCTAAACTCAACTAAATTGCTATTCTTAAGACTATTTAACTGATTATTAATATCTACATATAACTTATCTATAGTGTTCAGAGGATAATCTAAAGGATTATTTTCTTTAGAGTTCTTCTGAACGATATTCTCAATTTCTGAGTTAGTGGAAGGAATTTTCTACCAATCTTTCAATTGCCTTAACAAGTAAGTTACCATTATCTTAGCAATTGAAATTTATAAATAATTATAAATTTTACAGACATTCAAATGTGTCATTATCAGTTGATGATAATTTTTAACGATATGATAATCTGTAAGTCCATCAAGATTCCAATTAAGAGTTCTTCTCTTGGAATGGATAGTCCATAAGTTGTCAGAGATTTTTGTCAACTATGAATTCACAAAGTTTGATCTAAGATAATGGCTTATTATCCTAAGGACCTAAACTACTAGTTTATAGTTAGAAATTGGTTTATCTTCGATGCTCTCTGGGATAAATAATTTACTAACTATATTTTCTCTACTAACTATTCTCCTATCCCTAGAATTTTCTAAGATTAAGAGATTACTAGTTCCTAAATAATTACTAATTCCTAAAAGACTATTGGTTTCTAAGGGACTAGTAGTTCCTTTATTCTTAGAAAAATATGAGACTTCATGAATTTTTTTAGATAAAGGGAATATTATAGACCTACTAGATGAGGGTGACAGACCTAGGATAGGCTGGTTCAAAGAGTTTAATTTAAGTAAAGAATCTGGCCTAATTTTTAAATCAGATATAGAAGCACACAGATCAAATATAGAAGAACTTTCTTCAAGAGTTTCATTAGAAGAAATTCCATCATCTTGATTCAGTATACTTTTATCGAATTCTTTCAAGAATTCTTTTTCTAACTATGCTTCTGAAAGGTCAGGTGTTGTAGATACCTCAGTTAGGTCTAGATGATCTTCCTCAATAATTTTATTATAGTTTTCGATTGGTACCTTCAATTGACTGATGCTTGATCTTGACTTAGAGGATTTTAGTAGAGATATAGAGTTCAGATCAACCTCAGTATTAGTATCGGGACTATGAATAGTCTCAATAATTTCATCAGAAAAATTTTCTTCAATCAAGATTTTATCAGATTCTTTAGATGAATCATTTTTAGTTTCAACTGCTAGAAGATTGGGTAGAGGAACGATCTTTATGAAAAAGTCACCAATCTTTACTAATGAATTATCAGAATAATTTTGATCAGCTTTAGATTCTCTTAGAAGGCAATCAGTCTGAGTTTCTTTAAAGTTGAGAGAATGATCAATACAGTTTTGTTGTTTCTCAACCTGATCTTGTTGTTTAGAGATTTTATCAGGAAGAGTTTTTACTTTAGAGATTTGATCAAGATTATTGGTAGAAACCTTAATTGGACTCCTATTCCTCTTGTTTTGAACCTAAGTTGTCTTAGAAACAGGTTCAACTTTAAAACTTTTACAAATTTTTCATGATTCAGCCATCCTTTTAATCATAATTTTTTATATTCTAGGACTAGCTTCCTCAAGGCCTTGGATATAGTATTTATCGAACTAGTAGAAAAAGAATATATATCTCTCTTCAGTCCTCATCTGACTAAACTATATTTCTCTTATAAAATCTCTTTCTCTTTTATTATAAGTATCAAAGAACCACTCTTTTTTATCTTTATTTTTATCAGAATCAAAATCTTCTCTTAGTAGTTCTTTGTCTATAGAGAATTCAGCTATTTCTATGATATTAAAGTCAATAAAAGAGCCATATAGAGTTTTTAAAAGTAACCTATTTTTATTTTAATTTTTAATTTTTTATTTAAATATGAAATATCCATAATAGGTTCTATACTATAATCTTTTAGATTATTTTCTAGTTCTCTCAAGGTAACAGAAGGTTTATTTGAAGATCTAGCTTTTATGCATGTAGGTTTCTGAAGCCTAGTATCTTTCAAGTTAGAAGGTGAGATTTTTTTTTTCTTAGAAGGTGAGGTTTTCCTCGACTTGAAGAGTTTCTTTATCCCAAGATCTTTAAGTTTAAGTTTTGTTCTTTCAAGATCCTGAGGATAATAATTAAAGGACTGTTCTTCATCTTCTCCATCAGATTCTTCAATTACTTTTGGAGAGAATATCCTATATTAGTTTCTTCTAGATAGAATTCATCTTCTTCTACTTTTTTAGAGTAGATGGATTCTATATCATCTTGTAATTCATCTTGATCCCAGTCCTCTACATCAAAGGATTCAATATGTTCATCCATTTTTAATATAGTGAGAGAATTAGCTACCTATTATCTAAATGTATGCTAAATATATCTAACTTAACTAGTCTATCTATTTTATGTCTATTTTTATGCTTCCTAAAGAATCATAGAAAGTGTTAACTCTAATTTTTATTTTAAACTAAGTTTTATCGCAAATTCTATAAAATATACGTCTATACTACTAATTAATTCTTATAAACTACTAATTAACTCCTCAATAGTTAGTAGATTTTTATTCATTTTGCTTATTTAAGATATTTTATAATCACAGATAAGTTATTTTCAGTATAGGTAAGATATAGAAAAGAAACAGTTTTCAGAAGTTTGACAAGAGATCTAGGGATACCAGCCATAGGGACGACACCAACAGTCAATTATGACTTACCACTTTTAACATCTTTCCTCATGGCTAACATGAAAATTATCATGCTATCTGTTCAGTCCGCCCTATACAGCTAAAAATCAATAGATCCCCTCCCCAGCATGACTTGGCTTTGATACCATAATTAACCCGGGCTAACGCACATACGTGTGGAAGCAGCACTGTTATGTGTGTGAGTGGGTCAGAGCCACAGCCACAGATGTATGATATTTTTTAAGTCCTAATGGATGCCCCTGATGCAGATCAGGACACCGATAATCATGAGACGGAAGTATCACAGTACCCAGCAGTATATTGTTACAGTAGTGTTGTTGCCATTCGGAGTTTGGTGCATGCATATATGTTTTAAAACTTTTATTTTGTAAATACCACAGTGAAAAATAAGATTAAAATACTTTTAATCTAAATTTTGTATGCATAAAAATATAAAACCACATGGATCTATTTCATATGCTGAAATTGATATATACTAAAATTTAGATTGTGATTAAATCACATATCTGTTTCGCAATATCTCTCTTCAAATCTAGATCTGAAAGAGACGAGACTCTCTATTAGCTATACAAGTATCTGGCCTCTACAAGTATCCACTCAGGATCAGCTTGGAATAGCCCTCTATAATCTAAATTTTGAATCTTTAAAATTCAGCCTGCTGAATCTGAACGAGGTCTGGATTGCGATCAATACTTGATCTTTCTCCTTGATCTTCTTTTTCTCCTCTTCTCTGGAGTTTCTTCTTGCTATGTGCTGCTACTAGATGCTAGAAACCACTAAAAAAGAGACACCCAAACTCTTTTGGGCATGGAACACCTTGGGATGCGCATCCCAAGGGAAGGGCGTGTCGAATGCCCAAAGAAGAGAAAAGGGGAGAAAGAGAGGGCATGGGGAGAGCCTTTGGGTGTGAGGGGCTGCTGGTTTTGATGCTCTAGAGACCTTAGGAGAGGTCCCTTTAAATAGGTATAAGGATTGAATCCTATTCAATCTCATAATACAAGTCCTACTTGCATTAGGATTCCTATTAACTTAAGTTATCCAACTTACATTAGGAAGCCCATTAGGTGCCAACAATTGGAGCCCTTGCATCCATAATTAGATAGTCCAAAACACACCCAAGAGATGCCCCATATGAAAACAAAAGGTCCTCTAATTAATGGACATATTCAAAATTGATAAAATCAAAGTGGCACCCCATAATAACTATCAAGGAGATTCATAAGGGACTCGCACCCTTAATTTATGTGATCCATAACCTTAGACACCCAATAATTGAAGTTTCATAAATTTTATTCATGTAGATTATTTATAAAAAATTAAATTAAAATTAATTAATCAAATAAGTAATCTCAAAGAAAAGAGAAATTGGGTCCAACCATGTACTAGCAAGGTTACCATGAACCCAATGGATTTCTCTAAATCCAATTGACACTTCATAAGCTTAATTACTTATTCTAGGCCTAATCCTTTTATTGTGTGACCTCATAGGTTTAATTCTATCTAGTAGTAAGATATATAATGATCTCTATTATCGTATCATTGAAATTCTTTTTAATGGGTCGGAATAATTCTATTCTAACTCAATAAGGATTGTCGATCCAGAACAATCCTAGTGAGCTCTCATAATCCACCAGTGACACCTAACAGTATGTAATGGTAACCCAGTAGAACTGAAATGAACCTCTAGATGTAGTTAACGTGTGATTCAGTTCCTCTATCGTGAGTGTCGACTAGATGGCAGATCATGGATAAATCGTCAAACCTCAACATCGGTCATATGATAGATTCAATCAGCTTAAGTCCATATGTGATTCTATGAAAATTTTTTTTCATCAATTACACTACTATGGTCATAGACTTAAGGACTCAACCTCTTAAATCTCATAGGACTACTCCCTTCTGCTAGGGTCGATAGATCCTATCTTGATGCATGCCCCACTCCTATAGTAGACCAACTGTCGCCAACATCCACTACAAGGGCTCTTTGAGACCCATGTTGATGTGTCAGTAAAACTCCAGCAGCCTCATTGCGAGCAGTATTGTCATTTCAGATCAAAAGATCAGTCATACAACTGCAGCATAGAGAAAGTCACTAACGAGTGAGCAGACATTCTCGTGTTGGTCACGCTCAATGCTAGTTGTTCTCTAATAACCATATGCACTCTCGCTCCAGTGTCTTTACATTGTAGACTCGAGATCCATTTATCCGAAGGAAGCAATCCGTGCACTGATCTATCCAGATCAATCACCCTCCCTATGATGATCCTATGACTAAGAGCAATTTAGGAATCAACCATCAATGTCATATGCCTCAAATTCTCAACTCTTTGAGAATATATGTCATCATCTTGTTAATCCCTTGGATAATTCATAGACACATAGATATGAATGGTAATATAACTGCCCAATAAATATAAAATTATATCCTAGAGATATGAAATGTGTCAGTCAAGATTGGCTTCTAGGACATACATCCAACAATCTCCCACTTGCACTAAAGTCAATCTGCCATGTACCAAGCCCTACCTTCACAAGACAAGCTATATCTTAGGCTAGCCAAGTGACTTACCAGTGGGTCATCCACATCATATGTGGAGTTTGCTCTCTGCACCTCTATATATTTCTACTCGAGGTAGTCGCATGTTCTATTGTTCTACGTGCTTGGATATCTAGTGAGACCTAAGCTCCTTAGCAAGAGCTATGGTGCTATTGTTTTTGCAGTATAGTGTCACGGTATCTGATGGTATGACAACTAATTCTGCAACTAACATTACAACCAGAATGCATCCTACACATCTATAGTGTACTCAGCTTTCATTGATCGATTATTTTGAATTCTTCCAAGATATCGATATAGGAATACATCCATGATGTAGACATTCTACCATCAATATCAGACATAAAGTCTAAATTAGTGTATCCTCCCACTCTTAGCTTTGATCCTCTTTCGAACATGTTCTCAGTTCTTCTTAAGAGCTTAAGGATGTTTTCATAGCAATCCAGTGTGCACAGCCTAGATACAACTGATATCTACTTGTGACAATCACGGTATAATCAATTCAAATACTTTATGACATACGACTATATCCGAGAGGATAGCAGACTCCTCTCTGAGATTTCTATGTTAAACATTTTCAGCATCCGATCTCTGTACTTTATCTTTGAAAACACAAGCATCCAATTGCATCTATCTCTATAGATCTTTAGGATGCTTACTTTATGTCTTTTATAGAGAAATCTATATTCAACTATATTTTAACCCATGTCAGTATTGGACACTCCCACTGACCCTTTTGAAACCCATAATTCCTCATATCTGATCAAACAATTTGATCATATCATTGAAATGAATATTCCAACTCCAAAGGTATCATGGTCTTTGTGATCACCTATCATAAGAAGTGAAATCCATATGCTATTCTATATAGAAATCTTCAAAAGATCTCTACTCAGAAAAGCTATTTCACATCCTTTCTTGGAGTCGATGTCTCACATTGTCTTGTTGTAGGTTTTGGGGTCATCTCTATGTTTCCTATCTCCCATGAGAAATGATTTTCTTCACATCCTCTGTTAAGCATACTCAAGTATCTTTCAAGAGGATTGGAGATCCTACTATGTGTATGAGGTGGAGGAGGAGTACATATCTACTGGCTCATGATTAATATGTTCTTAAGATCCCAAGGCTCCCTGCTCTTCAGAGACACTCTCTTAGAGCTTAACTTTCCTCCCACTACTTCATTTTAGTTAAACAATTTTTCAAGAAGATAGCATTGAGTCACAATCACATTGTAATCCCATCGAAAAGTAATATCTCAAACTCTTTTAGGAAGAACTTTATAGACCTATCCTCTAACATATCCACCTACTGTCCTAGACACAGATTGGACATCCTTGAATCTCAAAATAATCAAGATTTAGTTCTTACCATGTCATATCTTATATGGTGTGGTAGGAATAGGTTTAGAGAGAATCTAATTTCATAAAAATAAAGCATGTCCCTAAAGAAATATAAATAAATCAATGAATTTTATTATGGATCAGATCATATCTCATATAGTCCCATGACTCTTCTTATCTCATTGAGCTGAGATTTACTAAGAGGGGTCCAATATGAAACAATACCATTTTATGAGATAATCGAAAAATTTCTTTCATTATGTTGGGTATAAAATACCCACAGCCGGAACCCACGGCGGAACCGCCATCAGCAAGTGCAGCTCAGCCCGGACTCCTACGGGAGCCGGGCTCCACCGCCATCAGCAAGTGCAGCTCCGCCCGGACTCCTACGGGAGCCGAGCTCCACTGTCGACATCAGCGCAGCTCCACCCGGACTCCTGCGGGAGCCGGACTCCGCTCTCAGTATCAGCGGCTGGTAAGCTCAATCCGGACTCCTATCAGAGTCGGATTTCACCCTTAACTTTGTTTGCAGTGCAGCTCCGCCCGGACTCCTACGGGAGCCGGGCTCCATCGCCATCAGCAAGTGCAGCTCCGCCCGGACTCCTACGGGAGCCGGGCTCCACCGCTATCAGCAAGTGCAGCTCAGCCCGGACTCCTACGGGAGCCGGGCTCCACCGCCATCAGCAAGTGCAGCTCCGCCCGGACTCCTACGGGAGCTGGGCTCCACCGCCATCAGCAAGTGCAGCTCCGCCCGGACTCCTACGGGAGCCGAGCTCCACTGTCGACATCAGCGCAGCTCCGCCCGGACTCCCACGGGAGTCGGGCCCCGCTCTCAGTATCAACGGCTGGTAAGCTCAATCCGGACTTCTATCAGAGCCGGATTTCACCCTTAACTTTGTTTGCAGTGCAGCTCAGCCCGGACTCCTACGGGAGTCGGGCTCCACCGCCATCAGCAAGTGCAGCTCCGCCCGGACTCCTACGGGAGCCGGGCTCCACTGCTATCAGCAAGTGCAGCTCAGCCTGGACTCCTACGGGAGCCGGGCTCCACCGCCATCAGCAAGTGCAGCTCCCTCCGGACTCCTACGGGAGCTGAGCTCCACTGTCGACATCAGCGCAGTTCCGCCCGGACTCCCATGGGAGTCGGGCTCCGCTCTCGGTATCAACTGCTGCTCCGTCAGGACTCCTACAGAAACTGGGCTCCGGCCGTTACCGAGCTCCAATCGACAGATCCGCGCCTCCTGACAGGCCCTCAAAATGGCCACGACCCTGCTCCACTTCCTGTGGCGGACTCCATGCAGTACCATTATTCCCTGACAAGCCGCAGTGGCCATAGCCGCCCTGCTCCACTTCCTGTGGCAGACTCCGCATAGCTCCACTATCCCCTGGCAAGCCACAGTGACGGCCACGAACCTGCTCCACCTCCTGCGACGGATACCATACGATTCTCCTGACAACGGACGCTGCTCCACCCCTCGTAACAGACTCCACGTGGCGGGTCGAGGTGATGCCCACGTATCTGCTCCATTATATTTCGCAATCAATTTCTCTGACCATGGGCGGCCCACTACCAGGCGGTTACAAACGTCTCCATCAGTCCGTTGCCTCCCCCGCCTATAAAAGGGGGACTCAGATACGTTATTCTTTAAGCTCTTTTGTCTTATCTCAAAACTCTGCTAAACTCTCCGTTCGAGCACTCCATTCTTGTTGAGGCAGAGAACTGACTTGAGCGTCGGAGGGTCTTGCCGGAGCAACCCCACCTCCGGTTTAGACTTCCCCTGCAGGTCCCGGCGGCGACCGCGGCTTCCTCAACTCCAGCTTCTCCGGTGCAGGCAGATTTTTGCACCAACAGGATTGGCGCTAGAGGAAGGGGCCTGTGTCTTCGCAGCACCCTTGTTCTTGAAGGAGCGCTCAACGGAGCCATCTCCGGCCATCTCTCCGTCATCTACTCCTAATCCTCCCCCGCGAGATCGACACCCGATGCCTCCGCGCAGGGCGTCCACCCGGCGGTCCATGGCCTCCGCGGCCAGATCTCAGGCTCTGGCCTCCCCTCCCGTTTCTCAGCCAGCTCCTCCTCCCCCTCCGGCGACGGCGGTCGGCGCGGAGCAGTTTGACTTGCTGGCACAGCAGGTCAAAGGCCTCATCAAGGCCGTATAGGCCATGCAACAGCAGCCGCCGCAAGCGTCGGCGCATCCGGAAGGGGCATCTCCAGAATGCCAGAACCCGGCGACGGGGCGGGCCACCTGGGCCAGCCGCCCCGTCCTTCCCGGGAAGGCGAATCCAAGGGTGGAGAGCCCTCAATCGGACCACGACTCCACCCCTGGGAGATCCCTGCCCCCGTTCTGCCAAAGGACCCTCGAGACTCGAAGTCGAGAGGATTTCCTAAACCGGAGGCTCCAGGAGATGAACCGATGGATCGAAGAACTCCGCCATGCGCCTCCCGCTTACGGTGAGGATATCTGCACTGACCCTCCCTTCTCCCAAATGATTATGCAGGAACCGATCCCGCCGAATTTCAAGCTTCCTCAGTTCGAAAGCTACGACGGGACGTCGGACCCGGTCGATCATCTGGAGGCCTTTCGAACGATGATGCTGCTCCACGGTGCTCCTGACGCCATCTTGTGCCGGGCTTTCCCGTCTACCTTGAAGGGAGCAGCAAGAAACTGGTACTCAGCTCTGAAGCCGGGTACCGTATTCTCCTTTGACCAAATGAGCCACCAATTCGTGGCCCATTTTGTCAGCAGCCGACGTCCCCGAAAAGGTTCGGAGTCCCTCATCAACATCAAGCAGAGGGAAGGGGAGTCCATACGGGCCTACATCAACCGCTTCAACATCGCGGCGTTGGAAGTCCGGAACTTGGACCAGTCGGTTGCCATGGTCGCCCTGAAAGGCGGCCTTCAGAAGAATGATCTCTTATACTCCCTGGAGAAGAAGTACCCCAGGGATTTCGCTGATCTGCTGGCTCGGGCTGAAGGATATGCCCGAGCTGAAGAGGCCTTCAGAATGAAAGATGAAGAGACTGCGAGGGAGCGCCAAGCGAGAAATTCTGGTAAGCTCGCAGTTGAGAAGAGGCCAAAGGAAGCCCGGCCTCGCTCCCGATCCCCTCCTGGGCATAAGCGCACCCATACTCCCCCTCGGGCGCGCAGGCAGAGGAGCCCGGACAACAGGTTTCGGCGGGGTTCCCCGCCAGGGAAGTTCCGCAGCTACGCCCCCCTCAACGCCTCGAAGGCCCAGGTACTGATGGAGGTCAGGGAGCTGCTTCCTAGGCCGGAGAGGATGCGCACGCACCCCGAGAAGCGCAACCCCAACAAGTTCTGCCTCTACCACCGCGACCACGGCCACGACACCGAAGAGTGTATCCAGCTCCAGGACGAGATCGAGGAACTCATCCGGCGAGGTCGGCTCGACAGATTCATCCGCCGCCGGCCTGAGGGTAGAGGAGACCGGCCAAGAGCCCTCCCACCGCCCGAACCACAGAAAAGGGAGGAGCAGCCCGGGGACCGGCCTCCTATCGGGACCATCGACTCCATCGCCGGAGGGCCTCAAGGAGGAGCGGGAGAACTGTAAATGAGGAGAACCTCGTCCTGACATGAGCAAAGTCAAAGGCCCGATTCTTTTAGACCGGATGGGGGAGAGGCCCTACAACGCCCTAATGTGCCCCCACAGCCCTGTTAGGGACAGGAGGAGAACCTCGCCCTAACTTGAGCAAAGTCGAAGGCCCGATTCTTTTAGACCGGATGGGGGGAGAGGCCCTACAACGCCCTAATGTGCCCCCACAGCCCTGTTAGGGACAGGAGGAGAACCTCGCCCTAACTTGAGCAAAGTCGAAGGCCCGATTCTTTTAGACCGGATGGGGGGAGAGGCCTTACAACGCCCTAATGTGCCCCCACAGCCCTGTTAGGGACAGGAGGAGAACCTCGCCCTAACTTGAGCAAAGTCGAAGGCCCGGTTCTTTTAGACCGGATGGGGGGAGAGGCCTTGCAACGCCCTAATGTGCCCCCACAGCCATGTCAGGAACAGGAGGAGAACCTTATCCTGACATGAGCAAAGTTGAAGACCCGGTTCTTTTAGACCGGAGGGGGGAGAGGCCTTACAGCACCCTAACGCGCCCCCACAAGCCAGGCTGATAACGAGAACCTCGCGCCGGCTCAAGCAAAATGGAAGACCCAGACTCCTACGGGAGCCGGGTTCCGCCACCAAGGTAAGCTTCGCCCGGACTCCTACGGGAGCCGGGTTCCGCCGCCAGGAAAGCTTCGCCCGGACTCCTACAGGAGCCGGGTTCCGCCGCCAGGAAAGCTTCGCCCGGACTCCTACGGGAGCCGGGTTCCGCCGCCAGGAAAGCTTCGCCCGGACTCCTACGGGAGCCGGGTTTCGCCGCCAGGAAAGCTTCGCCCGGACTCCTACGGGAGCCGGGTTCCACCGCCAGGAAAGCTTCGCCCGGACTCCTACGGGAGCCGGGTTCAGCCGCCAGGAAAGCTTCGCCCGGACTCCTACGGGAGCCGGGTTCAGCCGCCAAGAAAGACTTCGCCCGGGCTCCCAAGAAAGCCGGGTTCCATCCGCTACTTCGCCAGCAAGGGTTAAGAATGGTGGCGAGGCTTGGCCACATGACGAGATCGGATGGAAGGGAAGAGCCCCTTCCCACGATGACCTCTAAGCCAAACAGGCCAAACGACGAGAAAGGGTCAACGAACGACAATATTGGTGCTACGCGCGGACAAGGTAACACAAAGTGCTTTTTCCTCATTTCCGATATATGTACTATAGGGCTAGGACGGCCAGAGAAAGAGAGACAAAATGACAAGAGAAAAAGGGGCAGCTACAAAAAGGGGGTGACTACAAAAGAACTCTAAGGAGGTCCTGCTCCCTCTAACCTAGGGTGATCACCTCCATCCCTCGACCAGGACTGCCTCAGGCTCTCCACCGTTTCCTCTAGTTCTTCCTTCTTTTGCAGCATATCCTGGAGCGCCTGACGAAGTCGCCGGCTCTCAGCCTCCGCTTCCCGATGCCACTTCCGCAAAACTTCGGACTCCACCTCTGCATCCGCGATGGCCTTCCGCTCAAGCCCCAGTTGGATTTTTACTTGTTGGAGCTCGGCTGTCTTCTTCACAAGGGAAACAGAAATCCCTTCGACGGTGCCTCTCAAGGCTTGGAGCTCTTCGGCATCTTGGGCGTTAGCAAGCTGCGCCCTAGTAACCAACTGCCCCTGGAGACGAACAACCTCGTCCGCCGCCCGACGGAATCTCCCTTTGTACTCTTCTACCTGCTGTCACCAGCTGGCCCACTGCACATCATGGCTCACCTCAGCATCTTGAAGCTGCGTCTGGAGGTCGGAAACTTTTTGTGACCATATCTGCTCGTCCCGCGCTGTGAGCCGGGATGAGTTCCCTTCCAGTTGGCCGATCCTCCTCTTCGCAGCTGACAGCTCCACCTTAAGGGCGCTGATCCTTGCTTCTTGAGCCCAAGTTCGGTCACTGGCGCTCTCCGTGCATTCCTCGAGCTCCTTTGCGAAGTTCGCCTTCCTCCGGCTATAGTCCATGATTGCTTTCACTTGGAGACTCATGAAGTGGGCGGCCTCAGCGGCGGCCTCGGAATAGCATTTTTTCGACTTGCGGAGCTCGTCCTCTGACTTTTTCAACTTCTTCGACAGGTGAAGGACCTCCTTTTTTAGCCGTTGGATAGTTGACTTCAGCGGGACACCCAGGGGCAAGGGGAGTGCTTCGGCGGGACACTGCCATCGGAAGAAGCAAACGTCAAAGACCAACTTATTACAAGAAGAAAGGCAGAAAAGAAGGAGCAGGGGGAAGGAAAGGCCATCCAATAAGAAATTCAACTTTATTGATTAATTTTGAAGACAAGCGGAAAGGAAATATGGCGACAAAAGAAAGATACAAGATCGGAGGTCTCAGACCTCGGGGGTAGGGGGTGGAGAGCTCAACACGGGGGGCGCGACTACGGCAACAGCAGACGAAGGGGCGGCCTCATCGTCAGACTCCTCCAAAAAACCGAGATCAAGGTCGGGGTATCTGCTGGCCACCCTCTCTCGGCAGAGCTCGAACCCCTTGGTGAACGCCTCCAGGCTGAACTGGACGTTCAGCTCCCTCATCTCCGCGGAGGCCTTGAACTCCTCCACCGCAAGGATCCTGGCCTCCGAGACCAGAACCAGAGTTTGCTCAGCCAGATGGGCGACCTTGGCCTCCGCCTTCCTTGCCGACTCCTCCAAGCTTCGCCTCTCCTCCTCCCGGACTCGTCTTTCCTCTTCCCGGTCTTGTCTCTCTCTCTCTCCAGGGCCTCCCGGAGGGCGGCCACCTCGGCCGTCTTCGCTTGAAGACGAGCAACCTCGTCTTGGCAGCGCTCCTCCGCCCGAAGAAGATCCCTTCTCATGCGGCCCGACGCCTCGACATAGGCGAAGAGCTGGTGCCCGATCTGCAGGCACAGATAGAGAATCACAACGAAGACCGAGCAACTGTGTCAGTAAAAATCCGCTTACCTCAAGAAAGGACCCCAAGGTGTCCCAGGCCCGCTGCTCGGGATCGGCACGGTCAATCCTCTCCACGACATCGGACATAATGCAACCATCGAGCAGCCGACGGATCAGAGCCTTGTCGTTGAAGGGGTTCTCCGATCCCCCCTCGGAGCAGACGGACTCATCTGCAGCGGTTCGGTGACTGCTCGACCGGCGGGCCACCGATTTTCTCCTCCTCCCCGCGGCGGGCACCTCCGCGGGGCGGACCTCCGGAATGGGGACCCCAGTCGGCGGGCTCCTTGAGGGAGCCCGGGGGGCCGCTGGCTTGGCATCCGAAGGAATGTCAATTGCCGGGGTCGCCTGGGCGGGGGCAGCCAAGCTCGTCTCCTCCACCCTGGCCCTCTTCGCCGAGCCAGAGGTCGTCGCGCCCTTCCTTTTCTGGGCTCTCATGGCCTTGGCGAGTATCCGTGTGGCTTCGGCGTCCATTGCTAAAAAAAAAAAAAAAAAAAAAAAAAAAAAAGGAAAGGAAAAGAAGAAGGAAAAAGCGGCATCGATCAGTCCAAAGTCAAAAAAAAAAAAAAAAAAAAAAAAAAAAGAGAAGAAGAAAGGAAAAAGAGAAAGAGAAAAGAGGAGAGAAAGAAAGAGAGAGAAGAAGAAGATAAGAAAAGGAAAGATATATACTTGCTGGATCCTGAGGGCTCAGGCCGATGTTGAAAAGAAGCTGCTCCCTCAGTAGGTTCGGAAGGGAAGGAGCGGGGTAACTCAGGAGCTTCTGGGCGGCCTGAAGGTCATCCTTTCCCAGGCTGGGAGCCCGGCGGACGGAATCCCTCAGAGACCCCCAAGGGGGCAGGCCCAGTTCCAGGGTCGGACAGTAAATGAAGAGAAATTTCCCCTTCCAGTTGTGAATCGAAGAAGGGGCGCCCTTCAGCAACCCCTTCTTACCGAACTGGGGGGAGAAGTACCACCAGTCCTTCGCTGAAGGATGGCGTTTGAAGGTGTAGAAATGTCTGAACAGGGAGAGGGAAGGCTGGACCTCGGCTATGTGACAGAGAGAGAGAAACCCTATCAAAAACCTAAAGGAATTCGGGGCGACAGAGGCAAGAGAAATGTCTAAGAAACGAAAGAAGGTGGCAACAAAAGCAGGAAGCGGAAGCCGGAGTCCGGCACGGAATGCCTCCTGGTACAAACAAAAGCGACCAGGAGGGGGAGCGCTGGCCCGGTCAGAGGGGCCAGGAAGCTCCAGGTCGTACTCTGAAGGGACCCCGTACCGAGCCCTTATCAGGAGAAGTTCGTCCGGAGTCGACGAACAAGGAATGGCGCCCGGTGCGAAAACCGGGCGAGGCCCTGCCCCGAACGCGGGCTCATCCGCAGAGACAGGGGCCTGGGGGTTTGAAGCAGAAGAACTCCCAGAACTTGCGGGGGCAGAAGAATCGGAAGACATTTTTCTTTGGGGGAGAACCTAAAGGACCCTAGAAAAGCAAGACGAGAGGGGAGGGAGACACCGGAGGTCAACTCAGGAGAAAATACAAAAGAAGTGAAAGGAGGAGAGGACCCTAGGCGGTAAGAAGAAGAAGGTGGGCACTAACCTATCTTGCTCTGGAGGCCTGGGGAGCGAGAAACGGAAGGCGCCTACGGCTCGAGAGGGCGTTCGTTAGAGCGGACTCTCGGGGAGATGACAGACGCCAGCAAGAAATCAGAAACGGAGTGGGGTGCCTGAAGGGGGAGGACGGGTTTAAATAGGCCCTGGGATCCGGCGCCATAATGATCTCGAATCCCCCCAGGCCAGTCCGCATCCGACGCGTGTCCCACTCCCCGTGGCAGATGGCTGAAGGCGGCTGGCGGTTGGCAGGGTCATAATTGCACCGTACCTAGGCCAGCGTACCTGCGGGGTCTTCGAAGCATCCTCTCATACCGCCCCAATTCGAAAAGACTCCGGCACGCGCTCATTTAATGCCAAAATATCTGGGAGCGGCGGGGCACGGGATTCGAAGGGACGGTTCTGGCTGTACTTCTGTGTAGTTCCTTCATTTGAAATTCAAAACTCGGATGTAGGGGGACTGGTGTTGGGTATAAAATACCCACAGCCGGAACCCACGGCGGAACTGCCATCAGCAAGTGCAGCTCAGCCCGGACTCCTATGGGAGCCGGGCTCCACCGCCATCAGCAAGTGCAGCTCCGCCCGGACTCCTACGGGAGTCGAGCTCCACTGTCGACATCAGCGCAGCTCCGCCCGGACTTCCGCGGGAGCCAGACTCCGCTCTCAGTATCAGCGGCTGGTAAGCTCAATCCGGACTCCTATCAGAGCCAGATTTCACCCTTAACTTTGTTTGCAGTGCAGCTCCGCCCGGACTCCTACGGGAGCCGGGCTCCACCGCCATCAGCAAGTGCAGCTCCGCCCGGACTCCTACGGGAGCCGGGCTCCACCGCCATCAGCAAGTGCAGCTCAGCCCGGACTCCTACGGGAGCCGGGCTCCACCGCCATCAGCAAGTGCAGCTCCGCCCGGACTCCTACGGGAGCCGGGCTCCACCGCCATCAGCAAGTGCAGCTCCGCCCGGACTCCTACGGGAGCCGAGCTCCACTGTCGACATCAGCGCAGCTCCGCCCGGACTCCCACGGGAGCCGGGCCCCGCTCTCAGTATCAACGGCTGGTAAGCTCAATCCGGACTTTTATCAGAGCCGGATTTCACCCTTAACTTTGTTTGCAGTGCAGCTCAGCCCGGACTCCTACGGGAGCCGGGCTCCACCGCCATCAGCAAGTGCAGCTCCGCCCGGACTCCTACGGGAGCCGGGCTCCACCGCTATCAGCAAGTGCAGCTCAGCCCGGACTCCTACGGGAGCCAGGCTCCACCGCCATCAGCAAGTGCAGCTCCCCCCGGACTCCTACGGGAGCCGAGCTCCACTGTCGACATCAGCGCAGTTCCGCCCGGACTCCCACGGGAGCCGGGCTCCGCTCTCGGTATCAACTGCTGCTCCATCAGGACTCCTACAGAAATCGAGCTCCGACTGTTATCGAGCTCCAATCGACAGATCCGCGCCTCCTGACAGGCCCTCAAAATGGCCACGACCCTGCTCCACTTCCTGTGGCGGACTCCACGCAGTACCATCATTCCCTGACAAGCCGCAGTGGCCATAGCCGCCCTGCTCCACTTCCTGTGGCGGACTCCGCACAGCTCCACTATCCCCTGGCAAGCCACAGTGACGGCCACGAACCTGCTCCACCTCCTGCGACGGATACCATGCGATTCTCCTGACAACGGATGCTGCTCCACCCCTCGTAACAGACTCCACGTGGCGGGTCGAGGTGATGCCCACATATCTGCTCCATTATATTTCGCAATCAATTCCCCTGACCATGGGCGGCCCACTACCAGGCGGTTACAAACGTCGCCATCAGTTCGTTGCCTCCCTTGCCTATAAAAGGGGGACTCAGATACGTTATTCTTTAAGCTCTTTTGCCTTATCTCAAAACTCTGCTAAACTCTCCGTTCAAGCACTCCATTTTTGTTGAGGCAGAGAACTGACTTGAGCGTCGGAGGGTCTTGCCGGAGCAACCCCACCTCCGGTTTAGACTTCCCTTGCAGGTCCCAGCGGCGACCGCGGCTTCCTCAACTCCAGCTTCTCCGACGCAGGCGGATTTTTGCACCAACACATTAGATCTTGAAACTTTTTTAAGATCAGACAGCGGAAGACTAAAATAAATCAAAATCTATCTTGGAAAATCAGAGAATCTCTAGATCTAAAATTCTATTACATGATTATTACATGGTATTAAATCAGAAATTAAAATATAAAGAGTAAGAACTACATGTTGATCATATCAACATATTTCTATACTATATCTAATGTATGTAAAATATAATAGATCAGATCTATTATCTTGCAAGTTAGACGTTCTAACTTTTCTGGTCCAGGCTTGAGGATGATGTTACGAGCCGCACATGCGTCCGGCCTCTAGGAGCCGTCCACACAAGCCAACGAATCATAATCAGAAGTCCTGGTTCAAAAAATCAACATAGCATGCTAGTACTGCACTGATCCTTAGATGGAGGAAGGGAAGAGATGAACCCAGCAACTCTAGAAGAAGATCCTCTTCTTCTTCTCTTTGCTCTAACCCAGATACCTAGTTTTGTGTCTATTAGATCTCCATGCCCCAAGACTCTTTCTCCTTGATTTTTGGATTCCCTAAAGGTCTCTTAATGCTTTGTGTTCCACAAAAATTTTATGAAGAAATTTATTTTAAATAGAGAGATATGAAGAGTCCTTATCTAGGTCAAATACCTAGTCTAGGATTATCCAAACAAGGCAAGATAAGGGGCATCCAACTCTTGGGCATCTCCTCCTTCTTTTTTCACCATGGACCACCAGCAAAGGGCTCATATTATGTGCTATAAAAGTCATAAAAATTTTTAAAAAAATCTGAATAAAATCAGTGCCATAAGGAAAGAGTTTTGGTTTCCTAAAACTTTATCTCATAGAATTTTAAATCCAAACTAATTCCTACTTTGACTTGGTCCACAACCACATTTCATGTAAGAGAGAAAGAGAGAAAAACTTTTGGACATGCATGAAGACCTGAGAGAGAGGGTTTTATCACACAAAATAAGAGAGAGTGGGCATAGGATAAGAGAGAGTGGGTGTGCGGGGCTAAGGTGGCGCAAGGTGGAATCCTAGTCTTACTAGGATTCAATCTATGACTTGTTCAAATTTGATTTCTCAAACTAAATCAAATCAAAATCAAATCAACCAATTTAAAATAAGTCTTAATCTAATTAAGAGCCTAATTTAAACATATTAAATTATATTTAAATTTGATTTAATTTTCTAATCAAATTAGAAATTAGGTTGTCCCTAGTCCTATTTGAACTAGGACTAGTTTTTTCTTGCACTTGCTTATCCAATAAACCAATTGGACTTGATCCAATCAAGTCCAAACTAAATTTAATTAAATTATATTTAATTAGACTTAATCTCAATCTTTTGACTTAATCAAATTAAGTCAATTAGCAATTGAATTACTAATCGATCCTCCTGCAACACTTGCACTAGGTTAAATGTTAATCGTATTGATCATTTAACCCTAGAATGATTTTTAATCATTGATCAACCATCTGATCAGATTGTGAACCCTAATGTGTGTAACCTTATAGGTTCGAATCTAAGTTGGTAGTACAGAAATAAATTTTTATACCAATCGAAGTGATCATGTAGAATGATACCCGACGGTCGGATAGGTCGAATGTGTAGAACAACATCCTTAGAACCCATGTGGATATAGTTTTCATATAATTCATCCCCTTGACCAAAATGCTCATAGGACATCTCAGAGTTTAACTGTCAACTTTGATCAGGTTGTCCACATTATATTTCAAAATATCAAATCCATCTGATGGATTATCCTGGCTAAGGTTTTGCTAAATTGAAATACAGCGACTCATTCTTCTCCAACTCTTAGAGTGGTCAATTCCATCTCGATCACACTCTGACTTCGTAAGTACTTGACTGTGCCCAGAAGCCTTCCATCACTGAATTAGAAATTCAGTTAGTCCAGTCCCAAAGCACAGTGAGTTGCTTGTAAGTCACTGAGGCGATCTTAAGTCTAAGGGATATTTATACCTATATCCCATCAGAGACATTCTCAATAGTAGAATGCTCTGGAGTTGGTCACGTTCAATGATGATGTACCCATATATCTCACCTGTATGCCATACCAGTATTTTCACACTTCTTGGTTAAGAGGACAACCAATCCATATGGCCTACAGCGACTTATGCTCGATAGAGGCTGTCGTCCTTATTAACAGCCTATCATTTGATCGTGAACAATTTTAAGAACTAATTGATAAATCCTCTCTTTATCGAACCTAAATAGTCCTAAGGACTTCATCACAACCACGAAGTTCATTAGAAGATGAAAACTTGTGATAAAAATGTCAAAAATATATTTTGTTTGTTAACAAATCAATTACAATACTTGGTTGCTCAACTGTCAACAGGCTGACGATTGGCATTTGGGACCTATTTTTCAATAACTCCCACTTATCCTAAAGCCACTCGGCACAGTATCTAATACCCATCTTCGACTTGTGGTTGTCGAACTTCTTTATTGCCAGGGCTTTAGTGAAAGGGTCGGTCAGGTTCTCCTTTCCGTCGATCTTTTGAAGGTCGACATCACCTCGATCCACAATCTCTCAGACCAGGTGGAAGTGGCGTAAAATGTGCTCATCCGCTGGTGTGCTTTGGATTCCTTTGCCTGAGCTATGGCACCAGTGCTGTCGTAGTAGAGTAGGACTGGACCATCAAGAGAGGGTGCTACTCCGAGCTTGGTGATGAATTTTTTCAGCCACACAGCTTCTTTCACGGCATCCGATGCTGCGATGTACTCCACCTCACAAACAGAGTCTGCCGCAGTATGCTGCTTGGAACTCTTCTAGCAGATGGCTCTACTATTTAGAGTAAAGATATAACCCGACATGCTTCCGCTATCATCATGGTTAGATTGAAAGCTGGAGTCTGTGAACCCCACAAGTTTCAGATCTGACTCGTCATAAACCAACCATTGGTCTTTAGTATTTCTCAAATACTTAAGGATGGCTTTAACCACTTTTCAGTGGTTTTCTCCAGGATCAGATTGGTATCTACTCACTACTCCTAGTGAGTATGCCACATCTGGTCTTGTATATGTCATGGTGTATATGATAGATCCCACGGTCGAAGCATATGGGACTTTACTTATACGCTCTCTCTTTTCAGGTATTGTCAGACAATCCTTCTTAGAGAGAAAAATTCTATGACCTATCAGTAGATAGCCCTTCTTAGAATTCTCCATGCTAAACTTCTTTAGCATAGTGTCTATGTATGTGTACTAGGATAACCCAAGCATCCTTTTAGATCTATCCCTATAGATCTTCATCCCTATGATGTAGGATGCTTCATCCAAGTCCTTCATGGAGAACTGCGATGACAACCAAACTTTTATTTTCTGTAGTGTGGGGAAATCATTCTCGATTAAGAGAATGTCATCCACGTACAAGATAAAGAATACCACAACTGGACCATTTGTCTATTTATAGATGCAGGGCTCTTCTCCATTCTTAACGAAGCTATACGTTTTGATCACCTTATCAAAATGCATGTTCCAGCTTCGAGAAGCTTGCTTCAATCCATAAATGGATCTCTGAAGCTTGCACATCTTAGACTCATCTGTGGATTTAAACCCCTCAGGTTGTATTATATACACCTCTTCGATCAGCTCTCCATTTAAGAAAGCTGTCTTTACATCTATCTGTCAGATCTCATAATCCAGATGGGCAGCTATTGCAAGCATTATCCGAATAGATTTGAGCATTGCCATAGGGGAGAACATCTCATCATAGTTAATACTATAATATTGACGATACCCCTTGGTAACCAGACGGGCTTTATAGGTCTCCACCTTTCCGTCTGCGCTCATCTTCCTTTTGAAGACCCATTTACACCCAATGGGTTTAACCCCTTCAAGTGGGTCAACCAATATCCATACATCGTTGACCTTCATGGACTCCATTTCAGATTGCATGGCCTCAAGCCATTTCTCAAAATCAGGTCTCTGCATTGCATCCATATGGGTGATCGAATCCTCATCGTTCTCATCGAGTTCGATGGGATCACCGTCCCGGACCAAGAAATCATAGTATCTGTCTGACTGATGCGGTACTCTATCGGATCGCCTTAATGGTGCAGGTACATTGGGCTCCAAATCTGATCTAATCAAATTCGACTCAGGTTCAGCTATTGGTGTCGGTCCTTCTACCTGTTGAACTTTATCAAGTTCAACCTTAGAGGCAATGGTTCCTTCACCAAGGACTTCCTTTCTAAAAAGGTTGCTTTAAGACTGACGAACACCTTTTGTTCATCAGCATGGTAGAAAAAATATCTTTTGGTCTCTTTGGGGTACCCTATGAATGTGTATTTGTCAGACCTTAGTCTAAGTTTATCTGTAACTAACTGTTTGACATAGACCGGGCATCCCCAGACCATAAGATGTGAAAGTGCTGGCTTACGCCCTGTCCATATCTCATATGGAGTCTTAATTACAGACTTACTTGAAACCCTATTTAACAAATAACAGGCCGATTCGAGTGCATATCCCCAGAAGGATATCGACAAGCTGGCAAAATCCATCATGGATCGGATCATGTCTAACAGAGTCTGATTTATCTTTTCAGACACATCATTATGCTGTGGTATTCCTGAAGGAGTCCATTGGGAGAGAATCCCATTCTCTCCTGGATATGTGAGAAACTCACCAAAAAGGTATTCCCCTTCTTGGTCAGACCGAAGAGTTTTAATACTCTTCCTAGTTTATTTTTTTACTTCACTTCGGAATCATTTGAACATTTCAAATGAATCCGACTTATGTTTCATCAGATAGACATATCTATATCTGGATAGATCATCCATGAAAGTGATGGAGTAGAAATATCCACCTCTAGAATTGTGCTCATGGGCCCGCATACATCAGTATATACTAGGCCCAAGAGCTCAGTCGCTCTCTCATCTTTTTCAGTAAAAGGTGACTTGGTCATTTTACCAGAAAGACAGGACTCACAAGTTGGAAGTGATTCACAATCACTGACTTCGAAGATTCCCTCTTGAGTCAACCTGTTTATCCTGTTCTTGTTTATATGACCTAGCCTACAGTGCCATAAGTAGATATCTGATACACTATCTAATCTAGGATGCTTGCTAGTGGAATAGACTACATTAACAGATTGTGATAACATATATACACCATTGTTCAAATGTCTACAAAAAATAGTAACACCATTCATAATGATATTACAAACTTATTTCTTTATTAAAATTTTATAATCATTTTTGGCCAGAAGACCTACAGAAATGATATTTAAAAAGAAACTTGGACAGAAATGATAATCATTAAGAATAACGGTATGGGACTCAAATACAAGTTTTAAGATTTCTAATGCTAGAACTAGAACTGGTCTTCCATCTCCAACATTCAGGAACCTCTCGTCTTGCTCGAATCTCCTACTAACCTGCAACCCCTACAACGAATTGCAAATATGGTAAGTGCTACCGGTATCCAATACCCAGTCAGCTATATCATAAATAGAGAAATTGTAAGGAGTTATCATATAAATATCTTGCTCAGCAATAGCTTGCTTCTTTCTCTGCCTATTCGGGTCTAGGGAGGTAATGTACTGAGAACAGTTCCTTTTCCAGTGCCCCCACTTCTTACAAAAGAAGCATTCAGCTTGACTCTTATCAGGCTTAATTTTTTTGATCTGGCCTTGCACTGATGTCCTAGCCTGAGCTTGCACCTTCTTCACTTTCTTCTTCTTGTTCTTCTTCCCTTTCTTAAAGGGTCAAGAACCAAAAGATGAACCTCCCATTAAGTTCACCAACTCCTTGTGGAGTTGGTGATCCTTCTCAAAGTTCTGAAGCAACCCCAGAAGTTCGTGGTAGTTTACTTCAGACTTTGTCATTCTATAATGAGTGAGGAATGGGAGATAAAACTTGGGCAGCGAGTTTAGTATTGCATCTTTCCCAAGCTGCTCATGCAAGGGAAAGCCGAGCTTGCTCAAACGCTCCATCAGTTCGATCATGTACAATACATGATCAATGACAGAGGCACCATCCTGTATTTTGGCGTTGAAGATGGTGCAACTAGTCTTGTGCCTCTCCACGTCATCGGGTGTGCCAAAGGCATCCTCCAACACTTGAAGCATATCCTTTGGCTGAGTCATCTCAAATCTACGACTGAACTCATCGCTCATGATAGCCAGCATGATGCAGCGCACCGTGGTCCGGTCACTGAGCCAGTTCTGATAAGTATCTCTGACTGTTCCACATACATTAGCAACTGGCTCTTCAGATACAGGATCCGTTATCACATATAGGATCCGTTCATGCTCCAGGACTATCTTCAACTTTCGATACTAGCTACCGAAGTTGGATCCCACCAACTTATCATTGTCCAACAATGATCGGAGCGATAGGGAAGTGGCCATATCTACACAAAGAAAAATCATAACATAATTAGTAATTGATTCATTAAACCTAAAGATTTGAACTTTAATCAAAATATTTTTTTCACTATTTTATTCGAATTGGTAGCCTCTACCTCCAATTCGAAGAATTACTTTAATTTCTTAGTGGGTAATAGAATGCATTTAGACTGCACACAAGCCCAACTTTGGTTGGCCAACCCATGTACATCTAAGGATAGGTTCATAACCAATTATTCTTCCAAATAATTTTTAGTAATTTTATTTTTACCCCAGTCCCTAATCAGTAGGCTTTGGCCTCCACTGAAAAGGTCTGGTTAGGTCCAACCATTAACATGACCATACTTGGCCCATCTAGCCAATGAATGATTAGGCCCAACTTTGGTTGGCTAGCCTAACCACCATTTAGAAAGATACAGTCAAGGAATCATATTATGAATGACAATTCCATCAGTCGATAAGCACCAGGCCTTTGGGCCTCCAATGATTATCCAACTGATGGATCCATTATCATCCACTTAATGAGAGGCTATGATCTAGTTATCACCATAACTATTTTATTTTAAGGATCTAATAATTTTAAAAAATTTAATTAATTTAGAAGAGGAGGTCAAATGAACCAGCTTATCATGATCCTCCCACTGGCTTCACCAAGTCAGCTTAAGGGAGACCATTTAAAAGGGCTCGTCTAGGAGCACCTAAATCAGTCACACTGATTTACCTAGCTGACATGGGTCAGCTCAAATAGTCAAGTGATCTGATCAAAACATAATTTCACCAAGAGGTCAGGTAAGTTTGTGTTGGGAATAGTGTCCCAAAGCCAATCATCTGCCTATCGACGGTTGTGCTCATTCTTATATTAGTATATAAATTATAAATAAATAAAAGTTATTTTGATATTTTTCATCACAAATTATTTCATCTTCTAATGAACTCCTGTATTGTGGTGAAGTCCTTAGGACTATTTAGACTCGACAAAGGAGAATTTATCGTTTAATCCTTAAACCTGTTCGCGACCAAATGATACGTTGTTACCAAGGACAACAACATTTATCAAGCATAGGTTGTTGTGTGCCATATGGGTTGGTTGTCCTCTTAACCAAGGAGTGTGGAGATACTGGTATGGCATACAGATGAGATGTAAGGGTACATCTGCACTGAACGTGACCAACTCCGGAGCTTTTTTTACTGTCAAGATTTGCTCCGATGGGATATGGGTAAAACTATCCTTCCGACCTGAGACCACCATGGTGACTTGCAAGCAACTCACTGCACTTGGGCACTGGACTACCTGAATTTCTAATTTAGTGACGGAAGGCTGCTGGGTGTAGTCAAGTACTTAACTTGTCGGCGCGTGTGTTAAGATGGGATTGACCACTCAAGTTCAGGAGCTGTGTACAGTCATATTTTAATTTAGCAAAATCTTGGCCAGGATAGTCCTAGTGAGGAGTCACAGGACTGTTTGAGTTGAGCACGATTCAGATGATCTAGGGTTGACAGTTTAACCCTGAGTCATCCTAAACACAGGGGTCAAAAGGGATGAATTATACAGTAACCATATTCACGTAGGTTCTGAGTATTGCGATTGCGACTATTTGACCTATCCGGATGTCGGGTACCATTGCTAGATGGTCACTTTGACTAGTATAGGAATTGGTTTCTGTGCTACCGACTTAGGTTCAAACCTACGGGTTCACACACATTAGATGTTCCTATCTGATCTGATGGCTGGTGAAGAGTCCCACTGGACTGTGACTCTTCGACCAAGAGTTCTTATGCTCAAGGACTCTGAGTCCTGTGTGTCTAAGACTCTGTGATCGAGAATCAGGATTCTCTGATCATGAGTTTCACACATTTTGGGTATCGGGGTCAAGAGTCCCACTGGTTTGGGACTCTTCGATCAAGGTTTCATATCGATGGACTTTGATGCCCGATTGCCCATCGAATTTGGACTTAGTATTTATGAGAGATTTAATTAGTGATTTGATCATTAATTAACTCAATTTGATTGAGTAATTATTTTTAGATCAAGTTCAATTGAATTGGATTCAGTTGGGTTTGACCCGATTAGGTTAAGAGTTGACCTAATCGCCAAGGTGGTTTGGTCTTTGATTTGATCAGGGGTTGGGCTTAGTTTATTCTTAATTTAATTAAGATTTTATTAAGCCTAATTAAGCCTAATTGTGTTGGGTTTAATTTAGTCTAATTGTGTCTAACCTATTTTAATATGGTTGGTTCAATTAGATTGCTTTAAAATTTCAAACCACCTTGACTTATCTCCCTGCACCATCTCACTTCACCTATGCCTATTTGAATTCACGAGAAATGAGTTCTCATGAATTTTTTCCCACATAGAAGCCTTCCCATGCCCCTTCTTTGTGTGCCATTTTGAATGGATAATGATAAGGTTGGTTGGCCATTCAAATTTAAAGGATGTTTGAATTTGAATGGTTAACAAATCCCTGCGCCACCCGTTTCATTTGTGCGCCACTTCCTCCACACGAGAAAAGGTTTCTCATGTAAACTCTCCATGCACAAAGAAGCCCATGCCCTTCCCTTCTCATGCCAAGAGTGGATAAAAATTGGTTGGTTGGCATTTGAATTCAAATTCGATTTGAATTTAAGTGAGCAACCACTTATCTTTATCCTCTCACGCGGTAAAAATACTGCAAAGATGCGGTCTTGCACCATTTTAAAAGAAATGAGAAGGTGGGGTGTGTGACATCTGATCTGAGAAAGAAAAGGGGGCATCAGATAGACCCTGTGCATGAGAAAAGAAAAGAAAAGAAGAGAAAAGAAAAGAGAGAATAGGGGCAAGGGTTTTCTGTGAGTACCCTAGGGTTTCTGTCTAGGCTTCAGAAAGTGAGAAAGTGAGTTACGAGTGTCGTGAGCCTACCAAACTTCAGGGAGAGCTTCATCAACCTCTCTACTATCTCTGCTGATGATCCAAAATATTTGTGGAATCGACAGACACTGATCGAAGGAGTTCGATCAGCATCAGCCATCGAAAGGGTTCTGCAACGAACTAGCATTTGTGAGGAGCCGATCAGACGAGGAGCTTCGTGTGGATGATCCATAGAGGCCAGACGAACTATGTAGCTGTATTGCAATGATCAAACTTTTTTGATGGTGATCAGATTACAGTAATCGACTACCTATACGAAGGTAATATGTTCTGAACACATAACAGTAAAATATTTACTGTAGAAGTTTAAATTTTAAATTTAAATACATGCTATATATATCATATTTAGATCCTTATGTAGGGCTAATATATATTAATTAATTAGATTAATTTATAATTTTTACTATAAAATTATAATTTTGAAAAAAATTTAAAATTACCATTTTACCCCTGCACTGAAATTTTCACAAATGGTATCAAAGTAGGTTCTAAAATATGATATACATTTGCATGCATAGATTAAGTAGTAATCTAAAAGTTTAAATTTAAAATTTGAATTTAAAATTTAAAATTCAAAATTTAAAATTCAAAATTTAAAATTCAAAATTTAAAATTACCATTTTACCCCTGCATTGAAATTCTAACAAATGGTATCAAAGCAGGTTCTAAAATATGATATACATTTACATGCATAGATTAAGTAGTAATCTAAAAGTTTAAATTTAAAATTTGAATTTGAAATTTAAAATTCAAAATTTGAAATTTAAAATTTGAAATTTAAAATTTAAAATTCAAAATTCAAAATTTGAAATTTATTTAAAATTTAAAATTTAAAATTCAAAATTTAAAATTCAAAATTTGAAATTCAAAATTTTGAAATTTGAAATTTGTTTGAAATTTGAAATTTAAAATTTAAAAATTGAAATTTGAAATTTAAATTTTAAAATTGATATATTTAGATATACTTGATCCAAGTAGCAAGTAGTCTAATTGGGTTGGTTGCCATGGTCGTCCGATCGTAGGAAAAAAGTAGGGTTTAAAGGCCCTCTCCTCCCATTCGATGGGGTTCTCCTATGGCAGTAGGGGTGCCGATGTGATTATATCCCATGCAGATAAAGCAGCGAAAGGACTTAATTGTAAAGGTTCAATTATAAAATTTGTCATGAATGTGTTAGATTAGATCTAAAGAAATATTCATGATTTATTTTGATTGAGTTATTTTCTGTTATGTAATTAGCAATAGGATTGCTGTTTATGAAATGTGCTGATCCGTTTGTGAAATGAGTCAACACATTTGGTGAACAGAAAATAAAACCTTTCAAATTTAAAAATTATTTTTGAAATGCCAAACCCTGACCCATCAGCCCAAATACTTAATTAAAAGAATTAAGTGTTGTCTAGTTGGTCTAGAATTGTGAATTAAGACCTAAGACAATTGCATAAACTTGTGGGTCAATGGGTTAGATGGATTAGGTCCATAATTGGGTTAGACCTAAGGTTAGCTTAAAGAAATAGACTAAATTAGAGTAATTGGTCAAATCTAATCAAAAATTGAATTAGATTAGGTTAAGGACACTCTAGACTCAACTCCAATAGTTATAGTTGAATGGGTCCATATGTCTTTAACTAGACCAAGATGGACTTAATTCATGACTACGCGGTGGAACCTTATTTACTAAGTTGATCAAATTAAAACTAATGAACCGATTGGTGTCTAAGGTAAGTTCGACAGTCTGACCAGTGGTTTTTAAGTAGGAGCTACTCGCATTGATTCGATCTCTGACGAGTTAATGGCATTTCCTCACCACTGATCTCACTTACCTGGCCAACCTGGTGAGTTAGGTTTTGATTAGATCACTTGGTGATTAGGGCTCACCCATGTCATTAGGTAAATTAGTGTGACTGATTTAGGTGCTCCTAATACCGGCTTTAATTAAATCTTTTTTAATCTAACTTGGTGAAGTCAGTGGGAGGATTGAAATTGGCTGGTTAATTTTTTCTCTTCTATCCTTTAATAAAATCCTCAAAAATTATTAGGTCCCTAAAAATGATTAAGTTATAGTGATAACTAAGTCATAGCCTCCCATTAAGTGAGTGATAATGAGTCCATTAGTTTAATAATCACTGGAGGCCCAAAGGTTTGGTGCTTATTGACTAATGAAATTATCATTCATAATATGATCATTTGGTGAGTCTTTTTGATGGTGGTCAGATTGGTCGGCCAAAGTTAGGCCTGATCATTTATTGGTCCGATTCACCAAATCAAGTCATGTTAATGGTTGGACCTAACCAGATTTTTTCAGTGGAGGCCAAAGCCTACTGATTAGGTTCTGGGGCAAAATTAATTACTAGAAGTTGTTTAGAGAAACAACTGGTTATGAACCTACCCATAGATGCACATGGGTTGACCAACCAAAGTTGGGCTTGTGTGTGGTCTGTGTAGATTCTAGTACCCACTAAGGAATTAAAGTAATTCCTCGAATTGGAGGTTGAGGCTACCAGTTCATAAAAATACTGGAAGAAACTTTAGACTAAAGTCCAAGTCTTTAGTATTAATAATTTATATACTAATAAAGGTCTGATTTTTCTTTATGCAACTATGGCCACTACCCTATCACTCCGGTCATTATTAGATAATGACAAGCTCATGGGACCTAATTTCGATAGCTGGTATCAAAAATTGAAAATCATCCTTGAGCATGAGCGGATCCTTTATGTAGTAACGGATCTAGCACCTGAGGAGCCAGCTCCGAACGCTAGAGGGACGGTCCGAGACACTTACCAGAAGTGGCTCAATGATCGCACCATCGTTCGGTGCATAATGCTGGTGGCAATGAATGATGAGTTCAGCCGCAGGTTCGAGAACGTCCAGCCGCAGGAGATGCTTCAAATATTGAATGACTCCTTTGGCACGCCTGACGATGTTGCAAGGCACAAAACTAGTTGTGCCATTTTCAATGCTCGGATGAGGGATGGGGCCTCAGTCATCGATCATGTACTGTACATGATCGAAATGATTGAGCACCTACATAAATTGGGCTTTTCCTTGCACAAGCAGCTCGGTAAGGATGCGATCCTTAATTCTTTGCCCAAGTCCTTCCTCCCCTTCCTTACTCATTTTTGAATGACAAAGCCTGTAGTGAACTATCACGGCTTGTTGGAGTTGTTGCAGAACTTTGAGAAGGATCACCAGCTCCATAAGGAGTCGGTGAATGTTGTGGGAGGGTCTTCTTCTAGTCGTCGCCCTTTAATAAACGGAAGAAGAACAAGAAGAAGAAGAATAAGAAGGTGTAGCTGCATGCTGGGATGTCTGCACAGGGTCAGACCAAGAAGCGCAAGCTTGACCAGAGCCAGGCGGAGTGCTTCTTTTGCAAGAAGCAGGGGCACTGAAAGAGGAACTGTTCTCTATACATTGCCTCCCTGGACCCGAACAGGCCGAAGAAGAAGCAAGGTAATTATATGATAACACCTTGCAACTTTTTCATTTGTGATACTACTGCCTGGGTATTGGATACCAGAAGCTCTTATCATATCTGTAATTCGATGCAGAGTCTGCAGGTCAGTAGGAGATTTGATGAAGGCGAGAGGTTCCTGAACGTTGGAGATGGAAGCAAAGTTCCAGTTCTAGCTTTAGGAATCATGAACCTTGTAATCAACTCTCGTAATGTAATTCTGAGTGAATGTCGCTATTGTCCAAACTTTTTATTAAATATTATTTCTGTAGGCCTTTTGGCCATATACACTTATGAATTTTTAATAAAAAAAAATATTTGTAATATCATTTTGAATGGTGTTACAATATTTGTTGGACAACTAAATAATAGAATTTACTTACTATCACAGCCTGTTAATGTCGTTCAAACCTTCGGTAAACACCCTAGATGGACGATATGTCAGAAGTCTACCTTTGGCACTGTAGGCTAGGTCATATCAATAAGAACAGGATAAACAGGTTGGCTCAAGAAGAAATTCTTGAAGTTGGTGATTGTGAATCACTTTCAACCTGTGAGTCCTGTCTTTTTGGGAAGATGACCAAATCACCTTTTACTAGAAAAGGTGAGCGAGCCAGTGAACTCTTGGGTCTGATACATTCTGATGTATGTGGACCCATGAGCTCAAGTGCAAGAGGTGGATATTTCTACTTCATAACCTTCACAAATGACCTATCGAGATATAGGTATGTCTATCTAATGAAGCATAAGTCGGAGTCATTTGAAATGTTCAAACTATTCCGAAATGAGATAGAAAAACAAACTAAAAAATGTATTAAAACTCTTCGATCTAATCGAGGAGGTGAATACCTTTCCAATGAGTTTCTGACATATCTTGAGGAGAATGGGATTCTCTCTCAGTGGATACCTCCTAGAACACCACAGTATAATGGTGTGTCTAAAAGGAGGAATCGGACCTTGTTGGACATGGTTCGATCCATGATGGGGTTTGCTGGTCTACCGATCTCCCTCTGGAGATATGCACTCAAATCAGCTTGTTACCTTCTAAATAGGGTTTCGAGTAAGTCTGTAACCAAAATGCCATATGAGATATGGATAGGACGTAAGCCAGTACTCTCGTACCTTAGGGTTTGGGGGTATCCAGCTTATGTTAAACGTTTAATTACAGACAAGCATGGACCTAGGTCTGACAAGTGTTATTTCATAGGGTACCCAAAAGAGACCAAAGGGTATTATTTCTACCTAGCTGATGAGCAAAAGGTGTTTGTCAGCCTTAAGGCAATCTTTTTGGAAAAGGAGTTCCTTGGTGAAGGGACTGTTGCCTCTAAGGTCGAACTTGAGGAAGTTCGACAGGTGGAAAAACTAACACAAGTTGCTGAACCTAAACCGGATTTGATTAGATCAAATCTAGAGCCCATTGTTCCTGCATCCTTAAGGCGGTCTGGTAGAGTACCACATCAACCGGATAGATACTATGGTTTCTTGGCCCGGGACGGCGATCCTGTCGAACTTGATGAAAATGATGAAGATCCGATCACCCACATGGATGCAATGCAGAGATCTGACTCTGAGAAATGGCTAGAGGCCATGAAATTCGAAATGGAGTCCATGAAGGTCAACGATGTGTGGACATTGGTTGACCCACCCGAAGGAGTAAAATCCATAGGGTGTAAATGGGTCTTCAATAGGAAGAGGGGTGCAGACGGAAAGGTGGAGATCTATAAAGCCCGTCTGGTTGCCAAGGGATATCGTCAACGTTATGGTATAGACTATGATGAGATATTTTCTCCTGTGGCAATGCTCAAATCCATTCAGATTATGCTTGCGATAGCTGTCCATCTGGATTATGAAATCTGGCAGATGGATGTGAAAATAGCTTTCCTAAATGGAGAGCTGAACGAAGAGGTGTATATGATACAACCTGAAGGGTTCACATCCACAGATGAGTCTAAGGTATGCAGGCTACAGAGGTCCATTTATGGACTTAAGTAAGCATCCTGGAGTTGGAACATACGTTTTGATAGGATGATCAAAACGTATGGCTTCGTTAAAAATGGAGAAGAGCCCTGCATTTATAAGTGGGCTAATGGTCTAGTAGTGGTATTTTTTGTATTGTATGTGGATGATATTCTCTTAATCAGAAATAATATCCCCGCATTACAGGGAATAAAGATTTGACTGTCGTCACAGTTCTCCATGAAGGATCTAGGAGAAGCTTTCTACATCCTAGGGATGAGGATCTATAGGGATAGATCTAAAGGGATGCTTGGGTGCTCAGGCAAGGAAGAATTCAGTTTGTTCATGTGATAGTTCACGACAAACTGAGAAAATGATTCTGGGAGTGATTGCAAGATTAGATCCTGACTCAACTCTCCATCCATAACAAAACCTAATTGACCTAATCGAGTGATCAGGTCAATAACCATCAAAACATGATTTTGTACGGATGACCCCTCTGCCATTCTGGTATGGAATAACTGCTTAGATATCTCATATCTAGTAGTCCTACTCTGTTCCCCATAAAGCTCTTTTAAATTGAGCAATATGGAATGAGTGTCCATGCTATCATGCTGCCTCTGCAACTCATTTGTCATAGAGGCAAGTATGATACACTTGACAGTTAAAGAATCATTTTGCCACATCCTATATGTGGCTTTTTCTTCCAATATGGCATCCTCCCCAACTAACTTAATGTCAGGGGTATCGAGGATATAAGAAAGCTTCTCTTGACTAAGTACTATTTTAAGATTTCTCAACCAGTCCACATAGTTGGTACCAGTCAATTTATTTGTATCCAAAATGGAGCGAAGTGAAAGTGAAAAAGCCATTAATCGACATAATAAAGAATATTACATAAGCAAACAACTCAAGATGATATGCACAATTAAATTAGGACTTTAATTTTATTGTGTCTCCCACTATTTTATCAAACATCATAACCCTTTAATATGATGTTCGAGAAAACCCTGATTGATTTTCTTAGTGGGATTGAGACTCTAATTCCTTATAAAAGATCTTGTGGTTGCACAACAAACCTTTTATAAGTTTAAAGGTAGGAAACTCTTTCCAATTGCATCTCATGCAATTCTCAATAAAAACCCTGGCCTCTAAAACATTAATAGTCTTGTGTTTACACAACAAACCATAATGTTTTAGTTAAGTAGGACCCTTCATTTCAATACAGTCAAAATAGAATATAAATGCTCTTGTGGTTACACAACAAAGCATTATACTCAAAAATATTGTAAGCATCTCGATCCACCAGAACAATATTATGTCAGTTTCCATAATTGATCTTGTGGTTACACAACAAACCTAATATGGTTCGTGACATAATAATGTCCTAGCATGAAGGAAGGCCATAATGTAGTGAATATAACACCAAGCATTCCAGCCAAGAATTAAATTAATCTAATCAGCCAAGTAAGTGGGAGAGAGGTGGGGGTCCCCCCGTTGCTTTCCTTAGACACCAATAAATTGGCTGGGTCAGACAACGGAACCAATTAGAAACCACGTTCTCTTTACCAATCATGAACCACTTTCCTAGACACTGATTGATCAATTAGACATCTGGACTGGTTCTGCTATTGGTTAATTACACTACAACTTAATATCATTTTACAGAGGGCTTTTGAGGTCTCAATGCATATTTAATTTCTATATCATACTAAAGACATGAATAAAAGAAATTAGCATCATAGTGAACACAATTCAATATGACAGGGCAATATTCCATAATTATATACATCATAATTTAATTATGAAATAATGAATATGATCTCATCATATTAATATCATATAAAAATTATAAATTATGATCATATCATATTTATAATATTGTCATTAAATCATTAACATATCATCATATGATTTAATTCTAACAAGGTCGCTCTGATACCACTGTAGGGTTTGGTGTCAAGGTGGAAGCACAGATTTCAAAGCAATTATTATGAAATCATAAAATCAAAACCTAACTCCAAGATCACCTTATCAGAATTTAAACCATATAATATGTATTAATATCATAATATTAGGTATAGAAACATACCTCTTATCGCTAGACCCTAATTTGTGCTCGATCGCAGGCAGCAGTCCGTTAGGGTTTCCAACAGGTGCCCACGTGTTCACCCTCCAACGTTGATCCACATGGAGACTTGATCAACCCACTAGCACCTATTTAAATATTTTCAAAAATTAAATTTTAATTTATCAGAATTTAAATGTAATTTGGGCAGAATCTCCTTTCATGGCTTTGCTGTCACACTGTTGGACCTTTTCTTGCCTTCCTTTCTTGCTCCTTGTCACCTTAATTTTTATTCCAATTCTCTAAGCTTTTTGGAAGACTTCTTGTCCTTTATTAGGACCTTGTCTAGGCTAGAGAAGAAGAAAAAAGAAAATTGGACAAGAAGAGCCTATTGTAAGAAAGAAGGAAGAGTTTGGAATAAGCGATGACTCCTCGGCGTGCACCCCTATTTATATTGCACGTAGGGGTGCAAACCAAGCATCTCACGCCCACTCTCAATTCATCTCATGCCTCCTCTCAATTTCTCACACTCCATTTGATAAGAAAAAGCCATGTGGACATCAAAGTTGGGTTGAAGAGGTACCTTATCTCAGAAGGATTCTCCGAACTCAACTTATGATGTTCACATGAGAAGTCGCAATGCTTCTCTTATTGGCACCATCAACCCATGCCTTTGGATCTGGAAGGAAGCCCATCCAATGGCCAAGATAGAGGGCACCAACATCAGGGTGGGCGTAAGAGATAAGGGGCGTGGAACAATTAAAAAAGCTCTCTCCATTTGATTTGGTCCAAGGGGCGCTTCCAAGGGGTGGCGCATGGGATTTCATCCTTATCTCTTCCCACAAATATTCTACGGAGTGTTTCAGATATAGAAGGACTCTTAGGTGCCTTCTTAGAGATCTAAAAGCCTCGTAGAATAAAAAACCATGGAAGAAAAATGGATAAGACCAAGTTAAGGGGGGCGCCAACTCTATCCATGCACCATGTGGCATGTGCGCATGGATTTAAATCCATTATCTCTTTTCCTAATTTTTCTATGAAGAGTTTAATACTCAGAAGGACTCTTAGGTGCCTCTTAAGATTTTTGAAAACCTTTCATAGAATAAAAGCCACAGAGAAAATAGATAAGACCATGTTAAGGAATGCCAACTCCCTCCATGCGCCATGTGGCACATGCGCATGGATTTAAATCCACATGCCAAGAGAGAGACGCTTAGGCATGTGGTTCCCTAGTTTTTGGCACCCAACAGTAAGCCCAATCAGAATATTTTGAACCCATTTCAAGAGAAAATCCAATTTGGCTCAAATTGGTTCTAAATTAGCCCAAATCGGAACCCGATTCGAATCCGATTCGAATCTAGATGCTAGGGTTTGCAACATGTGTTAGCATGTTTAATTTGCAAACATGGTTTAATCAAATTAAACCCATGATCAATTTTCTTTGTGTGTGACCCGTTGGATTCCATATCTAGCCAGCAGTGAGTCTGGATACAATTTGACCTAATTTGGTTAGAACACAACCGAGCCGATTTAGATCAAATCTAGCTGACCCGTTTCGATCAATCAGAACAGCTTCTAATTAACGATCGAATTAAATTCTTTAATTTGATCAAACTCATAAGATATAATTAACGTCTAGCAACATATCATGTCTATCTGGAAGATATAGAATTTTGATAGAAGTACCAAAAATACCCTTCAGCGGAAAATTACCATGTAACTTGATCTTATGATCATCCTGCATCCCGAATATAAGTTTGGGTATGAAAAAATATCAAACCTAATTTTATATTCATATTTCTCTCGATCAGATAATAATGATTCGATTTATAAAATATTAGAAATCATTTCTAATTTTTCATAATGCTCTGATCAAAGTCTTCCTGAATCATTATTCGATCGAAGTAGATAGGATGCGATCTCCTCTTACTAGGGTGATCGTTTCCATATTGACCTACTCACAACCTTCATAAGTAATCCACCATATCCAGAACACCCCGTACATGATTAAATCATGAATGAGTATGATTCAAAATATGGATTCATGCTTATAAGGTTCTATGGCAGTCTCAGGTCAAAAAATTTACATGCACAATTCCCACTATGAGAAACATCTGTTGACATGTAGATAAGACTCCATCAGATGTTCTTTAATTGGATCAATTCAGTGAACTTATTCTCTAATGAGCACTTACATCCTTATATTAGTGTCACACACAAGTAATTGTGAGATCAATTATCTTTTTTACCGAGCATACATAGGATGTACCAGTCTTACCAGAAACATTGATCCCCTACTCAATGTTCCATCGACTAGAAATATTTAAAATTAGGGTTTTAAGATTTTAGGTCTCACTGGTATGATCACATCATAACCCTAAAACCATAGCCCTAATTTATGGGATTTGTTGGTGCAAAAATCCGCCTACGTCGGAGAAGCTGGAGTCGAGGGAGTCGCGGTCGCCATCGAGACCTGCAAAGGAAGTCTAAATCAGAGTTGGGGGTTTTCCGGTAAGACCCTTTGACACTCAAGTCAGTTCTCTACCTCAACCAGAATGGAGTGCTCGAATGAAAATTTTAGCAGAGTTTTGAGATAGAGAATGAGAGCTTAAAGAATAATGTATCTGGGGTCCCCTTTTTATAGGCGGAGGGTGCAATAGGCTGATAGTGACATTTGTAACCATCTGGTAGTGGGCCGTTCGGAGTCAGGAGGAGTTTGTTATGGAGAGTAGTGGAGTGGAATCATGGCCATCACTGTGACCTGCCACATGGAGTCTGTTGTGGGGAGTGAAGCGGCGTCCGTTGTCGCGACTTGCCAGAGGGTGGAGGAGCCGCACGGGATCTGTCGCAGGAAGTGGAGTAGAGCCGTGGCCGTTACTGTGGCCTGCCAGGGAATGATGGAGCCACGCAGAATCCATCGCAGGAAGTGGAGCAGAGTCGTGGCCATTACTGTGGCCTGCCAGGGAATGATGGAGCCGCACGAAATTCATCGCAGGAAGTGGAGCAGAGTCGTAGCCGTTACTGTGGCCTGTCAGGGGGTCCAGGCCTGTCGGTCGAAGTTCGATCAGAGTCTGATCTCCGTAGAAGCCCTAATGGGGATCATTTGTCGAGGAATCTTGGTCAAGGCCTGTCTGCAATAGAAATTCGAAAAGAATTCATCCACAATGGAAGCTCGGATGAAGGCTTACGGTGGGAATCCGATGCGGACCGCTCATGGTAGAAATTTGAAGTAGATCGTTTGTAGCAGAAACTCGGAGTGGGTCGCTTGCAGTAGGAGCTCGAAGTCCGGCCCTTGTAGGAGTTCGGGGTGAGGTCTACCTGCAACAGGGGTTTAGGGCAGAAGTCCGGCTCCCGTAGGAGCTCGGATAAAGTCTTCCTGCAGTCGGAGTCGGGGATGAAGTCCAACTCTCGTCGGGACTTGGGTGAAGTCCGCCCATCGTGGAGAATCCGGATGAAGTCTTCCTGCAGTTGAAGTCGGGGACGAAGTCTGACTCCCGTAGGAGTCCGGATGAAGTCTTCCTGCAGTTGAAGTCGGGGACGAAGTCTGGCTCCCGTAGGAGTTCTGATGAAGTCTACTTGCATTCGGAGTCGGGGATGAAGTCCGACTCCTGTAGGAGTCCGGATGAAGTCTACCTGCATTCGGAGTCAGGGACGAAGTCCGGCTCCCGTAGGAGTTCGGATGAAGTCTACCTGCATTCGGAGTCGGGGACGAAGTCTGGCTCCCGTAGGAGTCCGGATGAAGTCTTCCTGCAGTTGAAGTCGGGGATGACGTCTGGCTCCCGTAGGAGTCTGGATGAAGTCTTCCTGCAGTTGAAGTCGGGGACGAAGTCCGACTCCCGTAGGAGTCCGGATGAAGTCTTCCTATAGTTGAAGTCGGGGACGAAGTCTGGCTTCCATAGGAGCTCGGATGAAGTCTTCCTGCAGTTGAAGTGGGGGACGAAGTCCGGCTCCCGTAGGAGTCCGGATGAAGTCTTCCTGTAGTTGAAGTTGGGGATGAAGTCTGGCTCCTGTAGGAGTTCGGATGAAGTCTACCTGCATTCAGAGTCGGGGATGAAGTCCGGCTCCTGTAGGAGTCTGGACTCCGACTAGAAGGTGGTCGACCACCGTCGGGACTTGGGTGAAGTCCGCCCATCGTGGAGAATCCGGCCTACACTGGTGGCAGTTTATCCGTCGGCAGAACGTGGGAACGTTACGGAGGCTCGGCCGCCGGAGAGGTTCGGGAAGATGTCGTCGAAGGTCGGACATCGGTAGAACCCCTGGAGGGTCACTCCTGGCATGAACTTCGGCTAGGGGGGTATTTTATACCCAACACCAGTCCCCCTACTTCAGAGTTCGAGTTTCTAATGAAGAAAGTACAGAGAAATTTTCACAGCTGAAGTTGTCCCCTTGAATCCTGTGCACGATCGCCCTCAGATATTCTGGCATTTAATGCGCGCGTGCCGGAGTCTTTTTTCAATTAGGGCAATCCAAAGGGTCCTTTCGAAATTCCCATCGAAGCGTAGTCCCGAGCGCCACACCATAATGGTCCCGCCAGCGGTCAACCCTACACCGCGGTGAGTGGGACACGTGGCGGGCATTGGTTGACCTAGGGATATCTGCCACCATAACTGTGCCAGGCCCCGCCGCTTATTTAAGCCCCCTCTTTCCCCCCGGGGACTTCATCTCGCCTGAGAGTCGACGCCCTTCTTCTGCCTGAGAGTTTAGCCACCCCATCGGTGCCCTTTTCGACTCTGTGCATTCTTCGCACCATTCTTCACCAACTCCGCCGGCTCCCCACCGCCTTCAGTCTTTCGAGCCCTTTCGAGGAGTTCTCCTGCCGGGGCTTCTGCCCCGGAGGCCAGTCTCGAGAGGATGTTGCGGATCGAGAGGAGTAGGAGGGGGAAGATAGTGGTCGGTGAGCGCATTCCGCCCGAGAATTTCAGAGTAGTTGAACGAGGCGACGCCGGTCGAGGGGGTAGAGTTGTCGTCATAAGCTGTAGCGGGTTTCTTGACGTCGTCGGGGTCGAGGGACCAGAGGCAGTCGGCACTGATGGTGGGGCAGTAGAACTTGTTGCGGGGATGGTGGAAGTAGCACATGCCGACCTTGCCGAAGTACCTAGGATGGTGGTCATCGCGGAGCACACGGTGGTGGTGCATGCCTCCGGCGTCATCGCGGCCTCTGGGGTACTTCCGGTTCTTCCTGATGTAGGTCGTCGTCGCCGCTGCCGTCGCCATCACTGTCCCTTGAGTTCTATCCCCCCCTTTTTCCCCTAGGGTTGGGGTTTCGGCAATGGAGCGGAACGAGGCGGGGGGCGAGAGCCGAGGGGTTTATCACATGCACTAGAAAATACTGTCGAGAAGGACAGAACTGGAAGGAGAAGTCGAGAGCTTGAAGTGGTCCCTAATGTGTTCCTTTCGAGTCTTGTAGTAATGTTCTTTTTCCTCGGCCCTCAGGGTCTTGTAACGTACATCTTGTTAATCGAGAATGAGAAGGAGATTTTGTTACCTTGTCCGCACTTTGCGTCAAATTGTCGCCAGCCGAACTTCTTTCATTCACCATTGTTATTGCTGTATTCCCCTCCTCTTTTCCTTTTTGTCTTCTTTCTCTCTTCTCCCCCCCTCTCTTTTTTTTTTTTTTTTTTTTAATGCCGATGTCGTCTGGAGGTTCTTGGTCGTTGTCGCGTCGGCTTGCTTTTCTTGTCATCTTTCTTCTTCAGTCTCAAGGGCTCTGTAATGCATACTTAATTAATGAGAAGAGAATTTTCTGTTACCTCTTTTACTCGCATGTTGAATTGTCGTTTGCCGAGCTCCTTTCAGCTTTTGCCTTGCTCGATATCGATGCCGCTCGGAGGTACCCGATTGCCATCGCATTGACCCATCCTTTTGTTCATGGCCGCAGATTTGTCCGGGGCCGCTCGGGTTTGACGCCCCCTTTCAGAGTTCGAGCTTGGAGGTCCGAGCTTCTCGTCACCCTGAGAAAGCAGTCTTATCTCTGACCTATGTTGAGAGCTTTCTTGAAGGCCAGAGATTTTGATAAGAACCCCAATCCTCATTGAGATGAGGTTCTCTGCATCTTTGATGTAATTTATTTTCCATTTGTCGTTGATGCAGTTCGTCGCTTTCCTTTTTAACTCTCCTCCCTTTTTTCCTTTTTCTTTTTTTGAGTGAGGGTTTTTCCTCTGCTCTTGGTGGGGTCGCAGGAGCACGAAGGGGCCGCTGAGAAGGTTTCCTTTTTCTGATCTGGTCTTGAATGACCGAACCTTAGTCGGCGCCAGGACGATGTTCTTCCCTTACTTCTGACGTAATCGATCTCAGTTCAGATTAGGATGAGGTTCTTCTCCCGCTCCTAATAGGGCTGTGGGGGCATGTATGGGCATTGCAGGGCCTCTCCCCCATCTGGTATGGGCGTTGCAGGGCCTCTCCCCCCATCTGGTATGGGCGTTGCAGAGCCTCTCCCCCCATCCGATCTCAGAGTAACCAGACCTTCGACTTTGCTCATGTTAGGGTGAGGTTCTCCTTCTGTCCCTAACATGGCTGTGGGGGCATGTATGGGCACTGTAGGGTCTCTCCCCCCATCCGGTCTAAAAATAATCGTGCCTTCGACCTTGCTCATGTTAGGGTGAGGTTCTCCTCCTGTCCCTAACATGGCTGTGGGGGCGCGTATGGGCGCTGTAGGGCCTCTCCCCCCATCCGGTCTAGGGAGAACCGGGCCTTCGACTTTGCTCAAGTTAGGACGAGGTTCTCCTCCTGTCCCTAACAGGGCCGTGGGGGCACATGCGGGCGTTGCAGGGCCTCTCCCCCCATCCGATCTAGGGAGAACTGGGCCTTCGACTTTGCTCAAGTTAGGGCGAGGTTCTCCTCCTGTCCCTAATAGGGTCATGGGGGCACATACAGGCATTGCAGAGCCTCTCCCCCCATCCGATCTAAGGAGAACCGGGCCTTCGATTGTGTCGAGATGAAGTTCTCCTCTTGCTCCCGACGTGGTTTGTTTTGACTGTCCTGTCGATATAGGCTCGTGCCAAAAGAGAAGACATGTGGATATAAAATTTTTATTTAAAATAAAGTTATCGGTAATGTTGGGAAATGTGTCCCAAAAAGCCAATCGTCAAGCTGTTGACGGTTGAGCAACCAAGTATTGTAATTGATTTGTTAATAAATAAAATATATTTGGCATTTTCATCATAAGCTTTCATCTTCTAATGAACTCCATTGTTATGATGAAGTCCTTAGGACTATTTAAGTTCGATAAAGAGAGGATTTATCGATTAGTCCTTAAAACTGTTCACGACCAAATGATAGGCTGTTAATAAGGACGACAGCTTCTATCAAGCATAGGTCGCTGTAGGCCATATGGGTTGGTTGTCCTCTTAACCAAGGAGTGTGGAGACACTGGTATGGCATACAGGTGAGATGTAAGGATACATCGTCATTGAACGTGACCAACTCCAGAGCATTCTGCTGTCGAGAATGTCTCTGATGGGATATAGGTATAAATGTCCCTTAGACTTGAGATCGCCTCATTGACTTGCAAGCAACTCACTGTGCTTTGGTACTGGACTAACTGAATTTTTAATTTAGGGATGGAAGGCTTCTGGGCACAGTCAAGTACTTGCGAAGTCAGAGTGTGATCGAGATGGGATTGACCACTCCAAGAGTTGGAGAAGAATGAGTCGCTGTATTTCAATTTAGCAAAACCTTGGCCAGGGTAATCCATCAGATGGATTTGATATTTTGAAATACAATGTGGACAACCTGATCAGAGTTGACAGTTGAGCTCTGGGGTGTCCTATGATCATTTTGGTCAAGGGGATGAATTATATGAAAACTATATCCGCATGGGTTCTAAGGATATTGTTCTACACATTCGACCTATCCGGACGTCGGGTACCATTGCTAGATGGTCACTTCGATTGGTATAGAAATTTGTTTCTATGCTACCGGCTTAGGTTCGGACCTATGAGGTCACACACATTAGAGTTCATGATCCGATCGGATGGTTGATCAATGATTAAGAATCATTATAGGGTTAAATAATCAATACGATTGACATTTAACCCAGTGCAAGTGTTGCAGGAGGATCGATTAGCAATTTGATTGCTAATTGGCTTAATTTGATTAAGCCAATGGGCTGAGATTAAGTCTAATTAAATATGATTTAATTAGATTTGGTTTGGGCTTGATTGGATCAAGTCCAATTGATTTATTGGATAAGCCAAGTGCAAGGAAAAACTAGTCCTAGTTCAACTAGGACTTGGGTCAATCTAATTTCTAATTTGATTAGAAAATTAAATCAGATTTAAATCTAATTTAATCTGATTAAATTAAGTTCTTAATTAGGTTAAGACCTATTTTAATTGGGTTGATCTAATTTTGATTTGATTTGGTTTGGGAAACCAAATTAAAACAAGTTATGAGACAGAATCCTAGTAGGACAGGATTCCACCTTGCGCTACATAAACCTTCTCCACGCCCTCTCTCTTATTCAACGCCAATCTCCACTTATTTTATGCGACAAAAGCCCTCTCCCAGATCTCTCCCACGTTCACAAAAGGTCTCCTCTCTTCTTTCTTACATGGAAGGTGATTTGGATCAAATCTAAAAGGAATAAGTTTGGATTTCGAATTCTATGAGATAGAGTTTTAGAAATCCAAAACTCTTTCAATTTTGCACCGAATTTATCCAAATTTTTTTTGGAATTTTTTTGACTTTTAGGGTTTACATTGTACACCCTTTTTTGGTGATCCATGCACGAAAATATGGAGAAGGTGCTCAAGAGTTGGGCGTCCCTTAACTTGCCATGTTTGGATAAGCCTTGACTAGGTGTTTGACCTAGACAAGGACTCTATCATATCTCTCTATATAAGATGAGTTTCTTTGTGAAATTTTAAGGAGAGATAGATATTTGAGAGGCCTTTCTGCCATCCAAAACTCAGAGAGAAATACCTTTGGGTCGTAGAGATATAAAAGACGCAAGTTTGGGTGTCTAGAGAGAAAAACATGAAGAAGAAGAGGGTCTTCTTCTTGGGTTTTTGTTTTCATATCTTTCCTCCCTCCATCTTGAGTTTTCTGAGAGTGTCTCAGATCTGAAACTCCTCCTTCTACTTTTCATCTTTGGAAGAGTCCAAATCAAGAAGAAGGAGGCACCTGATCAACCATCAAAGAAGGATCAGCGCAGTACTAGCATACTGTGCTGATTTCCTGAAGCAGGACTTCTGATCGAGATTCGTGGGCTCGTGTGGACGACTCCTAGAGGCCGGACGCATGTGCGGCTTGCAACATCATCCTTAAGCCCGGATCAGCGAGGTTAGAGCGTCTAACTTGCAAGGTAATAGATCTGATCTATTATTTAATACATACATTAGATGTAGCTAGTATAGAAACATGTTGATATGATCAACATGTAGTTCATACTATATTTATATATATTTTAATTTTTGATTTAATGCTATGTAATAATCATGTAATAGGATCTTAGATCTAGGGATTTTCTGATCTTAAAAAATAAATTTTGATTTATTTTAGTCTTCCGCTGTATGATCTTGAAAAAGTTTCAAGATCTAACCCTGAAACCCTAGATATGGTTCCTACAGGTAATACATTCGTAAGTTTTTCGAGCTCCATGATCGCGGGAGGTCTGCTCCTCCGAGCTCCTTGAGGTAATAAGTTTTAGGCCAGACTACTTCTTTGACTTCGTAAGGGCCTTCCCAATTTGGGGCAAGCTTCCCTCGATCCTGAGGTTGTGAGACAGCAGCTCGTCGAAGCACTAGATCTCCTGCTCTAAAGACTTTATTTTTGACCCGGGAATTGTAATAGCGGGCAACTTTCTGTCTGTAGGCTGCCATCCGAACTTGAGCTACCTTCCATTTTTCTTCTAGCAAGTCGAGGTTGGCTTTAAGACCTTGCGAATTATGATGTTCGTTGAATGTCACGACTCATGCCGACGGAAGCTTGAGCTCAACTGGGATAACAGCCTCCGTTCCGAAGGCTAAAGCGAATGGGGTCTCCCCCGTGGGCAGTCTTTGGGTAGTTCGGTATGCCCATAATACATGATAAAGTTCATCTGCCCAAGTTTCCTTCGCTTTTTCGAGCCTTGTCTTGATCCCTTGCAGTAGAGTTTTGTTGGTCACTTCAGCTTCGCCGTTCGCCTGAGGATGGGCTACCGATGTGAAGTTATGGGAGATGTTTAAGTCTTCACAAAATTTGATGAATCTCGCTCCCGCAAATTGTCGTCCATTATCAGTAATTAGGGTTCTCGGCAGGCCGAACCTGCAAACGATTGACTTCTAGACGAAGTCTTACACTTTAGCTTCTGTGATTTTCGCCAGCGGTTCGGCTTCGACCCACTTGGTGAAGTAGTCAATTGCTACCAGGAGGAACTTTCTCTGCCCCGACACCATGGGAAAGGGTCCAAGGATATCCATCCCCCATTGCGCAAACGGCTATGGGGCACTCAAGGGTGTAAGCTCGGTGGCGGGCTATCTCTGGATGTTGGCATATCTCTGACATCGGTCACACTTTCTGACGTATTCAATTGAGTCACGATACATTATCAACCAGTAATACCCTTGGTGGAGCAACTTATGGGATAAGGATCTAGCCCCCAGATGGCTTCCGCAGATTCCTTCATGCACCTCCCATAAGGCGTAGTCAGCTTTCGAAGGTCGGAGATATTTTAAAAGGGGCAAAGAGTATGATCTTTTGTATAACTTGTCCTCATAAAGGATGTACCGGGAGGCTTGATTTCTGAGCTTTCGATCTTCTTTTGCATCATGAGGGAGAACCCCGTCTTTGAGATATGCCACCAGTGGGTCGATCCAACTAGGCTCATGGTAACTTCCATCACGGGCTGTGATTCTTCCGTACTTGGGTACTTCAGAACTTCAAAGAGAACACCCTTGGGCAATTCAGCCGGAGCCAGCATAGCCAGCTTGGAGAGAAGATCGGCCCTGGTATTTTCCATCCTTGGAATCTACCTGATGTTGAAGCTACTAAAGACGGGGATGAGCTCCTTTACCTTTTCAAGATACTTAGCTATGCTGTCCTCCTGTGCTTCGTAGCTTTCGCTGACTTGTCCCACTACCAGTTGGGAGTCGCTGTGAACTTGGAGCCGATCTACTCCCAATTCTTTGGCGATCCTCAATCCTGTGATCATAGCTTCATATTCCGCTCCATTGTTTGTTGCAGGGAACTCGAAGCGCAGAGCGTACTCCATGATGATTCCCTCTGACTTATCAAGATCAGGCCCGCACCTGCACTTGATATATTGGAAGATCCGTCCACGTAGAGGGCCCAAAAGAAACCAGGGGGGTCCACTTCTTCTTCGGGGGAGTTCGGTCGGGGCTCTAGGTCGTCAATTTCACCCTGTTCAGGTTTGGCCTCCTCCGAGATAGTGCACTCTACTATAAAATCTGCCAATATTTGGGCTTTCACTGTCGGTCTAGGTCGATAGTTGATGTCGAATTCTATGAGCTCGATCGCCCATTTCGCCATCCTCCTGGAGGTATCTGCCCGGTGCAGAATCACCTTGATCGGCTGGTCGGTGAGCAACGTTACGGTGTGCCCTTGAAAGTAGGGTCGGAGCCTCCGGGCTGCAATCAACAGGGCGTAAGTTAGTTTCTCTAATTTAGTATACCTGGTTTCGGCGTCTCTCAATGCGCGACTGATGTAGTAGATCGGCCGTTAAATTTTTGCTTCTTCCTTGACAAGGACTGTTGCGAGAGCCATAGGGGAGACCGCCAGGTACAAAAATAGCTGCTCTCCAGGCTCGGGCTTCGCCAACAACGGGGGCGAGCTGAGGTAGCTCCTTAGCTCTTCGAACACCTGTTGGCACTCAGTGGTCCAACAAAAGTTCTTCGGCCGCTTGAGGGTTTGGAAGAAGGGTAAGCACCGTTCGGCCGACCTTGCAACGAAGCGATTCAGGGCTGCTACCCTCCCTGTAAGGTGTTGAACCTCTTTTATCGACTTCGGGGCGACCATCTCCTGGATGGCGCAAATTTTCTCTGGATTGACTTCAATCCTGTGCCCCGATACCATGAAGCCCAGGAACTTCCCTGAGGTCACTCCGAAAGCACATTTAGTCAGGTTCAGCTTCATCTTATATTTTAGGAGGGCACCGAAGGTCTCCTCGAGGTCGGCGATGTGGTTTATGGAAGATTTACTTTTCATGAGCATGTCATCCACGTAGACCTCCATGTTGCGGCTGATCTGCTCCTTAAAGATTTTGTTCACCAGCCGCTGATAGGTCGCACCTGCATTTTTGAGGCTGAAAGGCATGACCCTGTAACAGTAAAGGCCACGGTCAGTAATGAAAGCAGTCTTTTTCTTCATCTTCTGGCGCCATCCTGATTTGATTATTGCCGGAGAATGCATCCATAAAGGTGAGAAGCTCATGGCCTGAGGTTGCATCCACCAGTTGATCAATTTTGGGCAGAGGGTACCTATCCTTTGGGCAGGCTTTATTCAGCTTTTTGAAGTCTATACACATCCTCCACTTGCCGTTTGCCTTTTTGACTAGGATGACGTTGGAAATCCAGTCAGGATAATTGACTTCCCTAATGAATCCGGATTTCAGGAGTTTGTCCACTTCCTCGGCTATCACTTTCTGCCTCTCCGGTGCATGACCTCAAATTTTTTCTTTCATCGGTCGATGCTTTGGATCGACGGCCAGACGGTGTTCCATGACTTCTGTGTCAATCCCCGACATGTCTGTTGGAACCCAAGCGAAAATGTCCGCATTCTTTCGTAGGAAATCAATGAGCTGCGTCCGCACCTCTTTCCCTAGGTTAGAGCCGATCTTCACCACATGCTCCGCACTCCCATCGTTCAAAGGGATCAAAACCAGATCTTCGATTGAGCCGCCCCTTTCCTCAGCGAGATCGTCACGGGCATCCAGCCCATCAACCGGACAGAGGTCAGATTGGTCACTTCTTTGCAAGGCTATGTTGTAGCAGTGTCTGGCCAGGGCTTGGTCTCCCCTGACTTCTCCGACCCCCTGATTGGTAGGGAATTTCAATTTCAAATGGTAGGTTGACACTACAGCCCAGAGAGCATTGAGGCCAGGTCGGTCGAGGATTGCGTTGTAGGCTGACGGTGCCTTCACCACCAGGAAATTCACCAAAGCCCTGGATTATCTTGGATATCGACCCGCAGATACAGTCAAAGTTATTACCCCCTCTGTCGGGATAGCATCACCGGTAAACCATACCAGAGGGGAGGTAATCATAATTAGCTATATTTAAAGAAACTACAACTGCATCGTTATGAGGAAATTGAACTCCTCGAGCATCTTCTTCAGTCAAGGTTATGGATTCCTCAATCCTTTGTTGCTTGGGAGGTCCGACCAATATGCCGGTTGCTCCCTGCCGGGATTCTCCTGAGATGGTGTTGGCAAAATCCGTCGGAAGACGATCATCTGATCGCTCCACGCCGACTGCTGTTGCCGGAGGAGGAGGAGCCTGGGAGACCAGAGACGGGGCCGGAGCTTGTGGAGCTCATCGAGATCTGGCCACGGAGGCCGTTGGCCGCCTGGAGGATACCCTTCGGGGAGGCATCAGGTGGAGGCCGGGCAGGAAACTGGAGGAGGAGATATCGGGGAAGATGATCGGAGGCGGTCCCGTTGAGCACTCCTTTAAGAACAAGGGTACTGCGAAGACACAGGCCCCCATTCCTCTAGCGCCAATCCTGTTGGTACAAAAATCCATCTGCGTCAGAGAAGCTAGAGTCGAGAGAGTCACGATCGCCATCGGGACTTGCAAAGGAAGTCTAAACCGGAGTTGGGGGTGCTCCGGCAAGACCCTCCGATGCTCAAGTCAGTTCTCTACCTCAACAAGAATGGAGTGCTCGAATGAAAATTTTTGCAGAGTTTTGAGATAGAGAATGAGAGCTTAAAGAATAACGTATCTGGGATCCCCTTTTTATAGGTGGAGGGTGCAATAGGCTGATAGCGACGTTTGTATCCATCTGGTAGTGGGCCGTTCAGAACCAGGAGGAGTTTGTTATGGAGAGTAGTGGAGTGGAATCGTGGCCATCACTGTGACCTGCCACGTGGAGTCTGTTGTGGGGAGTGAAGCGGCATCTATTGTCGCGACTTGCCAGAGGGTGGAGGAGTCACGCGGGATCCGTCGCAAGAAGTGGAGCAGAGTCGTGGCCATTACTGTGGCCTGCTAGGGAATGATGGAGCCACATGAAATCCGTTGTAGGAAGTGGAGCAGAGTCGTGGCCGTTACTGTGGCCTGCCAGGGAATGATGGAGCCACGCAAAATCCATCGCAGGAAGTGGAGCAGAGTCATGGCCATTATTGTGGCCTGCCAGGGAATGATGGAGCCGCATGAAATCCATCGCAGGAAGTGGAGCAGAGTCATGGCCGTTACTGCGGCCTGCCAGGGGGTCTAGGCCTATCGGTCGAAGTTCGATCGGAGTCTGATCTCCATAGAAGCCCGGATGGGGATCATTTGTCGAGGAATCTTGGCCAAGGCCTGTCTGCAATAGAAATCCGAAAGGAATTCATCCACAATGGAAGCTCGGATGAAGGCTTATGGTGGGAATCCGGCGCAGACCGCTCATGGTAGGAATTTGAAGTAGATCGTTTGTAGCAGAAACTCAGAGTGGGTCGCTTGCAGTAGGAGCTCGGAGTCCGACCCTTGTAGGAGTTCGGGGTGAGGTCTACCTGCAACAGAAGTTCAGGGTGGAAGTTCGGCTCCCGTAGGAGCCCGGATAAAGTCTTCCTGCAGTCGGAGTCGGGGATGAAGTCCGACTCCCGTAGGAGTCCGGATGAAATCTTCCTGCAGTTGAAGTCGGGGATGAAGTCCGGCTCCCGTAGGAGTCCAGATGAAGTCTTCCTGCAGTTGAAGTCGGAGACGAAGTCCGGCTCCTGTAGGAGTCCGGATGAAGTCTACCTGCATTCGGAGTCGGAGACGAAGTCCGGCTCCCGTAGGAGTCCAGATGAAGTCTACCTGCATTCGGAGTCGGGGACAAAGTTCGGCTCCCGTAGGAGTCCGGATGAAGTCTACCAGCATTCAGAGTCGGGGACAAAGTCCAGCTCTCGTAGGAGTCCGGATGAAGTCTTCCTACAGTTGAAGTCGGGGACGAAGTCCGGCTCCCATAGGAGTCCGGATGAAGTCTTCCTACAGTTGAAGTCGGGGACGAAGTCCGGCTCTCGTAAGAGTCTGGATGAAGTCTTCCTACAGTTGAAGTCGGGGATGAAGTCCGGCTCCCATAGGAGTTCGGATGAAGTCTACCTGCATTCGGAGTCGGGGATGAAGTCCGGCTCCCGTAGGAGCCCGGATGAAGTCTTCCTGCAGTTGAAGTCGAGGACGAAGTCCGGCTCCCGTAGGAGTCCGAATGAAGTCTTCCTGCAGTTGAAGTCGGGGACGAAGTCTGGCTCCTGTAGGAGTCCGGATGAAGTCTACCTGCATTCAGAGTCGGGGACGAAGTCCGACTCCCGTAGGAGTCCGGATGAAGTCTACCTGCATTCAGAGTCGGGGACGAAGTCCGACTCTAGTAGGAGTCCGGATGAAGACTAGAAGGTGGTCGACCACCGCCAGGACTTGGGTGAAGTCCGCCCGTCGTGGAGAATCCGGCCTACACTGGTGGCAGTTTATCCGTCGGCAGAACTTTGGAACGTTACGGAGGCTCAGCCGTCGGAGAGGTTCGAGAAGATGTCGTCGAAGGTCGGACGTCGGTAGAACCCCTGGAGGGTCACTCATAGCACGAACTTCAACTAAGGGGGTATTTTATACCCAACAGGGTTCATTATAATAAAAAAAAATAAGACACAGCATATGATAAACTAAATATCTTTATTTATTTAAAATATAAGTACATGAGTTGTCAGGAGACAAAAGAATATCCATCAAATTACACATTTTGATTGGCTTATAGGGCATATTCCTTTCAATCTCCCACTTGTACTAAAGCCAATCGCCCTTATATTTCAATCCCATACAATCGAGGTGGCGATCGAACTGTTGCTGTGGTAAAGCTTTAGTGAACGGATCTGCTATGTTGTTCTTTGTGTCTACTCGTTCAATAATAACATCTTGTCTTTCAATTATTTCACGAACGACATGGAAGCATCTCAAAATATGCTTGGATTTATGGTGAGACCTGGGTTCCTTTGCTTGAGCAACTGCTTCAGTATTATCATAATAAAATGGTACTGGGTTCTCAATCTCAGGAACAACACCCAATTCAGTGATGAACTTCTTCATCCAGACAGCTTCCTTGGCAGCTTCACTTGCAGCTATGTATTTTGCCTCTGTGGTTGAGTCAGCTACAGTCTGCTGCTTAGAACTCTTCCAACTCACTACTCCACCATTCAAAGTAAAGACATACCCTGAAATGGATTTGCTATCATCTGGGTCTGATTGAAAACTAGAATCAGAGTATCCTTCTAGTTTAAGATCAGATCCACTATATATAAGAAAAATATCTTTAGTCATTCTTAAGTACTTTAGAATATTTTTCACAGCCTTCCAATGATCCTCTCCTGGATTAGCCTGAAATCTACTGGCTATGCCTAAGGCATAAGCTACATCAGGCCTGGTACATAACATAGCATATATTATTGATCCTACAGCCGAAGCATAAGGAATAGAACTCATTTTATTTCTCTCTTCAGGTGTCTTAGGAGACATCTTCTTAAAGAGATGTATGCCTTGACTCATGGGTAAGTAACCTCTTTTACTCCCATCCATACTGAACCTTTTCAGTATTAAGTCAATGTACTTAGACTGAGATAAGCCTAGCATCCTTTTAGATCTATCTCTATAGATTTTAATTCCAAGTATATAGGATGCTTCTCCCAAGTCCTTCATGAAAAACTTATTAGATAGTCATAACTTGACTGATTGTAACATTGGGATATCATTCCCAATGAGGAGTATGTCATCCACATACAGAACCAAGAAAACTATAGCACTCCCACTAGTCTTCTTGTATACACATGGTTCATCTACATTCTTGATGAAATCAAACTCTTTGACTGTTACATCCAAGCGGATGTTCCAACTCCTTGAGGCTTGCTTTAATCCATAAATGGATTTTTTAATCCTGCATACCTGATTTGGTCTGTCATTTGAGACAAAACCCTCTGGCTGTGACATGTAGACCTCCTCTTCTAGAAAACCATTCAAGAAGGCGGTCTTGACATCCATTTGCCATATTTCATAATCATAGTATGCTGCTATTGCAAGCATAATCCAAATAGATTTGAGCATGGCAATAGGTAAAAAAGTTTCATCATAATCAATACCCTATTTTTGTCTGAAACCTGTAGCTACCAATCTAGCTTTATAGGTTTCTATTTGACCATCTGTTTCAATCTTTTTCTTATAAACCCATTTGCACCCAATAGGGTTTACCCCTTTTGGTGCATCAACCAAAGTTCATACTTTGTTGGTGTACTGGAGTCCATCTCAGATTTCATGGCATCCTGCCATTTGTCTGAGTCCTTACTCATGAGAGCTTCCGTATAGGTCAAAGGTTCGTCATTCTCAATGACTTGGGCTTCATTATTCTCAATAATGAACCCATACTTTATAGGTACATGTCGTACCCTATCTGACCTATGGATAAGAGTTATGTGTTCTGGTTCTTCCTTATTTATGTGAATATTTGGTTGAGAAATATCTATTTATTTTTTTTGAATTTCATTAATTTCAATATTTCTTCCACTGCCTCTTTCTAGGATAAATTCTTTCTCCATGAAAGTGGCATGCCTACTTACAAATACCTTTTGTTCAGTAGGGTGGTAGAATAGATATCCTATACTATCCTTAGGATATCCTATAAATAAACATTTATCTGCTCTAGCATCTAGCTTATGTCCAAAATTTTTTTTGACATATGCTGAACATCCCCATATCTTAAAATATTTAAGATTGGGTTTCTTACCTCTCCATATCTCATATGGAGTGCTAGATACAGATTTAGAAGGTACTCTATTCAAGATAATTATTGTGGTTTCTAAAGCATGACCCCAGAAGAAAATAGGCAACTCAGTGAAGCACATCATGGACCACACCATATCTAATAAGGTACGATTCTTCCTTTCAGCTACACCATTTAATTGTGGCGTATGAGGAGGTGTCCATTCAGAGATAATTTCTTTTACCTTAAGATGGTCTAAAAATTTACTGGATAAGTATTCTCCTCCTCGATCAGATCGAAAGATTTTTATATTTTTTTCAGTTTGTTTTTTGACCATACTTTGATACTCTTTGAATTTATCAAAAGCTTCAGATTTATGTTGTTGGAACCAGATCTAGGGTTTCAGGGTTAGATCTTGAAACTTTTTCAAGATCATACAGCGGAAGACTAAAATAAATCAAAATTTATTTTTTAAAATCAGAGAATCTCTAGATCTAAGATCCTATTACATGATTATTATATAGTATTAAATCAGAAATTAAAATATATAAGTATAGCATGAACTACATGTTGATCATATCAACATATTTCTATACCACATCTAATGTATGTATTAAACAATAGATCAGATCTATTATCTTGCAAGTTAGACGCTCTAACCTCACTGATCCGGGCTTAAGGATGATGTTGCAAGCTGCACATGCATCCGGCCTCTAGGAGTTGTCCACACGAGCCCACGAATCTCGATCAGAAGTCCTGCTTCAGAAAATCAGCACAGTATGCTAGTACTGCGCTGATCCTTCTTTGATGGTTGATCAGGTGCCTCCTTCTTCTTGATTTGGACTCTTCCAAAGATGGAAAGTAGAAGGAGGAGTTTCAGATCTGAGATGCTCTCAAGAAACTCAAGATGGAGGGAGGAAAGATATGAAAACAAAAATTCCTAGAAGAAGACCCTCTTCTTCTTCACATTTTTCTCTCTAGACACCCTAACTTGTGTCTTTTATATCTCCACGACTTAAAGGTTTTTCTCTCTAATTTTTGGGTGGAACAAAGGTATCTCAAATCTCTATCTTCTCCTAAAATTTCACAAAGAAACTCATTTTATGTAGAGAGATATGATAGAGTCCTTGTCTAGGTCAAATACCTAGTCAAGGCTTATCCAAACATGGCAAGTTAAGGGGCGCCCAACTCTTGAGCACCTCCTCCATATTTTTATGCATGGATCATCAGAAAAGGGTGTAAAATTTGTACCCTAAAAGCCACGAAAATTTCAAAAAAAAATTGGATAAATTCGGTGCAAAATTGAAAGAGTTTTGGATTTCTAAAACTCTATCTCATAGAATTCGAAATCCAAACTTATTCCTTTTTGATTTGATCCAAACCACCTTCCATGTAAGAAAGAAGAGAGGAAACCTTTTGTGAATGTGGGAGAGACCTGGGAGAGGGCTTTTGTCACACAAAATAAGTGGAGATTGGCGTTGAATAAGAGAGAGGGCGTGGGGAAGGCTTATGTGGTGCAAGGTGGAATCCTAGTCTTACTAGGATTCTATCTTATGTCTTGTTTTAATTTGATTTTCAAAACCAAATCAAACCAAAATTAGATCAACCTAACTAAAATAGGTCTTAACTCAATTAAGAACCTAATTTAATCAGATTAAATTAGATTTAAATCTGATTTAATTTTCTAATCAAATTAGAAATTAGATTGACCCAAGTCCTAGTTGAACTAGGACTAGTTTTTCCTTGCACTTGGCTTATCCAATAAACCAATTGGACTTGATCCAATCAAGCTCAAAATAAATCTAATATAATCATATTTAATTAGACTTAATCTCAGCCCATTGGCTTAATCAAATTAAGCCAATTAGCAATCGAATTGCTAATCGATCCTCCTGCAATACTTGCACTGGGTTAAATGTCAATCGTATTGATCATTTAACCCTAGAATGATTCTTAATCGTTGATCAACCATCCGATCGAATCATGAACTCTAATGTGTGTGACCTCATAGGTCTGAACCTAAGCCGGTAGCACAGGAACAAATTCCTGTACCAATCGAAGTGACCATCTAGCAATGGTACCCGACGATCGGATAGGTCGAATGTGTAGAACAACATCCTTAGAACCCATGCAGATATAGTTTTCATATAATTCATCCCCTTGACCAAAATGATCATAGGACACCCCAGAGTTTAACTGTCAACTCTTATCAGGTTGTCCACATTGTATTTCAAAATATCAAATCCATCTGATGGATTACCCTGGCCAAGGTTTTGCTAAATTGAAATACAGCGACTCATTCTTCTCCAACTCTTGGAGTGGTCAATCCCATCTCGATCACACTCTGACTTCGCAAGTACTTGACTATGCCCAGAAGCCTTCCATCCCTAAATTAGAAATTCAGTTAGTCCAGTACCAAAGCACAGTGAGTTGCTTGCAAGTCACTGAGGCGATCTCAAGTCTAAGGGACACTTATACCTATATCCCATCAGAGACATTCTCGACAGCAGAATACTCTGGAGTTGGTCACGTTCAATGACGATGTATCCTTACATCTCACCTGTATGCCATACCAGTATCTCCACACTCCTTGGTTAAGAGGACAACCAACCCATATGGCCTACAGCGACCTATGCTCGATAGAAGCTGTCGACCTTATTAACAGCTTATCATTTGGTCGTGAACAGTTTTAAGGACTAATCGATAAATCCTCTCTTTATCGAACTTAAATAGTCCTAAGGACTTCATCATAACAATAGAGTTCATTAGAAGATGAAAGCTTATGATGAAGATGCCAAATATATTTTATTTATTAACAAATCAATTACAATACTTGGTTGCTCAACCGTCAATAGCTTGACGATTGGCTTTTTGGGACACATTTCCCAACAACTCCCACTTGTCCTAAAGCCACTCGGCACAGTATCTAATACCCATCTTCGACTTGTGGTTGTCGAACTCCTTTATCGCCAGGGCTCTAGTGAAGGGGTCGGCCAGGTTCTCCTTTCCGTCGATCATCTGAAGGTCGACGTCACCTCGATCCACGATCTCTCGGACCAGGTGGAAGCGGTGCAAGATGTGCTTCGTCCGCTGATGTGCTTTGGGTTCCTTCGCCTGAGCTATGGCACCAGTGCTGTCGCAGTAGAGTAGGACTGGACCATCGAGGGAGGGTGCTACTCCGAGCTCAGTGATGGATTTCCTCAGCTACACAGCTTCTTTTGCAGCATCCGATGCTGCGATGTACTTTACTTCACAAACAGAGTCTGCCACAGTATGCTGCTTGAAACTCTTCCAGCAGATGGCTCCACCATTCAGAGTAAAGATATAACCCGACACGCTCCTGCTGTCATCATGGTCAGATTGGAAGCTGGAGTCTGTGAACCCCACAAGTTTCAGATCTGACTCACCATAAACCAACCATTGATCCTTAGTATTTCTCAAATACTTAAGGATGGCTTTAACCACTTTCCAGTGATTTTCTCCAGGATCAGATTGGTATCTACTCACTACTCCTAGTGAGTATGCCACATCTGGTCTTGTACATGTCATGGCATACATGATAGATCCCATGGCTGAAGCATATGGGACTCTACTCATACGCTCTCTCTCTTCAGGAGTTGTCAGACAATCCTTCTTAGAGAGAGAAATTCCTTGGCCTATCGGTAGATAGCCCTTCTTGGAATTCTCCATGCTGAACCTCTTCAGCACAGTGTTTATGTACATGGACTGAGATAACCCAAGCATCTTTTTAGATCTATCCCTATAGATCTTCATCCCTAGGATGTAGGATGCTTCACCCAAGTCCTTCATGGAGAACTGTGATGACAACCAAACTTTTATTCCCTGTAGTGCGGGGATGTCATTCCCGATTAAGAGAATGTCATCCACGTACAAGACAAGGAATACCACAACTGGACCATTTGCCCAATTATAGATGCAGGGCTCTTCTCCATTCTTAATGAAGCCATACGTTTTGATCACCTTATCAAAATGCATGTTCCAACTCCGAGAAGCTTGCTTCAATCCATAAATGGATCTCTGAAGCTTGCACACCTTGAACTCATCTGTGGATGTAAACCCCTCAGGTTGTATCATATACACCTCTTCGGTCAGCTCTCCATTCAGGAAAGCTGTCTTTACATCCATCTGCCAGATCTCATAATCCAGATGGGTAGCTATTGCAAGCATTATCCGAATGGATTTAAGCATTACCACAGGGGAAAACATCTCGTCATAGTCAATACCATAACATTGACGATACCCCTTGGTGACCAGACGGGCTTTATAGGTCTCCACCTTTCCGTCTGCGCCCCTCTTCCTTTTGAAGACCCATTTACACCCAATGGGTTTAATCTCTTCAGGTGGGTCAACCAATGTCCATACATCGTTGACCTTCATGGACTCCATTTCGGATTTCATGGCTTCAAGCCATTTCTCGAAATCAGGTCTCTGCATTACATCCATATAGGTGATCGAATCCTCATTATTCTCATCAAGTTCGATGGGATCACCGTCCCGGACCAAGAAATCATTGTATCTGTCCGGCTGATGCGGTACTCTACCGGATCGCCTTAATGGTGTAGGTATTTTGGGCTCTGGATCTGATCTAATCATATCCGACTCAGGTTCAGCTATTGGTGTCGGTCCTTCTACCTGTTGAACTTCATCAAGTTCAACCTTAGAGGTAATGGTTCCTTCACCAAGGAACTCCTTTTCTAAAAAGATTGCCTTAAGGCTGACGAACACCTTTTGTTCATCAGCATGGTAGAAAAAATATCCTTTTGTCTCTTTGGGGTACCCTATGAATGAGCATTTGTCAGACCTAGGTCCAAGTTTGTCTGTGACTAATCATTTGACATAGGCCGGGCACCCCCAGACCCTAAGGTGTGAAAGTACTGGCTTACGCCCTGTCCATATCTCATATGGAGTCTTAATTACAGACTTACTTGAAACCCTATTTAACAGATAACAGGCCGATTCGAGTGCATATCCCCAGAAGGATATCGGCAAGCTAGCAAAATCCATCATGGATCGGACCATGTCTAACAGAGTCCGATTCCTCCTTTCAGACACACCATTATGCTGTGGTGTTCTTGAAGGAGTCCATTGGGAGAGAATCCCATTCTCTCTTAGATATGTGAAAAATTCACTAGAAAGGTACTCTCCTCATCGATCAGATCGAAGAGTTTTAATACTCTTCCCAGTTTATTTTTCTACTTCACTTCGAAATCGTTTGAACATTTCAAATGAATCCGACTTATGTTTCATCAGATAGACATATCCATATCGGGATAGGTCATCCGTGAAAGTTATGAAGTAGAAATATCCACCTCTAGCACTGGTGCTCATGGGCCCGCATACATCAATATGTATTAGGCCCAAGAGCTCAGTAGCTCTCTCACCTTTTTCAGTAAAAGGTGACTTGGTCATTTTACCAAGAAAACAGGACTCACAAGTTGGAAGTGATTCACAATCACTGACTTCGAAGATTTTCTCTTGAGTCAATCTATTTATTCTGTTCTTGTTTATATGACCTAGCCTACAGTGCCGTAAGTAGATATCTGACACACTATCTAATCTAGGGTGCTTGCCAGTTGAATAGACTCTTATCGGGCTTGTTCTTTTTGATCTAGCTCTGCATTGATGTCCCAGCCTGAACTTGCACCTTCTTCACTTACTTCTTCTTGTTCTTCTTCTTTTTCTTAAAAGGTCGAGAACCAGAAGATGAACCTCCCACTTGGTTCACCGACTCCTTGTGAAGTTGGTGATCCTTCTCAAAGTTCTGAAGCAACCCCAGTAACCCATGGTAGTTTTCTTCAGGCTTTGTCATTCTATAATGAGTGAGGAATGGGAGATAAGACTTGGGCAGCGAGTTCAGTATTGCATCTTTCTCAAGCTACTCATGCAAGAGAAAGTCGAGCTTGCTCAATCGTTCCATCAGCTCGATCATGTACAATACATGATCAGTGATAGAGGCACCATCCCGCATTTTGGCGTTGAAGATGGCACAACTAGTCTTGTGCCTCTCCACGTCATCGGGTGTGCCAAAGGCATCCTCCAACACTTGAAGTATGTCCTTTGGCTGAGCCGTCTCGAATCTGTGACTGAACTCATCGCTCATGGCAGCCAGCATGATACAGCGCACCGGGGTTCGGTCACTGAGCCACTTCTGGTAGGTGTCTCTGACTGTTCCACGTGCATTGGCAGCTGGCTCCTCAGGTGCAGGATCCATTATCACATATAGGATCCATTCATGCTCCAGGACTATCTTCAACTTTCGATACCAGCTATCGAAGTTGGGTCCCACCAACTTATCATTGTCCAACAATGATCGGAGCGATAGGAAAGTGGCCATATTTGCACAAAGGAGAACCATAACCTAATTAGTAATTGATTCATTAAACCTAAAGATTTGGACTTTAATCAAAAGGTTTCTCCTACTATTTTATTCGAATTGGTAGCCTCTACCTCCAACTCGAGAAATTACCCTAATTCCTTAGCGGGTACTAGAATCCACTTAGACTGCACACAAGCCCAACTTTGGTTGGTCAACCCATGTACATCTAAGGGTAGGTTCATAACCAATTGTTTCTCTAAACAATTTCTAGTAATTTTAATTTTGCCCCAGAAACCTAATCAGTAGGCTTTGGCCTCCACTGTAAGGATCCGGTTAGGTCCAACCATTAACATGATCATACTTGGTGTATCTAACCAACGAATGATTAAGCCCAACTTTGGTTGGCTCACCTAACCACCATTAGAGAGACACTTTCAAGTCGTCATATGATGAGTGATAATTCCATTAGTCAACAAGCACCAGGCCTTTGGGTCTGCAATGATTATTGAGTTAATGGACTCATTATCAAACACCTTAATGGGAGGCTATGACTCAGTTATCTCCATAACTTTATCATTTTAAAGACCTAATAATTTTAGAGGATTTAAATAATTTAGAGGATGAGGTCAGATGAACCAGCTTATCATGATCCTACCACTGGCTTCACCAAGTCAGCTTAAGGGAGACCATTAAAAGGGCTGGTCTAGGAGCACCTAAATCAGTCACATTGATTTACCTAGCTGACATGGGTCAGCTCGAATAGTCAAGCGATCCGATCAAAACATAATTTCATCAAGAGGCCAGGTAAGTTCGATCAGTGGAGGGTCTGCCAAAGCTTGCCTTAGACACCATCAGAAATGGCCAGGTAAGCGGACTCCCAATTAAAAACCATCGGTCTGGTTTACCTTAGACACCAACTGGTTTAATTAGTTTCGATTAGATCAACCTAACAGTTCGTGCTAGACCGCTTAGCCAAGAATCAAGTCCATTTGGTTCTCGTTAAAGACATGGACTTGACCAACTACAACTATTGTAATTGATCTAGAGAATCCTTGACCTAATCTAAGACAACAATTGATTAGATTTAGTCAATTCTCTAATTAAGTCCATCTTTAATCTAACCATAGGTCTAACCCAATTAATGGACCTAATTCCCACTAACCCATTAACCCAATGTGTTATGATTTGTGTCTTAGGTTCTTCAATTCACAATCCTAGAACCTAATCAAACAACTTCTTAATTCTTAATTAAGTTTTGGGCTGAGGGTTGGGTTTGGCTTTTCAAAAAATAATTTTCATATTAGTAAAATAATTTTACAATATGATTCTACCAACCATATTGCATGTTTGATTCATAATCAAGATACAAGTGAAATAAACATGAAACTACTTTAGATCTAATCTAAACAGGTTCATGTAATTGAAATAATTTCAACTTTAAATAATTTCTTTGCACAAAATTATTAACAAAGAGATTTTATTTCAGATTTAAATATCTTTTAAATCTAATAAATCATAAATTTAATCTAGATCATATCTAACAAATTTATGGTTAAAGATAGATCTACATAAACTAGGACAACCTTTGCACTGTAAGGGTAAACCTTACAGCAGGACAACCTTGCAGTTTGTGATTGATCTAAAATTTTAATTTCAGATTTAATAATCAGATTATAAATTAGATCTAATCTAAAAAATAATCTAAGCATGTATAAATAATCATGTAATAAAGAACCTGCTCTGATATCAATTGTTGGAACCAGATCTAGGGTTTCAGGGTTAGATCTTGAAACTTTTCAAGATCATACAGCGGAAAGACTAAAATAAATCAAAATTTATTTTCTAAAATCAGAGAATCTCTAGATCTAAGATCTTACTACATGATTATTACATAGCATTAAATCAGAAATTAAAAATATATAAGATATAGCATGAACTACATGTTGATCATATCAACATATTTCTATACCACATCTAATGTATGTATTAAACAATAGATTAGATCTATTACCCTGCAAGTTAGATGCTCTAACCTCGCTGTGTTGGAAAATGTGTCCCAAAAAACCAATCGTCAAGCTGTTGAC
>NC_025993.2:61415096-61524841 GCF_000442705.2 Elaeis guineensis | reverse complement strand
CAAGTTCGATGGGATCACCGTCCCGGACCAAGAAATCATTGTATCTGTCCGGCTGATGCGGTACTCTACCGGATCGCCTTAATGGTGTAGGTATTTTGGGCTCTGGATCTGATCTAATCATATCCGACTCAGGTTCAGCTATTGGTGTCGGTCCTTCTACCTGTTGAACTTCATCAAGTTCAACCTTAGAGGTAATGGTTCCTTCACCAAGGAACTCCTTTTCTAAAAAGATTGCCTTAAGGCTGACGAACACCTTTTGTTCATCAGCATGGTAGAAAAAATATCCTTTTGTCTCTTTGGGGTACCCTATGAATGAGCATTTGTCAGACCTAGGTCCAAGTTTGTCTGTGACTAATCATTTGACATAGGCCGGGCACCCCCAGACCCTAAGGTGTGAAAGTACTGGCTTACGCCCTGTCCATATCTCATATGGAGTCTTAATTACAGACTTACTTGAAACCCTATTTAACAGATAACAGGCCGATTCGAGTGCATATCCCCAGAAGGATATCGGCAAGCTAGCAAAATCCATCATGGATCGGACCATGTCTAACAGAGTCCGATTCCTCCTTTCAGACACACCATTATGCTGTGGTGTTCTTGAAGGAGTCCATTGGGAGAGAATCCCATTCTCTCTTAGATATGTGAAAAATTCACTAGAAAGGTACTCTCCTCATCGATCAGATCGAAGAGTTTTAATACTCTTCCCAGTTTATTTTTCTACTTCACTTCGAAATCGTTTGAACATTTCAAATGAATCCGACTTATGTTTCATCAGATAGACATATCCATATCGGGATAGGTCATCCGTGAAAGTTATGAAGTAGAAATATCCACCTCTAGCACTGGTGCTCATGGGCCCGCATACATCAATATGTATTAGGCCCAAGAGCTCAGTAGCTCTCTCACCTTTTTCAGTAAAAGGTGACTTGGTCATTTTACCAAGAAAACAGGACTCACAAGTTGGAAGTGATTCACAATCACTGACTTCGAAGATTTTCTCTTGAGTCAATCTATTTATTCTGTTCTTGTTTATATGACCTAGCCTACAGTGCCGTAAGTAGATATCTGACACACTATCTAATCTAGGGTGCTTGCCAGTTGAATAGACTCTTATCGGGCTTGTTCTTTTTGATCTAGCTCTGCATTGATGTCCCAGCCTGAACTTGCACCTTCTTCACTTACTTCTTCTTGTTCTTCTTCTTTTTCTTAAAAGGTCGAGAACCAGAAGATGAACCTCCCACTTGGTTCACCGACTCCTTGTGAAGTTGGTGATCCTTCTCAAAGTTCTGAAGCAACCCCAGTAACCCATGGTAGTTTTCTTCAGGCTTTGTCATTCTATAATGAGTGAGGAATGGGAGATAAGACTTGGGCAGCGAGTTCAGTATTGCATCTTTCTCAAGCTACTCATGCAAGAGAAAGTCGAGCTTGCTCAATCGTTCCATCAGCTCGATCATGTACAATACATGATCAGTGATAGAGGCACCATCCCGCATTTTGGCGTTGAAGATGGCACAACTAGTCTTGTGCCTCTCCACGTCATCGGGTGTGCCAAAGGCATCCTCCAACACTTGAAGTATGTCCTTTGGCTGAGCCGTCTCGAATCTGTGACTGAACTCATCGCTCATGGCAGCCAGCATGATACAGCGCACCGGGGTTCGGTCACTGAGCCACTTCTGGTAGGTGTCTCTGACTGTTCCACGTGCATTGGCAGCTGGCTCCTCAGGTGCAGGATCCATTATCACATATAGGATCCATTCATGCTCCAGGACTATCTTCAACTTTCGATACCAGCTATCGAAGTTGGGTCCCACCAACTTATCATTGTCCAACAATGATCGGAGCGATAGGAAAGTGGCCATATTTGCACAAAGGAGAACCATAACCTAATTAGTAATTGATTCATTAAACCTAAAGATTTGGACTTTAATCAAAAGGTTTCTCCTACTATTTTATTCGAATTGGTAGCCTCTACCTCCAACTCGAGAAATTACCCTAATTCCTTAGCGGGTACTAGAATCCACTTAGACTGCACACAAGCCCAACTTTGGTTGGTCAACCCATGTACATCTAAGGGTAGGTTCATAACCAATTGTTTCTCTAAACAATTTCTAGTAATTTTAATTTTGCCCCAGAAACCTAATCAGTAGGCTTTGGCCTCCACTGTAAGGATCCGGTTAGGTCCAACCATTAACATGATCATACTTGGTGTATCTAACCAACGAATGATTAAGCCCAACTTTGGTTGGCTCACCTAACCACCATTAGAGAGACACTTTCAAGTCGTCATATGATGAGTGATAATTCCATTAGTCAACAAGCACCAGGCCTTTGGGTCTGCAATGATTATTGAGTTAATGGACTCATTATCAAACACCTTAATGGGAGGCTATGACTCAGTTATCTCCATAACTTTATCATTTTAAAGACCTAATAATTTTAGAGGATTTAAATAATTTAGAGGATGAGGTCAGATGAACCAGCTTATCATGATCCTACCACTGGCTTCACCAAGTCAGCTTAAGGGAGACCATTAAAAGGGCTGGTCTAGGAGCACCTAAATCAGTCACATTGATTTACCTAGCTGACATGGGTCAGCTCGAATAGTCAAGCGATCCGATCAAAACATAATTTCATCAAGAGGCCAGGTAAGTTCGATCAGTGGGAGGGTCTGCCAAAGCTTGCCTTAGACACCATCAGAAATGGCCAGGTAAGCGGACTCCCAATTAAAAACCATCGGTCTGGTTTACCTTAGACACCAACTGGTTTAATTAGTTTCGATTAGATCAACCTAACAGTTCGTGCTAGACCGCTTAGCCAAGAATCAAGTCCATTTGGTTCTCGTTAAAGACATGGACTTGACCAACTACAACTATTGTAATTGATCTAGAGAATCCTTGACCTAATCTAAGACAACAATTGATTAGATTTAGTCAATTCTCTAATTAAGTCCATCTTTAATCTAACCATAGGTCTAACCCAATTAATGGACCTAATTCCCACTAACCCATTAACCCAATGTGTTATGATTTGTGTCTTAGGTTCTTCAATTCACAATCCTAGAACCTAATCAAACAACTTCTTAATTCTTAATTAAGTTTTGGGCTGAGGGTTGGGTTTGGCTTTTCAAAAAATAATTTTCATATTAGTAAAATAATTTTACAATATGATTCTACCAACCATATTGCATGTTTGATTCATAATCAAGATACAAGTGAAATAAACATGAAACTACTTTAGATCTAATCTAAACAGGTTCATGTAATTGAAATAATTTCAACTTTAAATAATTTCTTTGCACAAAAATTATTAACAAAGAGATTTTATTTCAGATTTAAATATCTTTTAAATCTAATAAATCATAAATTTAATCTAGATCATATCTAACAAATTTATGGTTAAAGATAGATCTACATAAACTAGGACAACCTTTGCACTGTAAGGGGTAAACCTTACAGCAGGACAACCTTGCAGTTTGTGATTGATCTAAAATTTTAATTTCAGATTTAATAATCAGATTATAAATTAGATCTAATCTAAAAAATAATCTAAGCATGTATAAATAATCATGTAATAAAGAACCTTGCTCTGATATCAATTGTTGGAACCAGATCTAGGGTTTCAGGGTTAGATCTTGAAACTTTTTCAAGATCATACAGCGGAAGACTAAAATAAATCAAAATTTATTTTCTAAAATCAGAGAATCTCTAGATCTAAGATCTTACTACATGATTATTACATAGCATTAAATCAGAAATTAAAATATATAAGTATAGCATGAACTACATGTTGATCATATCAACATATTTCTATACCACATCTAATGTATGTATTAAACAATAGATTAGATCTATTACCTTGCAAGTTAGATGCTCTAACCTCGCTGTGTTGGAAAATGTGTCCCAAAAAACCAATCGTCAAGCTGTTGACGGTTGAGCAACCAAGTATTGTAATTGATTTGTTAATAAATAAAATATATTTGGCATTTTCATCATAAGCTTTCATCTTCTAATGAACTCCGTTGTTATGATGAAGTCCTTAGGACTATTTAGATTCGATAAAGAGAGGATTTATCGATTAGTCCTTAAAACTGTTCACGACCAAATGATAGGCTGTTAATAAGGACAACAGCTTCTATCGAGCATAGGTCGCTGTAGGCCATATGGGTTGGTTGTCCTCTTAACCAAGGAGTGTGGAGACACTGGTATGGCATACAGGTGAGATGTAAGGGTACATCATCATTGAACGTGACCAACTCCAGAGTATTCTGCTGTCGAGAATGTCTCTGATGGGATATAGGTATAAGTGTCCCTTAGACCTGAGATCGCCTCAGTGACTTGCAAGCAACTCATTGTGCTTTGGTACTGGACTAACTGAATTTCTAATTCAGGGACGGAAGGCTTTTGGGCACAGTCAAGTACTTGCGAAGTCAGAGTGTGATCGAGATGGGATTGACCACTCCAAGAGTTGGAGAAGAATGAGTCACTGTATTTCAATTTAGCAAAACCTTGGCCAGGATAATCCATCAGATGGATTTGATATTTTGAAATACAATGTGGACAACCTGATCAGAGTTGACAGTTAAACTCTGGGGTGTCCAATGATCATTTTGGTCAAGGGGATGAATTATATGAAAACTATATCCGCATGGGTTCTAAGGATGTTGTTCTACACATTCGACCTATCCGATCGTCGGGTACCATTGCTAGATGGTCACTTCGATTGGTATAGAAATTTATTCCTATGCTACCGGCTTAGGTTCGGACCTATGAGGTCACACACATTAGAGTTCATGATCCGATCAGATGGTTGATCAACGATTAAGAATCGTTCTAGGGTTAAATGATCAATACGATTGACATTTAACCCAGTGCAAGTGTTGCAGGAGGATCTATTAGCAATTTGATTGCTGATTGGTTTAATTTGATTAAGCCAATGGGCTGAGATTATGTCTAATTAAATATAATTTAATTAGATTTGATTTGGGCTTGATTGGATCAAGTCCAATTGGTTTATTGGATAAGCCAAGTGCAAGGAAAAACTAGTCCTAGTTCAACTAGGACTTGGGTCAATCTAATTTCTAATTTGATTAGAAAATTAAATTAGATTTAAATCTAATTTAATCTAATTAAATTAGGTTCTTAATTGGGTTAAGACCTATTTTAATTGGGTTGATCTAATTTTGATTTGATTTGGTTTGGGAAACCAAATTAAAACAAGTCATAAGACAAAATCCTAGTAAGACTAGGATTCCACCTTGCGCCACATAAGCCTTCTCCACACCCTCTCTCTTATTCAATGCCAATCTTCACTTATTTTGTGTGACAAAAGCCCTCTCCCAGATCTCTCCCATGTTCACAAAAGGTCTCCTCTCTTCTTTCTTACATGGAAGGTGGTTTGGATCAAATCTAAAAGGAATAAGTTTGGATTTCGAATTCTATGAGATAGAGTTTTAGAAATCCAAAACTCTTTCAATTTTGCACCAAATTTATCCAAATTTTTTTTGAAATTTTTATGGGTTTTAGGGTATACATTTTGCACCCATTTTCTAGTGATCCATGTATGAAAATATGAAGGAGGTGCTCAAGAGTTGGGCATCCCTTAACTTGCCATGTTTGGATAAGCCTTGACTAGGTGTTTGACCTAGACAAGGACTCTATCATATCTCTCTATATAAGATGAGTTTATTTGTAAAATTTTAGGAGAAGTCATAAATTTGAGAGTTATTTGTGTCATCCAAAAATAAAAGAGAAATACCTTTGGGTCGTGGAGATATAAAAGATGCAAGTTTGGGTGTCTAGAGAGAAAAACGTGAAGAAGAAGAGGGTCTTCTTCTAGGGTTTTTGTTTTCATATCTTTCCTCCCTCCATCTTGAGTTTCCTGAGAGTGTCTCAGATCTGAAACTCCTCCTTCTACTTTTCATCTTTGGAAGAGTCCAAATCAAGAAGAAGGAGGCACCTGATCAACCATCAAAGAAGGATCAGCGCAGTACTAGCATACTGTGCTGATTTCCTGAAGCAGGACTTCTGATCGAGATTCGTGGGCTCGTGTGGATGACTCCTAGAGGCCAGACGTGTGTGCGGCTTGCAACATAATCCTCAAGCCCAGATCAAGAAGGTTAGAACATCTAACTTGCAAGGTAATAGATCTGATCTATTGTTTAATACATACATTAGATGTAGTATAGAAACATGTTGATATGATCAACATGTAGTTCATGCTATATTTATATATTTTAATTTTTGATTTAATGCTATGTAATAATCATGTAATAAGATCTTAGATCTAGAGATTTTGTAATTTTAAAAAATAAATTTTGATTTATTTTAATCTTCCGCTGTATGATCTTGAAAAAGTTTCAAGATCTAACCCTGAAACCCCAGATAAGGTTCCTACAATTGGTATCAGAGCCTAGATTCTTTATTACATAATTATTTATATATGCTTAGATTATTTTTTAGATTAGATCTAATTTATAATCTGATTATTAAATCTAAAATTAAAATTTTAGATCAATCACAAACTGCAATATTGTCCTGCTGTAAGGTTTACCCCTTACAGTGCAAAGGTTGTCCTAGTTTGTGTAGATCTATCTTTAATCATAAATTTGTTAGATATGATCTAGATTAAATTTATGATTTATTAAATTTAAAAGATGTTTAAATCTGAAATAAAATCTCTTTGTTAATAATTTTTGTGCAAAGAAATTATTTAAAGTTGAAATTATTTCAATTACATGAACCTGTTTAGATTAGATCTAAAGTAGTTTTATGTTTATTTCACTTGCATCTTGATTATGAATCAAACATGCAATATGGTTGGTAGAATCATATTGTAAAATTATTTTACAAATATGAAAATTATTTTTTGAAAAGCCAAACCCAACCCTCAGCCCAAAATTTAATTAAGAATTAAGAAGTTGTTTAAATAGGTTCTAGGATTGTGAATTGAAGAACCTAAGACACAAACCATAACACATTGGGTTAATGGGTTAGCAGGAATTAGGTCCATTAATTGGGTTAGACCTATGGTTAGATTGAAGATGGACTTAATTAGAGAATTGACTAAATCTAATCAATTGTTGTCTTAGATTAGGTCAAGGATTCTCTAGATCAATTACAATAGTTGTAGTTGGTCAAGTCCATGTCTTTAACGAGAACCAAATGGACTTGATTCTTGGCTAAGCGGTCTAGCACGAACTGTTAGGTTGATCTAATCGAAACTAATTAAACCAGTTGGTGTCTAAGGTAAACCAGACTGGTGATTTTTAATTGGGAGCCCGCTTACCTGGCCATTTCTGATGGTGTCTAAGGCAAGCTTTGGCAGACCCTCCCACTGATCGAACTTACCTGGCCTCTTGGTGAAATTATGTTTTGATTGGATCACTTGACTATTCGAGCTGATCCATGTCAGCTAGGTAAATCAGTGTGACTGATTTAGGTGCTCCTAGACCAGCCCTTCTAATGGTCTCCCTTAAGCTGACTTGGTGAAGCCAGTGGGAGAATCATGATAAGCTGGTTCATCTGACCTCATCCTTTAAATTATTTAAATCCTCTAAAATTATTAGGTCCTTAAAATGACAAAGTTATGGAGATAACTGAGTCATAGCCTCCCATTAAGGTGTTTGATAATGAGTCCATTAACTCAATAATCATTACAGACCCAAAGGCCTGGTGCTTGTTGACTAATGAAATTATCACTCATCATATGATGACTTGGAAGTGTCTCTCTAATGGTGGTTAGGTGAGCCAACCAAAGTTGGGCTTAATCATTCGTTGGTTAGATACACCAAGTATGATCATGTTAATGGTTGGACCTAACCAGATCCTTACAGTGGAGGCCAAAGCCTACTGATTAGGTTTCTGGGGCAAAATTAAAATTACTAGAAATTGTTTAGAGAAACAATTGGTTATGAACCTACCCTTAGATGTACATGGGTTGACCAACCAAAGTTGGGCTTGTGTGCAGTCTAAGTGGATTCTAGTACCCGCTAAGGAATTAGGGTAATTTCTCGAATTGGAGGTAGAGGCTACCAATTCGAATAAAATAGTGGGAGAAACCTTTTGATTAAAGTCCAAATCTTTAGGTTTAATGAATCAATTACTAATTAGGTTATGGTTCTCTTTTGTGCAGATATGGCCACTTCCCTATCGCTCCGATCATTGTTGGACAATGATAAGTTGGTGGGACCCAATTTCGGTAGCTGGTACCGAAAGTTGAAGATAGTCCTGGAGTAAGAACAGATCCTATATGTGATAATGGATCCTGCACCTGAGGAGCCAGCTGTCAATGCACGTGGAACAGTCAGAGACACTTACCAGAAGTGGCTCAGTGACCGGACCACGGTGCGCTGTATCATGCTGGCTGCTATGAGCGACGAGTTCAGTCACAGATTCGAGGTGGCTCAGCCAAAGGACATGCTTCAAGTGTTGGAGGATGCCTTTGGCACACCCGATGATGTGGAGAGGCACAAGACTAGTTGTGCCATCTTCAACGCCAAAATGCGGGATGGTGCCTCTGTCACTGATCATGTATTGTACATGATCGAGCTGATGGAATGATTGAGCAAGCTCGGCTTTTTCTTGCATGAGCAGCTTGGGAAAGATGCAATACTGAACTCGCTGCCCTAGTCTTATCTCCCATTCCTCACTCATTATAGAATGACAAAGCCTGAGGTAAACTACCACGGATTACTGGGGTTACTTCAAAACTTTGAGAAAGATCACCAACTCCATAAGGAGTCGGTGAACTTAGTGGGAGGTTCGTCTTCTGGTTCTCGACCCTTTAAGAAAGGAAAGAAGAACAAGAAGAAGAAAGTGAAGAAGGTGCAAGTTCAGGCTGGGACATCTGTGCAGTGTCAGACCAAAAAGATCAAACCCCATAAGAGTCAAGCTGAATGCTTCTTTTGCAAGAAGTGGGGGCACTGGAAGAGGAACTGTCCCCAGTACATTGCCTCCCTAGACCCGAACAGGCAGAGAAAGCAGCAAGTTGTTGCTGGGCAAGGTATTTATATGATAACTCCTTGCAATTTCTCTATTTGTGATATAACTGACTGGGTATTGGATACCGGTAGCCCTTACCATATTTTCAATTCGTTGCAGGGGTTGCAGGTCAGTAGGAGATTCGAGCAAGGCGAGAGGTTCCTGAACGTTGGAGATGGAAGACCAGTTCCAGTTCTAGTATTAGGAATCTTGAAACTTGTATTTGAATCCCATATCGTTGCTCTTAATGATTGTCATTTCTGTCCCAGTTTCTTTTTAAATATCATTTCTGTAGGCCTTCTGGCCAAAAATGATTATGAAATTTCAATAAAGAAACAAATTTGTAATATCATTGAGAATGGTGTTACTATTTTTTGTGGACATTTGAACAATGGTGTGTATATGTTATCACAACCTGTTAATGTAGTCTATTCAACTGGCAAGCACCCTAGATTAGATAGTGTGTCAGATATCTACTTATGGCACTGTAGGCTAGGTCATATAAACAAGAACAAAATAAACAGGTTGACTCAAGAGAGAATCCTCGAAGTTAGTGATTGTGAATCACTTCCAACCTGTGAGTCCTGTCTTCTTGGTAAAATGACCAAGTCACCTTTTACTGGAAAAGGTGAGAGAGCTACTAAGCTCTTGGGCCTAGTACATACTGATGTATGCGGGCCCATGAGCACCAGTGCTAGAGGTGGATATTTCTACTTCATAATTTTCACGGATGACCTATCCCGATATGGATATGTCTATCTGATGAAACATAAGTCGGATTCATTTGAAATGTTCAAATGATTCCGAAGTGAAGTAGAAAAACAAGCTGGGAAGAGTATTAAAACTCTTCGATCTGATCGAGGAGGAGAATACCTTTCTAGTGAGTTTCTCACATATCTAAGAGAGAATGGGATTCTCTCCCAATGGACTCCTCCAGGAACACCACAGCATAATGGTGTGTCTAAAAGGAGGAATCAGACTCTGTTAGACATGGTCCGATCCATGATGGGTTTTGCTAGCTTGCCGATATCCTTCTGGGGATATGCACTCGAATCAGCCTGTTATCTATTAAATAAGATTCCAAGTAAGTCTGTAATTAAGACTCTATATGAGATATGGACAGGGCGTAAGCCAGTACTTTCACACCTTAGGGTCTGGGGGTGCCCGGCCTATGTCAAACGATTAGTCACAGATAAACTTGGACCTAGGTCTGACAAATGCTCATTCATAGGGTACCCCAAAGAGATAAAAGGATATTTTTTCTACCATGCTGATGAACAAAAGGTGTTCGTCAGCCTTAAGGCAATCTTTTTAGAAAAGGAGTTCCTTGGTGAAGGAACCATTGCCTCTAAGATTGAACTTGATGAAGTTCAACAGGTAGAAGGACCGACACCAAAAGCTGAACTGAGTCTGATATGATTAGATCATATCCGGAGCCCAATGTACTTGCACCATTAAGGCGATCCGGTAGAGTACCGCGTCAGCCAGACAGATACTACGATTTCTTGATTCGGGACGGTGATCCCATCGAACTTGATGAGAATAATGAGGATCCGATCACCTATATGGATGCAATGCAGAGATCTGATTCCGAGAAATAGCTTGAAGCCATGAAATCCGAAATGGAGTCCATGAAGGTCAACGATGTATGGACATTGGTTGACCCACCTGAAGGGGTTAAACCCATTGGGTGTAAATGGGTCTTCAAAATGAAGAGGGGCGCAGACAGAAAGGTGGAGACCTATAAAGCCCGTCTGGTCGCCAAGGGGTATCGTCAACGTTATGGAATTGACTATGACGAGATGTTTTTCCCTGTGGCAATGCTCAAATCCATTCGGATAATACTTGCAATAGCTGTCCATTAGGATTATGAGATCTGACAGATGGATGTAAAGATAGCCTTCCTGAATGGAGAGCTGATCGAAGAGGTGTATATGATACAACCTGAGGGGTTTACATCCACAGATGAGTCCAAGGTGTGCAAGTTTCAGAGATCCATTTATGGATTGAAGCAAGCTTCTCGAAGTTGGAACATGTATTTTGATAAGGTGATCAAAACGTATGGCTTCATTAAGAATGGAGAAGAGCCCTGCATCTATAAATGGGCAAATGGTCCAGTTGTGGTATTCCTTATCTTGTACGTGGATGACATTCTCTTAATCGGGAATGACATCCCCGCACTACAGGGAATAAAAGTTTGGTTGTCATCACAGTTCTCCATGAAGGACTTGGGTGAAGCATCCTACATCCTAGGGATGAAGATCCATAGGGATAGATCTAAAAAGATGCTTGGATTATCCCAGTCCATGTACATAGACACTGTGCTGAAGAGGTTCAGCATGGAGAATTCCAAGAAGGGCTATCTACCGATAGGCCATGGAATTTCTCTCTCTAAGAAGGATTGTCCGACAACTCCTGAAGAGAGAGAGCGTATGAGTAGAGTCCCATATGCTTCAGCCGTGGGATCTATCATGTACGCCATGACATGTACAAGACCAGATGTGGCATACTCACTAGGAGTAGTGAGTAGATACTAATCTAATCCTGGAGAAAATCACTGGAAAGTGGTTAAAGCTATCCTTAAGTATTTGAGAAATACTAAGGACCAATGGTTGGTTTATGGTGAGTCAGATCTAAAACTTGTGGGGTTCATAGACTCCAGCTTCCAATCTGACCATGATGACAGCAGGAGCGTGTCGGGTTATATCTTTACTCTGAATGGTGGAGCCATCTGCTGGAAGAGTTCCAAGCAGCATACTGTGGCAGACTCTGTTGGTGAAGCAGAGTACATCGCAGTATCGGATGCTGCGAAGGAAGCTGTGTGGCTGAAAAAATTCATCAATGAGCTCGGAGTAGCACCCTCCCTCGATGGTCCAGTCCTGCTCTACTGCGACAGCACTAGTGCCATAGCTCAGGTGAAGGAACACAAAACACATCAGCGGACGAAGCACATCTTGTGCCGCTTCCACCTGGTCCAGGAGATCGTGGATCGAGGTGACGTCGGCCTACAGAAGATCGACGGAAAGGAGAACCTAGCCGACCCCTTCACTAAAACCCTGGCAATAAAGGAGTTCGACAACCACAAGTCGAAGATGGATATTAGATACTGTGCCGAGTGGCTTTAGGATAAGTGGGAGTTGTTGGGAAATGTGTCCCAAAAAGCCAATCGTCAAGCTGTTGACGGTTGAGCAACCAAGTATTGTAATTGATTTGTTAATAAATAAAATATATTTGGCATTTTCATCATAAGCTTTCATCTTCTAATGAACTCCGTTGTTATGATGAAGTCCTTAGGACTATTTAGATTCGATAAAGAGAGGATTTATCGATTAGTCCTTAAAACTGTTCACGACCAAATGATAGGCTGTTAATAAGGACAACAGCTTCTATCGAGCATAGGTCGCTGTAGACCATATGGGTTGGTTGTCCTCTTAACCAAGGAGTGTGGAGACACTGGTATGGCATACAGGTGAGATGTAAGGGTACATCATCATTGAACGTGACCAACTCCAGAGTATTCTGCTGTCGAGAATGTCTCTGATGGGATATAGGTATAAGTGTCCCTTAGACCTGAGATCGCCTCAGTGACTTGCAAGCAACTCACTGTGCTTTGGTACTGGACTAACTAAATTTCTAATTCAGGGATGGAAGGCTTCTGGGCACAGTCAAGTACTTGCGAAGTCAGAGTGTGATCGAGATGGGATTGACCACTCCAAGAGTTGGAGAAGAATGAGTCGCTGTATTTCAATTTAGCAAAACCTTGGCCAGGGTAATCCATCAGATGGATTTGATATTTTGAAATACAATGTGGACAACCTGATCAGAGTTGACAGTTAAACTTTGGAGTGTCCTATGATCATTTTGGTCAAGGGGATGAATTATATGAAAACTATATCCGCATGGGTTCTAAGGATGTTGTTCTACACATTCGACCTATCCGGTCATCGGGTACCATTGCTAGATGGTCACTTCGATTGGTATAAGAATTTATTCCTATACTACCGGCTTAGGTTCAAACCTATGAGGTCACACATATTAGAGTTCATGATCCGATCAGATGATTGATCAACGATTAAGAATCGTTCTAGGGTTAAATGATCAATACGATTGACATTTAACCCAGTGCAAGTATTGCAGGAGGATCTATTAGCAATTCGATTGCTGATTGACTTAATTTGATTAAGCCAATGGGCAGAGATTAAGTCTAATTAAATATGATTTAATTAGATTTGGTTTGGGCTTGATTGGATCAAGTCCAATTGGTTTATTGGATAAGCCAAGTGCAAGGAAAAACTAGTCCTAGTTCAACTAGGACTTGGGTCAATCTAATTTTTAATTTGATTAGAAAATTAAATCAGATTTAAATCTAATTTAATCTGATTAAATTAGGTTCTTAATTGGGTTAAGACCTATTTTAATTGGATTGATCTAATTTTGATTTGATTTGGTTTGGAAAACCAAATTAAAACAAGTCATAAGACAGAATCCTAGTAAGACTAGGATTCCACCTTGCGCCACATAAGCCTTCTCCACGCCCTCTCTCTTATTCAACGCCAATCTCTACTTATTTTGTGCAACAAAAGCCCTCTCCCAGATCTCTCCCATGTTCACAAAAGGTCTTCTCTCTTCTTTCTTATATGGAAGGTGGTTTGGATCAAATCTAAAAGGAATAAGTTTGGATTTTGAATTCTATGAGATAGAGTTTTAGAAATCCAAAACTCTTTCAATTTTGCACCGAATTTATCCAATTTTTTTTTAGAATTTTTGTGGCTTTTAGGGTATACATTGTGTACCCTTTTCTGGTGATCAATGCATGAAAATATGAAGGAGGCGCTCAAGAGATGGGCATCCCTTAACTTGCCATGTTTGGATAAGCCTTGACTAGGTGTTTGACCTAGACAAGGACTCTATCATATCTCTCTATATAAGACGAGTTTCTTGGTGAAATTTTAGGAGAAGTCAAAGATTTGAGAGACCTTTTTTTTATCCAAAAATTTGATAGAAATACCTTTGGGTCGTGGAGATATAAAAGATGCAAGTTTGGGTGTCTAGAGAGAAAAACGTGAAGAAGAAGAGGGTCTTCTTCTAGGGTTTTTGTTTTCATATCTTTCCTCCCTCTATCTTGAGTTTCCTGAGAGAGTCTCAGATCTGAAACTCTTTCTTCTACTTTCCATCTTTGGAAGAGTCCAAATCAAGAAGAAGGAGGCACCTGATCAACCATCAAAGAAGGATCAGCGCAGTACTAGCATACTGTGCTGATTTCCTGAAGCAGGACTTCTGATCGAGATTCATGGGCTCGTGTGGATGACTCCTAGAGGTCGGATGCATATGCGGCTTGCAACATCATCCTCAAGCCCAGATCAACAAGGTTAGAACGTCTAACTTGCAAGGTAATAGATCTGATCTATTGTTTAATACATACATTAGATGTAGTATAGAAACATGTTGATATGATCAACATGTAGTTCATGCTATATTTATATATTTTAATTTTTGATTTAATGCTATGTAATAATCATGTAATAGGATCTTAGATCTAGAGATTTTTTGATTTTAGAAAATAAATTTTGATTTATTTTAGTCTTCCACTATATGATCTTGAAAAAGTTTCAAGATCTAACCCTGAAACCCTAGATAAGGTTCCTACACGCTAATCCGGGCTTAAGGATGATGTTGCAAGCCGCACACGCGTCCGGCCTCTAGGAGTCATCAACACGAGCCCACGAATCTCGATCAGAAGTCCTGCTTCAGGAAATCAGCACAGTATGCTAGTACTGCGCTGATCCTTCTTTGATGGTTGATCAGGTGCCTCCTTCTTCTTGATTTGGACTCTTCCAAAGATGGAAAGTAGAAGGAGTTTCAGATCTGAGACACTCTCAGGAAACTCAAGATGGAGGGAGGAAAGATATGAAAACAAAAATCCCTAGAAGAAGACCCTCTTCTTCTTCATGTTTTTCTCTCTAGACACCCTAACTTGTGTCTTTTATATGTCCACGACCCAAAGGTTTTTCTCTCTGATTTTTGGATGGCACAAAGGTATCTCAAATCTCTGTCTTTTCCTAAAATTTCATAAAGAAACACATTTTATACAGAGAGATATGATAGAGTCCTTGTCTAGGTCAAATACCTAGTCAAGGCTTATCCAAACATGGCAAGATAAGGGGCGCCCAACTCTTGAGCACCTCCTCCATATTTTCATGCATGGATCACCAGAAAAGGGTGCACAATATGTACCCTAAAATCCACAATAATTTTAAAAAAAATTTGAATAAATTCGGTGCAAAATTGAAAGAGTTTTGGATTTCTAAAACTCTATCTCATAGAATTCGAAATCCAAACTTATTCCTTTTTGATTTGATCCAAACCACCTTCCATGTAAGAAATAAGAGAGAAAATCTTTTGTAAACGTGGGAGAGACCTGGGAGAGAGCTTTTGTCACACAAAATAAGTGGAGATTGGCATTGAATAAGAGAGAGGGCGTGGGGAAGGCTTATGTGGTGCAAGGTGGAATCCTAGTCTTACTAGGATTCTATCTTATGTCTTGTTTTAATTTGGTTTTTCAAACCAAATCAAACCAAAATTAGATCAACCTAATTAAAATAGGTCTTAACCCAATTAAAAATCTAATTTAATTAGATTAAATTAGATTTAAATCTGATTTAATTTTTTAATCAAATTAGAAATTAGATTGACCCAAGTCCTAGTTGAACTAGGACTAGTTTTTCCTTGCACTTGGCTTATCCAATAAACCAATTGGACTTGATCCAATCAAGCCCAAAATAAATTTAATTAAATCATATTTAATTAGACTTAATCTCAGCCCATTGGCTTAATCAAATTAAGCCAATTAGCAATCGAATTGCTAATCGATCCTCCTGCAATACTTGCACTGGGTTAAATGTCAATCGTATTGATCATTTAACCCTAGAACGATTCTTAACCATTGATCAACCATCCGATCGGATCATGAACTCTAATGTGTGTGACCTCATAGGTCCGAACCTAAGCCGGTAGCACAGGAATAAATTTTTGTACCAATCGAAGTGACCATCTAGCAATGGTACCCGACGACCGGATAGGTCGAATGTGTAGAACAACATCTTTAGAACCCATGCTGATATAGTTTTCATATAATTCATCCCTTTGACCAAAATGATCATAGGACACCCCAGAGTTTAACTGTCAACTCTTATCAGGTTGTCCACATTGTATTTCAAAATATCAAATCCATCTGATGGATTACCCTGGCCAAGGTTTTGCTAAATTGAAATACAGCGACTCATTCTTCTCCAACTCTTGGAGTGGTCAATCCCATCTCGATCACACTCTGACTTTGCAAGTACTTGACTGTGCCCAGAAGCCTTCCGTCCCTGAATTAGAAATTCAGTTAGTCCAGTACCAAAGCACAGTGAGTTGCTTGTAAGTCACTGAGGCGATCTCAAGTCTAAGGGACACTTATACCTATATCCCATCAGAGACATTCTCGACAGCAGAATACTCTGGAGTTGGTCACGTTCAATGATGATGTACCCTTACATCTCACCTGTATGCCATACCAGTGTCTCCACACTCCTTGGTTAAGAGGACAACCAACCCATATGGCCTACAGCGACCTATGCTCGATAGAAGCTGTCGACCTTATTAACAGCTTATCATTTGGTCATGAACAGTTTTAAGGACTAATCGATAAATCCTCTCTTTATCGAACTTAAATAGTCCTAAGGACTTCATCATAACAACAGAGTTCATTTGAAGATGAAAGCTTATGATGAAGATGCCAAATATATTTTATTTATTAACAAATTAATTACAATACTTGGTTGCTCAACCGTCAACAGCTTGACGATTGGCTTTTTGGGACACATTTCCCAACATATGTTTCATAAGATACACATATCCAAACCTAGATAAATCATCTGTAAATATAATAAAATAAGAGTATCCACCTCTGGCCTGGGTTGTCATAGGACCACATACATCTGTATGTACAAGTCCTAACAACTCGTTTGTCCTATCTCCATATCCACTAAATGAAGTCTTGGTCATTTTACCCATGAGACATGATTCACAAGTTCCTAATGATTCATAATCATAAGGATCAAAGAACTTTTCTTTGTACAACTTGTTAATCCTAGTCTCACTGATATGACCAAGTCGACAATGCCAAAGTAAGGTATTATTTATATTATCTCTCTTACGTTTTCTATTTTCATCAACATGAAAAATATTATCATTCAAACATAGAGTCAACAAACCATTATCAAAAATGCCATGGAAAATTATTTCATTAGAAAAATTAATCGAGCAACCATTGCTCGTTACAAATATTTGATATCCTTGTTTTATCAACAAGGGTATAGATACAATATTTCTAATGATCTTAGGCATGTAATAATAATTTGTTAGCTCTAAGATCTTTCCAAAAGGAAACTTTAAGATATTTGTCCCTACAGCTTCTGCTTGGATAGACTCTCCTCCAGCACCATAGAGCTCGAAGTCTCCCTTCCTCAAACTTTTAATTTTCTACAGCCCCTGCAATGATTTGCAGATATGAAAACCACAGGCGATATCCAATACCCAAGAATTTGAAATGGAAGAATTCAATGATAATATTGTATGTATTTCATACATACCTTTTGGTGCATTATTTGCACCAGTCTTCACTGTTGCAAGGTAAGCCTTGCAATTCCTTTTCCAATGACCTGTCTTGCCGCAGTGAAAGCAGGTCGACTGTCCGGAGGTCTTCTTTCCTTTCTTCCTCTTATATATACCACCTTTAGGGTTCAGCCTCCTTTTAGAACCCTTTTTGCCTGCCTTCATCTTGGAGATCCCATCCACAAGAAGAAGAGGAGCCTTATCCTTCTTGATATGGCTCTCTGCTGTCTTGAGCATATTTAATAGCTCAGGCAAGGAAGAATTCAGTTTGTTCATATGATAGTTCATGACAAACTAAAAAAATAATTTTAGGAGTGATTGCAGGATTAGATCCTGACTCAACTCTCCATCCATAACAAAACCTAATTGACCTAATCGAGTGATCAGGTCAATAACCATCAAAATATGATTTTGTATGGATGACCCCTCTACCATTCTAGCACAGAATAACTACTTAGATATCTCATATTTAGCAGTCCTACTCTATTCCCCATAAAGCTCTTTTAAATTGAGCAATATGGAATGAGTGTCCATGCTATCATGCTACCTCTGCAACTCATTTGTCATAGAGGCAAGTATGATACACTTGACAGTTAAAGAATCATTTTGCCACATCCTATATGTGGCTTTTTCTTCCTCTATGGCATCCTCCCCAACTGGCTCAACGTCAAGGGTATCGAGGATGTAAGAAAGCTTCTCTTGACTAAGTACTATTTTAAGATTTCTCAATCAGTCCACATAGTTGGTACCAGTCAATTTATTTGTATCCAAAATGGAGCGAAGTGAAAGTGAAGAAGCCATTAATCTACATAATAAAGAACATTACATAAGCAAACAACTCAAAATGATATGCACAATTAAATTAGGACTTTAATTTTATTGTGTCTCCCACTATTTTATCAGACATCATAACCCTCTAGTATGATGTTCGAGAAAACCCTGATTAATTTTTTTAGTGGGATTGAGACCCTAATTCCTTATAAAAGATCTTGTGGTTGCACAACAAACCTTTTATAAGTTTAAAGGTAGGAAACTCTTTCCAATTGCATCTCATGCAATTCTCAATAAAAACTCTGGCCTCTAAAATATTAATAGCCTTATGTTTACACAACAAACCATAATGTTTTAGTTAAGTAGGACCCTTCATTTCAATATAATCAAAATAGAATATAAATGCTCTTGTGGTTACACAACAAAGCATTATACTCAAAAATGCTGTAAGCATCTCGATGCACCAGAACAATATTATGTCAATTTCCATAATTGGTCTTGTGGTTACACAACAAACCTAATATAGTTCGTGACATAATAATGTCCTAGCATGAAGGAAGGCCATAATGTAGTGAATATAACACCAAGCATCCCAGCCAAGAATTAAATTAATCTAATCAGCCAGGTAAGTGGGAGAGAGGTGGGGGTCCCCCCGTTGCTTTCCTTAGACACCAATAAATTGGCCAGGTCAGACAACGGAACCAATTAGAAACCATATTCTCTTTACCAATCATGAACCACTTTCCTAGACACTAATTGATCAATTAGACATCTGGACTGGTTCTGCTATTGGTTAATTACACTACAACTTAATATCATTTTACAGAGGGCTTTTGAGGTCTCAATGCACATTTAATTTCTATATCATACTAAATACATGAATAAAAGAAATTAGCATCATAGTGAACACAATTCAATATGACAGGGCAACATTCCATAATTATATACATCATAATTTAATTATGAAATAATGAATATGATCTTATCATATTAATATCATATAAAAATTATAAATTATGATCATATCATATTTATAATATTACCATTAAATCATTAACATATCATCATATGATTTAATTCTAACAAGGTCGCTCTGATACCACTGTAGGGTTTGGTGTCAAGGCAGAAGCATGGATTTTAAAGCAATTATTATGAAATCATAAAACCAAAACCTAACTCCAAGATCACCTTATCAGAATTTAAACCATATAATATGCATTAATATCATAATATAAGGTATAGAAACATACCTCTTATCGCTAGACCCTAATTTGTGCTCGATCGCCGGCAGCAGTCCGTCAGGATTTCCACCAAGTGCCCACATGTTCACCCTCCAACGTTGATCCACACGGAGATTTGATCAACCCACTAGCACCTATTTAAATATTATCAGCAATTAAATTCTAATTTATCAAAATTTAAATGCAAGTTGGGCATAATCTCCTTTCTTGGCTTTGCTGTCACACTGTTGGACCTTTTCTTGCCTTCCTTTCTTGCTCCTTGTCATCTTAATTTTTACTCCAATTCTCTAAGCTTTTTGAAAGACTTCTTATCCTTTATCAAGACCTTATCAAGGCTAGAGAAGAAGAATAAAGAAAATTGGATAAGAAGAGCCTATTGTAAGAAAGAAGGAAGAGTTTGGAATAAGTGATGACTCCTCGGCATGCACCCCTATTTATATTGCACGTAGGGGTGCAAACCAAGCATCTCACACCCACTCTCAATTCATCTCATGCCTCCTCTCAATTTCTCATACTTTATTTGATGAGAAAAATCCATGTGGACACCAAAGTTGGGTTGAAGAGGTGCCTTATTTCAAAAGGATTCTCCAAACTCAACTTACGGTGTTCACATAAGAAGTCGCAATGCTTCTCTTATTGGCGCCATCAACCCATGCCTTTGGATCTGGAAGGAAGCCCATCCAATGGCCAAGATAGAGGGTGCCAACATCAGGGTGGGTGTAAGAGATAAGGGGTGTGGAACAATTCAAAAAACTCTCTCCATTTGATTTGGTCCAAGGGGCGCTTCCAAGGGGTGGCGCATGGGATTTCATCCTTATCTCTTCCCACAAATATTCTATGGAGTGTTTTAGATACAGAAGGACTCTTAGGTTCCTTCTAAGAGATCTGAAAGCCTTGTAGAATAAAAAACCATGGGAGAAAAATGGATAAGACCAAGTTAAGGGGGGCGCCAACTCTATCCATGCGCCATATGGCATATGTGCATGGATTTAAATCCATTATCTCTTTTCCTAATTTTTCTATGAAGAGTTTAATACTCAGAAGGACTCTTAGGCACCTCTTAAGATTTTTGAAAACCTTTCATAGAATAAAAGCCACGGAGAAAATAGATGAGACCAAGTTAAGGGGCGCCCACTCCCTCCATGCGCCATGTGGCACATGCGCATGGATTTAAATCCACATGCCAAGAGAGAGACTCTTAGGCATGTGGTTCCCTAGTTTTTGGCAGCCAACATTAATCCCAATCAGAATATTTCAAACCCATTTCAAGACCAAATCTAATTTGGGTCAAATTGGTTCTAAATTAGCCCAAATCGGAACCTGATTCAAATCTGATTCGAATCTAGATGCTAGGGTTTGCAATATGTGCTAGCATGTTCAATTTGCAAACATGGTTTAATCAAATTAAACCCATGATCAATTCCCTTTGTGTATGACCCATTGGGTTCCACATCTAGCCAGCAGTGAGTTCGGATGCAATTTGACCTAATTTGGTTAGAACACAATCGAGCTGATTTAGGTCAAATCTAGCTGACCCGTTTCAATTAATCAGAACAGCTTCTAATTAACGATCGAATTAAATTCTTTAATTCGATCAAACTCACAAGACATGATTGATGTCTAGCAACATATCATGTCTACCTAGAAGATATAAAATTTTGATGAAAGTATCAAAAATATCCTTCAGTAGAAAATTACCGTGCAACTTGATCTTACGACCATCTTGCATCCCGAATATAAGTTTGGGTATGAAAAAATGTCAAACCCAATTTTATATTCATATTTCTCTTGATCAGATAATAATGATTCAATTTGTGAAATATTAAAAACCATTTCTAATTTTTTATAATACTCTGATCAAAGTCTTCCTGAATCATTATTCGATCGAAGTAGATAGGATGCGATCTCCTCTTACTAGGAGTGATCGTTTTCATATTGACCTACTCACAACCTTCATAAGCAATCTACCATATCTAGAACACCCCGTACATGATTAAATCATGAATGAGTATGATCCAAAATATGGATTCATGCTTATAAGGTTCTATGACAGTCTCAGGTCAAAAGATTTACATGCATAATTCCCACTATGAGAAACATCTATTGATATGTAGATAAGACTCCATCAGATATTCTTTAATTGGATCAATTCAGTGAACTCATTCTCTAATGAACACTTACATCCTTATATTAGTGTCACACACAAGTAATTGTGAGATCAATTACCCTCTCCATCGAGCACACACAGGATGTACCAGTCTTATCGAAAATATTGATCCCCTACTCAATGTTCCATCGACTAAAAATATTTAAAATTAGGGTTTTAAGGTTTTAGGTCTCACTGGTATGATCACATCATAATCCTAAAATCATAGCCCTAATTTATGGGGTTCATCATAATCAAAAAAAATAAGACACAGCATATGATGAACTAAATGCCTTTATTTATTTAAAATATAAGTACATGAGTTATCGGGAGATAAAAGAATATCCATCGAATTACATATTTTGATTGGCTTATAGGGCATATTCTTTTCAGCTGCCAAAGAAGCGGTGTGGCTGAGAAAATTCATCACCGAACTCGGAATAGCACCCTCCCTTGTTGGTCCAGTTCTGCTCTACTGTGATAGCTCTGGAGTCATTGCTCAGGTGAAGGAACTGAAGGCACACCAGCGGATAAAGCATATTCTGCACCGCTACAATCTCATCTGAGAAATCATGGATCGAGGTGACGTCGACCTTCAGAAGATCGACGGGAAGGAGAACTTGCCTGACCCATTTACTAAGGCCATTGCGGTGAAGGAGTTTGACGACTTCAAGTCGAAGATGGGTATTAGATACTACACCGATTGGCTTTAGGCCAAGTGGGAGATTGTTGGTAATAGTGTCGCAAAGCCAATCGTCAGTCTGTTGACGGTTGTGCTCATTCTTGTATTAGTATATAAATTATAAATAAATAAAAATTATTTTGATATTTTTCATCATAAATTATTTCATCTTCTAATGAACTCCTGTGTTATGGTAAAGTCCTTAGGACTATTTAGACTCGACAAAGGAGGATTTATCGTTTAGTCCTTAAACCTGTTTGCAACCAAATGATACATTGTTACCAAGGACAACAATGTTTATCAAGCATAGATCGTTGTGTGCCATATGGGTTGGTTGTCCTCTTAATCAAGGAGTGTGGAGACACTGGTATGGCATACAGGTGAGATGTAAGGGTACATCTGCATTGAACGTGACCGACTTCGGAGCTTTTTCTGCTGTCAAGGTTTGCTCCGATGGGATATGGGTATAACTGTCCCTCCGACCTGAGACCGCCACGGTGACTTGCAAGCAACTCACTGCACTTAAGCATTGGACTACCTGAATTTTTAATTCAGTGACGGAAGGCTGCTGGGTGTAGTCAAGTACTTGACTTGTCGGTGTGTGTGTCAAGATGGGATTGAGCACTCCAGTTCAGGAGCTGTGTACAGTCATATTTCAATTTAGCAAAATCTTGGCCAGGATAGTCCTAGTGAGGAGTCACAAGACTATTTGAGTTGAGCACGATTTGGATGATCTAATCAGGGTTGACAGTTTAATCCTGAGTCGTCCTAAACACAGGGATCAAAAGGGATGAATTATACAGTAACCATATTCATGTAGGTTCTGAGTGTTGCGATTGTGACTATTCAACCTATCCAGATGTCAGGTACCATTGCTAGATGGTCACTTCGATTAGTACAGAAATTGGTTTCTGTGCTACGGACTTAGATTCGAACCTGTGGGGTCACACACATTAGAGGTTCCTATCTGATCTGATGGCTGGTGAAGAGTCCCACTAGACTGTGACTCTTCGACCAAGAGTCCTTATGCTCGGAGACTCTGAGTCCTACGTGTCTGAGACTCTGTGATCGAGAATCAAGATTCTTTGATCATGAGTTCCACATATTTTGGGTACCGGGGTCAAGAGTCCCACTGGTTTGGGACTCTTCGATCAAGGTTTCATATCGATGGACTTTGATGCCCGATTGCCCATCGAATTTGGACTCAGTATTTATGAGAGGTTTAATTAGTGATTTGATCACTAATTAACTCAATTTGATTGAGTAATTATTTTTGAATCAAGTCCAATTGAATTGGATTCAGTTGGGTTTGACCCGATTAGGTTAAGAGTTGACCTAATCGCCAAGGTGGTTTGGTCCCTGATTTGATCAGGAGTTGGGCTTAGTCAATTTTTGATTTAATTAAGATTTTATTGAGTCTAATTAAGCCTAATTATGTTGGGTTTAATTTAGTCTAATTATGTCTAACCTATTTTAATATGGTTGGTTCAATTAGATTGCTTTAAAATTTCAAACCACCTTGACTTATCTCCCTGCGCCACCTCACTTCACCTGCGCCTATTTGAATTCATGAGAAATGAGTTCTCATAAATTTTCTCCCATGCAGAAGCCTTCCCACGTCCCTTCTTTGTGCGCCATTTTGAATGGATAATGATAAGGTTGGTGGTTGGCCATTCGAATTCAAAGGATGTTTGAATTTGAATGGTTAACAAATCCCTGCGCCAGCCCTTTCATTTGTGCGCCACTTCCTCCACACGAGAAAAGGTTTCTCATGTAAACTCTCTGTGCACAAAGAAGCCCACGCCCTTTCCTTCTCACGCCAAGAGTGGATAAAAATTGGTTGGTTGGCATTTGAATTCAAATTCGATTTGAATTCAAGTGAGCAACCACTTATCTGAGAAATGAGATGGTGGGGCATGCGACATCTGATCTGAGAAAGAAAAAGGGGCATTAGATAGACCCTGTGTGTGAGAAAAGAAAATAAAATAAGAGAAAAGAAAAGAGAGAGTGGGTGCAAGGGTTTTCTGTGAGTACCCTAGGATTTCTGCCTAGGGTTCGAGAAGTGAGAAAGTGAGCTACGAGTGTCGTGAGCCCACCAAACTTTAGAGAGAGCTTCATCAACCTCTCTACTATCTCTGCTGATAATCCAAAGCATCTGAAGAATCGACAGACATCGATTGAAGGAGTTCGATCAGCATCAGCCGTCGAAAGGATTCTGCAACGAACTAGCATTCGTGAGGAACCGATTAGACCAGGAGCTTCGTGTGGAGGATCCGCAGAGGCCAGACATATTATGTGGCTATATTATAATGATCAGACCTTTCTTACGATGATCAGATTACAGTGATCGACTACCTGCACGAAGGTAATGGGTTCTGAACACATAACAGTAAAATATTTACTGTAGAAGTTTAAATTTTAAATTTAAATGCATGCTATATATATCATATTTAGATCTTTGTGAAGGGTTAATATATATTAATTAATTAGATTAATTAATAATTTTTATTGTAAAATTATAATTTTGAAAAAATTTTAAAATTACCGTTTTACCCCTGTATTGAAATTTTCATAGTTCGATCGGTGGGAGGATCTGCCAAAGCTTGCCTTAGACACCATCAAAAATGGTCAGGTAAGTGGGCTGCCAATTAAAAACCACCGATCTGATTTACCTTAGACACCAACTGGTTTAATTAGTTTTGATTAGATCAACCTAACAGTTCGTGCTAGACTGCTTAGCCAAGAATCAAGTCCATTTGGTTCTCGTTAAAGATATGGACTTGACCAACTACAACTATTGTTATTGATCTAGAGAATCCTTGACCTAATCTAAGACAATAATTGATTAGATTTAGTCAATTCTCTAATTAAGTCCATCTTTAATCTAACCTTAGGTCTAACCTAATTAATGGACTTAATTTCCACTAACCCATTAACCCAATGCGTTATGGTTTGTGTCTTAGGTTTTTCAATTCAAAATCCTAGAACCTAATCAAACAACTTCTCAATTCTCTATTAAGTTTTGGGCTGAGATTTGGAGTTTGGCTTTTCGAAAATAATTTTTATATTTGTAAAATATTTTTACAACATGGTTCTACCAACCAAGTTGCATGTTTGATTCATAATCAAAATACAAGTTAAATAAGCATGAAACTACTTTAGATCTAATCTAAACAGGTTTATGTAATTGAAATAATTTTAACTTTAAACTACGCAAATTTCTCAGATAAAAATATGATGGTTCTTTATGCAAAAATTATTAATAAAGAGATTTTATTTTAGATTTAAACAACTTTTAAATCTAATAAATCATAAATTTAATCTAGATCACATCTAACAAATTTATGATTAAAGATAGATCTACATGAACTAGGACAACCTTTGCACTGTAAGGGGTAAACCTTATAGCTGGACAACTTACAGTTCATGATTGATCTAAAAATTTTAATTTTAGATTTAACAATCAGATTATAAATTAGACTAATCAAAGAAATAATCTAAGCATGTATAAATAATCATGTAATAAACAACTTAGGCTTTGATACCATTTGAAGGAACCAGATCTAGGGTTTCAGGGTTAGATCTTGAAACTTTTTCAAGATCAGGCAGCGGAAGACTAAAATAAATCAAAATCTATCATGTAAAATCAGAGATTTCCTAGATCTAAAATTCTATTACATGATTATTACATGACATTAAATCAAAAATTAAAATATAAAGAGCAAGAACTATATGTTGATCATATCAACATGTTTTTATACTACATCTAATGCATGTAAAATATAATAGATCAGATCTATTATCTTGCAAGTTAGACGTTCTAACTTTGCTGATCCAGGCTTGAGGATGATGTTGTGAGCCGCACATGCGTCCGGCCTCTAGGAGTCGTCCACACAAGCCCACGAATCACGATAAAAAATTTTGATCTAGGAAATCAGCACAGTATGCTAGTACTGCGCTGATCTTTTGATAAAGGAAGGGAAGAGATGAACCCAGCAACTCTAGAAAAAGACCCTCTTCTTCTTCTCTTTGCTCTAACCCAGACACCTAATATTGTGTCTATTAGATCTCCATGCCTCAAGACTCTTTCTCCTTGATTTTTAGATGCCCCAAAGGTCTCTCAATGCTCTATATTTCATGAAAATTTCATGAAGAAATTCATTTTAAATAGAGAGATATGAAGAGTCCTTGTCTAGGTCAAATACCTAGTCAAGGATTATCCAAACAAGACAAGACAAGGGGTGCCCAACTCTTGGGTGTCCCATCCTTCTTTTTCTATCATGGACCATGAGCAAAGGGCACATATTATGTGCCATAAAAGCTATGAAAATCTCAAAAAAAATTTGAGTAAAATCAGTGCCATAAGGAAAGAGTTTTGGTTTCCTAAAACTCTATCTCATAGAATTTGAAATCCAAACTAATTCCTATTTTGACTTGATCCACAACCACATTCCATGTAAGAGAGAAAGAGAGAAAAGTTTTGAGCTTGTGTGAAGACCTGAGAGAGAGGCGTAAGGTGGAATCCTAGTCTTACTAGGATTCAATCTATGACTTGTTCAAATTTGATTTCTCAAACCAAATCAAACCAAAACCAAATCAATCTAATTAAAATAGGTCTTAATCTAATTAATAGCCTAATTTAATTAAATTAAATTAGATTTAAATCTAATTTAATTTTTTAATCAAATTAGAAATTAGGTTGATCCAAGTCCTATTTGAACTAGGACTAGTTTTTCCTTACACTTGGCTTATCCAATAAACCAATTGGACTTGATCCAATCAAGCTCAAACCAAATTTAATTAAATTATATTTAATTAGACTTAATCTTAGCCCATTGGCTTAATCAAATTAAGCCAATTAGCAATCAAATTGCTAATTGATCCTCCTGTAACACTTGCACTAGGTTAAATGTCAATTGTATTGATCGTTTAACTCTAGAATGATTCTTAATCATTGATCAACCATCCGATCAAATCATAAACTCTAATGTGTGTGACCTCATAGATTTGAACCTAAGTCAGTAGTACAGAAATAAATTTTTGTACCAATCAAAGTGATCATCTAGCAATGATACCCGACGATCGGATAGGTCAAATGTGTAGAACAACATCCTTAGAACCCATGCGGATATAGTTTCCATATAATTCATCCTCTTGAACAAAATACTCATAGGATACCTCAGAGTTCAACTGTCAACTCTAATCAGGTTGTACACATTGTATTTCAAAATATCAAATCCATCTGATGGATTATCCTGGCCAAGGTTTTGCTAAATTGAAATACAGCGACTCATTCTTCTCCAACTCTTGGAGTGGTCAATCCCATCTCGATCACACTCTGACTTTGCAAGTACTTGACTGTGCCCAGAAGCCTTCCGTCACTAAATTAGAAATTCAATTAATCCAGTACCAAAGCACAGTGAGTTGCTTGCAAGTCACTGAGGCGATCTCAAGTCTAAGGGATACTTATACCTATATCCCATCAGAGACATTCTCGATAGTAGAATGCTCTGGAGTTGGTCACGTTCAATGATGATGTACCCTTACATCTCACCTGTATGCTATACCAGTGTCTTCACACTCTTTGATTAAGAGGACAACCAACCCATATGGCCTACAGCGACCTATGCTCGATAGAGGCTGTCGTCCTTATTAATAGCCTATCATTTGGTTATGAAAAGTTTTAAGGACTAATCGATAAATCTTCTCTTTATCGAACCTAAATAGTTCTAAGGACTTTATCACAACAACGGAGTTCATTAGAAGATGAAAACTTATGATGAAAATATCAAAAATATATTTTATTTATTAACAAATCAATTATAATACTTGGTTGCTTAACCGTCAACAGACTGACGATTGGCATTTGGGACATATTTTTCAACACAATCGAAGTACTTTCAAAAATTTTTTGATTTATTTCTCTACTTACATCTAAATTCTTTGAACCTTTTAAAAATTTCAGATTTGTATCTCATATACAAAGTAGAGACAACTCCTTGGTTAGCACATCATGTGGGCTACACATATCAAATGTGTACAAGGATAAGTATCTCAATGATCCTTTTTCTCTTGTCCCACAAGAGTAGCTTGATTATATTTTCTCAAAGAGATGATGCACAAACTAGATTTGACTCAACAGTCAATGAGCCCAAGCCCATATTTTTTCAGTTTGTTAATCATTTCTTCTCGAATATGACTTAGCTATAGGTTCCACATATACTTTAAATTTTATCTCAATTTTAGATCTCTCAAATCCAATGGCATTCACTGATTGCTCAATAAAGTCACATATGCATCAACATGCAAATGATAGAAACTGTCTCTAAGAACTAAATCTAAATGATGATTGCAAAGGATAGATACCCATGGCCGCAGCAGCAACTATTGCCTTATAGCCAATTCAAGGATTACTTTCTCAGCCCTCTACCTTCCCATCGACTTTACACTAGAGTCTGTAGCTCAACTAGAAGAATAGGAAATCGTAAGGACAGTATTGAGCAATTTCGACATACCTACTCTAGGTGTGTCTTTGTTTCTTTAGGCTCTTCAGATATTTACCTCTGAACTCTTTCAAGGTTCTTTTGTTATCAACACTTTGACCAATTTAGACAAAGTGCCATGATGGTCTTTCATATGGTAGTTTACCATAAACTATCTATATAAACTAATCAGAGATCGTAGGATCAAATCCAAAAGTAATTCCTTATGCATGGTCATGTCAAGCCTTTTAAGCTCTTTAATGTCCTCAATCATTATCAAATAACGATCATAGACTGATTGCCAATCATGCATCATATGTGCTGTACGACTCTGATCACCTCACAACACTTGTGGATGAATCAACATGTCATTGGCAGTGTACATGTACTCATGCATAGCACTTATCTTTATTGTCATTGTCCATCCACTCATCAAGTATAGCTCGTTGACTATGAGTTGGATGGATTATTAACACTAGAATAATTTGATAGAAAATATTACTTAATTTTCTAAAATTAAGAATAATTCTTAAGTTTGTAAGCCAGTTTATGTACTCGATTTCAGTTAATCGGTTGATATCTAGGATTCAAGCTAGATGATTGGAAGCTGATACAATGAACAGTAGAGAGCAAAGATTCTAATTGGATGTTTATATTTATTTTATAATTTTACTCTAAGAATTTTTAGATGCAAAAAGAGACTCTCACTATTTTATCAGAACTCCCACACTCTCTGAGTAGAGAAATGAAAACCCTAACACGGTAATTGAATTTCTAGTAGTGCTGCGGTCCCACCGATGCCATGCACCTCACCTAACAGTTATTGGTAATATGAATGAACACCAATACATGGATAACTCTTTATCCAGATGCTTCTCTAAGCATATTGCAGCCACTTGATCTCTGAGTCATGAGGGCTCACTTAACAGTTATTGCCTGCACTTCTTAGTTAAGTCAGACCCACCATTCACAAGCAGGTGTAAAGCCGTCATTGGGTTCCTCACCTAACAGCTATTGGGCCCAACCCCATCTTTACCCCGCAGTAACTCTTTGCTAATAGAGTGATTGCGTGTTCTCGATGCAACTGAACCACTGTGACCAGCCGAGAACAATCAACGCCGGTAGCTATCCCGCACATCTACAAGGTGGAAGACCTTGGACTTAATATTTTATAGAGAGATTTGGATTTAGATCCAATCTAATCAGTCATGAGATTTGGGTTTAGGTCTCATCTAATTAGTCATCATATGACTGATGTAATTGACATGGACTAAATCAAACCATCAAGCAACCATATTTGTGACTCAATCTTTCAAATTGGCCAGGTAAGTAGAGATTGGTGGGGGTCCTCCTGTTGTTTTTCTTACACATCAATAAATTGGCCAGATAAGCAAACGGAACTAATTAAATAACTACCTTTCAATTACTTATCTTAGACATCAATTGGATAATTAATCAGAATTGGTTAGCTCAAGTGAATCAGGCTCAAATCAACAGGTCAAATTAGGTCCTTAGATTAATCGATTCTACATATGAGACTCAATCGATTTGATCAACAATAATTGTATGATCATTAACTTAATTAATCTAACTTAATTCAACACTTGACTTGGTTTAACCAATTACTTAATCAAATTAGACTCATATGTTCCAAATCAAAAATCTTAGATGTAATCCTATTACATGACCTAATTTTTGATTTTTTCATGACCAAAACCCTCATACATAGACACAAATTTTAGATTCTAAAATCATAATTCAGATCTAAATACTTTGTATGAAAGTGAGTATTAAAATATAAAAATAATTTTTAAGTTCTAACATACAAACATATATCACATATATGTATATAAAATCAGATCTTAAACAAAATTTTAGATCTAAACATGATATCATATATCTCATATACTAACCATAGATTAGATTAAAGCCAAATTTATGATCTAGATATACAATCATATATCATACATATGAATCAAAATTCATATCATAAAAAAATTCAGATTTCATGCATGTATCTATTTCACATGAACTAGAACTCTTTTTAGATCAATTTTTAGATCTATGCATGCATCAACATATCAACTATATATTCTAGAATTAAATCTAAAATTAAATTTTAAATTTAAAGATCTATCCATACATCTCATGTATCAAGAAAAAAATAATTTTAAAATATTTTTAAAAATATGTATATTAAAATTCAGCAAATGAAAACCCGTGGCTCTGATACCACTGTTGCCATTCAGGGTTTGGTGCATGCATATGTGTTTCAAAATTTTTATTTTCTAAAATTATAGTGGAGAATAAGATTAAAATATTTTTAATCTAAATTTTACATGCATAAAAATATAAAACCATATGGATCTATTTCATATGCTGAAATTGATATATGCTGAAATTTAGATTGCGATCAAATCACATACCTGTTTCACAATCTCTTTCTTCAAATCTGGATCTGAAAGAGATGAGGCTCACTGCTAGCCATACAAATATTCGGCCTCTATAAGTATCCACTCAAGATCAGCCTGGAACAGCCCTCTATAATCTAAATTTTGAATCTCTAAAATTTAGCTTGCTGAATATGAATGAGGCCTGCATCGCGATCAACACTTGATCTTTTTCTTTGATCTTCTTTTTCTCCACTTCTCTAAAATTTTTTCTTACTATGTGCTGCTACCAAATACTAAAAACTGGTAAGAAAGAGGCATCCAAACTCTTTTAGGCATGGAACACCTTGGGATGCGCGTCCAAAGGGAAAGGTGTGTAGAACGCCCAAGAGAAGAGAAAAAGGGAGAAAGACAGGGCATGGGGAGAGCCTTTGGGTGTGAGGGGCTACAGATTTTGATGCTCTAAGGACCTTAGGGGAGGTCCCTTTAAATAGGCATAAGGATTGAATCCGATTCAATCTCATAATACAAGTCCTACTTGCATTAGGATTCCTATTAACTTATCTAACTTACATTAGGAAGCCCATTAGGTGCCAACAATTGGAGCTCTTGCATCCATAATTAGACACCCCAAAATACACCCAAGAGATGTCCCATATGAAAATAAAAAGCGCTCTAATTAATGGACACGTCCAAATTGATCAAATCAAAGTGAAGCCCCATAATAACTATCAAGGAGATTCATAAGGGACTTGCACCCTTAATTTTTATGATCCATAATCTTAGATACCCAATAATTGAAGTCTCATGAATCTTATTCATATAGATTATTTGTAGGTAATTAAGTTAGAATTAATTTATCAAATAAGTAATCTCAATGAAAAAAAGAATTGGATCCAACCATGTGCTAGTAAGGTTACCATGAACCTAATGGGTTTCTTTAAACTCAATTAATACATCATAAGCTCAATTACTTATTTCAGGCCTAATTCTTTTATTGTGTGACCTCATATATTCAATTCTATCTGGTAGTAAGACATACAATGATCTCTATCATCGTATCATTGAAATTCTTTTCAATGGGTCAGAATAATTTCACTCTAACTCAACAATAATTATTGATCCAGAACAATCTTAGTGAGCTCTCACAATCCATCAGTGACACCTAACAGTATGTAGTGATAATTCAATAGAACTAAAATGAATCTCTAGATGTAGTTAACATGTGATTCAGTCCTTCTATCATGAGTCTCGACTAGATGGCAAGTCATGGATAAATCATCAAACCTCAACATCGGTCATAGGATAGATTCAATCAACTTAAGTCCATATGTGATTCTATGAAAAATTTTTTTCATCAATCACACTGCTATGGCCATAGACTTAAGGACTCAATCTTTTAAATCTCATAGGACTACTCCCTTCTGCTAGGATCGATAGATCCCATCTTGATGCATACCCCACTCTTACAGTAGACCAACTATCACCAACATCCACTACAAGGGCTCTTTGAGACCCATGTTGATGTGTTAGTCAAACTCCAGCAGCCTCATTGCGAGCAGTAGTGTCATTTCAGATCAAAAGATCAGTCATACAACTACAGCATCGAGAAAGTCACTAATGAGTGAGCAGACATCCATGTGACTTCTCATGTTGGTCATGCTCAGTGCTAGTTGTTCTCTAACAACCATCTATACTCTCACTCCAGTGTCTCTACACTGCAAACTCGAGATCCATCTGTCTGAAAGAAGCGATCTGTGTACTGATTTATCTGGATCAATCACCATCCCCATGATGATCCTATGACTAGGAGCAATTTAGGAATCAAGCATCAATGACATATGTTTCAAATTCTCAACTCTTTGAGAATATATATCATCATTTTGTTAATCCCTTGGATGATTCATAGACACATAGACATGAATGATAATATAACTGCCCAATAAATACAAAATCATGTCCTATAGATATGAAATGTGTCAGCCAAGATTGGCTTCTAGGGCATACATCTAACAAGTGTGACACAGTAGTAAAAACTACATGCGTACACATAGAAACAACAAATGGATACATTACATGCGTACACGTAGAAACAGTAAATAGATAGACGAACTATGAGGTATACGATACTGTCTGCATACATTGTATAACTAACAGTCCGAAACCTAGGAGTACACAAGAAAAATGATTTATGATTGAAGAGTAAAAAAGATCAAGCCTACAGAGAATATCTAGATAGATGGTAGACAGACTACAGAAGACAAAAATAAAAGATTACCAAATAGACATATAGAGGAGAGATAAAGGATAGACCTAACGAATGAATCTACAAACACTCAGGCATAAAATGAACAAACTAATGGAGACAAATTAAGTTCATAAGATACAAATCTAAACTAAGACATAGGCTAATGGAAGACTAATGTGAATTAAAATGCAAGCTAAGTTAATATAAGAAATTATAATCTGAAACATAAACTTATGGAATACTACTGAGAGGTCACAAGTTAAGATATAAGCTTGTAATAAACTAGAGAACATAAGTTAATAAACTATAAACTTTAGTCGATTAAGATAAATTAAACTTCTGATAATTAAAACTAAAACTATAACTAAGCTTCGAATGATTAAAATAATTAAAACTAAAGCTATTAGGCACAAAGTAAATAGACTAAGCTGAAGGCTATGAAGGATTAAGACTATAAATAAACTAACAAAGTAAATAAACATAAATGTAATAAATAAACTATGAAATTTCTGAATAAACTATTAAGCTATAACTATGGCTTATTAACGAACTTAAAAAGATAAACTAACTATACTAAGTAAAACTTAACTAAGTAAAAGTAGAATGAAAGTAAGAGCCAAGTAGAATGAACAAATAAAAGATAAGTAAAACTAATAGAATGAAACCAAGTACTTAAACAAAGTAGTAAAATGGAACACAGCTTAACATAAGTGCGGTAAATCAAAATAATATAAAAATTGCTTAATATAATGTAAAAGAAATAAATAAAAGCTTAAAGTAAAATAGAGTACTTCAACTAATTCAATAGCATATAATCGTTCCGTTGTTTACTTCGCGATTGTATGATAGATTGCACTATGATTTTAGTATAACTTTATGAAGCGAAAATTCAGTGCAGGGGCAAAATGATAATTTTAAAATTTTTTCAAAATTACTATTTTACAGTGAAATTATTAATTAATCTCATTAATTAATACTAATTAACCCTACACTAGGATCTAAATATGATACAACAGCATGTATTTAAATTTGAAATTCAAATTTGAAACAGTAAATTTTTCACTGTACTGTGTTCAGAACACATCACCTTTTGCGGATAGTCGATCACCGCAATCTGATCACCATCGGGGGGCTCTGATCATCACGTCGTAGCCACACTAGTGTCTGGCCTCTGCGGATCATCCACACGAAGCTCCCATCTGATCGGCTCCTCACGACTGCTAGTTCGTGATTTCACTCTTTTGATGGCTGATGTTGATCGAACTCCTTCGATCGATGCATGCCGACTCCTCAGATACTCCGAATTATCTGCACGATTGGTTGAGAGGCTGATGGATCTCTCCCTGAAATTTGGTGGAGTCACGACACTCGTGGCACCCAAATCTCACTTCCCGAACCCTAGGTAGAAACCCTAGGGTACACACCAAAAACCCTGTGCCCAATTTTCTTTCTTTTCTTTTTTTTCTCTCAAAAGGTTTTGGACCTTCACCTCATGCACAAGGCTTCCTCACGCCCCACTTTCTTTCTCAAAATTTTTCTATGCACGCCCCAGCTCCCTATCTCTTTTAAAATAGTTCAAAACGTGTCTTATCCGCGTGAGAGGATAAAGACAAGTGGTTACACATTTGAATTCAAATCAAATTTGAATTCAAATGAAAACCAATTTATCCCTATCCACTTGTGGCATGAGAAGAGAAGGGCGTGGACTCTTTGTGTGTGGAAAGGTTTCACGAGAAACTCTTTCTCGTGTGAATTATGTGGCACACAAGATGGGCAATTGGGTTAATTAGCGATCAAATCACTAATAAAACCTCTCATAATTATTGAGTTCAAATTCGATGGGCAATTGGGTATCAAAGTCCATCAATATGAAACCTTGATCGAAGAGTTCAAATTTCAAATTCAAAATTTGAAATTCAAAATTTTAACTCCGATACCCAAAATGTGTGGAACTCATGATCAGAGAATCCTAATTCTTAATCATAGAGTCTCAGACACATAAGACTCATAATCAGCCATCAGATCAGAAAGAAACCTCTAATGTGTGTGACCCCATAGGTTCGAACCTAAGCCGGTAGCACAGGAACCAATTCCTATACTAATCGAAGTGACCATCTAGCAATGGTACCCGACGATCGGATAGGTCGAATAGTTGCAATCGCAACATTCAGAACCTACGTGAATATGGTTATCGTATAATTCATCCCTTTTGACCCCTGTGTTTAGGATGACTCAGGGTTAAACTGTCAACCCTGATGAGATCATCCGAATCATGCTCAACTCAATTAGTCCTATGACTCCTCACTAGGACTACCCTGGCCAAAGTTTTGCTAAATTAAAACATGACTGTACATAGCTCCTAAACTGGAGTGGTCAATCCCATCTTGATACACGCACCGACAAGTCAAGTACTTGACTACACCCAGCAGCCTTCCGTCATTGAATTAGAAATTCAGGTAGTCCAGTGCCTAAGTGCAGTGAGTTGCTTGCAAGTCACCATGGCGATCTCAGGTCGGAGGGACATTTATACCCATATCCCATCGGAGTAAATCTTGACAGCAGAAATAGCTCCGGAGTCGGTCACATTCAGTGCAGATGTACCATTACATCTCACCTGTATGCCATTCCAGTGTCTCCACACTCCTTGGTTATGAGGACAACCAACCCATATGGCACATAATGACCTATGCTCGATAAACATTATCGTCCTTGGTAACAACGTATCATTTGGTCGCGAACAGGTTTAAGGACTAAGCGACAAATCCTCCTTTGTTGAGTCTAAATAGTCCTAAGGACTTCACCACAACACAGGAGTTCATTAGAAGATGAAATATTTATGATGAAAAATACCAAAATAACTTTTATTTATTTATAATTTATGTACTAATACAAAAGGAGCACAATCGTCAACAGGCTGACGATTGGCTTTGGGATACTATTCCCAACAATCTCCCACTTGGCCTAAAGCCAATCGGTGCAGTATCTAATACCCATCTTCGACTTGTAGTCGTTGAACTCCTTCACCGCAATGGCTTTAGTGAATGGGTCGGCCAGGTTTTCCTTCTCATTGATCTTCTGAAGGTCGACGTCACCTGAAGGTCGACGTCACCTCGATCCACGATCTCCCGGATGAGATGGTAGCGGCGCAAAATATGCTTCATCTGCTGGTGTGCCTTCGGTTCCTTCGCCTGAGCAATGGCTCCAGAGCTGTCACAGTAGAGCAAAACTGGACCAACAAGGGAGGGTGCTACTCCGAGCTCGGTGATGAATTTTCTCAGCCACACCACTTCTTTGGCAGTATCTGATGCAGCAATATACTCTGCCTCGCATACTGAATCAGCCACGGTGTGCTGCATGGAACTCTTCCAGCAGACAGCCCCACCATTAAGGGTAAAAATAAATCCTGACACACTCTTACTGTCATCGCGATCAGACTGGAAACTAGAGTCTGTAAACCCTATAAGCCTCAAGTCCGATTCACCATATACAAGCCACTGATCCTTAGTATTTTTTAAATACTTCAGGATGGTTTTAACAATCTTCCAGTGATTCTCCCCTGGATCAGATTGGTATCTACTCACTACCCCTAGTGAGTATGCCACATCTGATCGTGTACATGTCATGGCGTACATGATAGATCCCACTGCCGAAGCATATGGAATCCTACCCATACGCTCTCTCTCTTGAGGTGTTGTCGGACAATCCCTTTTCGAGAGAGAAATTCCATGACCTATCGGTAGATAGCCTTTCTTGGAATTCTCCATACTGAACCTTTTTAGTATAGTATCAATGTACGTGGACTAGGATAAGCCAAGCAACCTTTTGGATCTATCCCTATAGATCCTCATCCCTAGGATGTAAGAAGCTTCTCCCAGATCCTTCATGGAGAACTGTGACGATAGCCAAATCTTTATTCCTTGTAATACAGGGATATCATTCCCGATTAAGAGAATGTCATCCACATACAATACAAGAAATACTACTACTGGACCATTAGCCCACTTATAAATGCAGGGCTCTTCTCCGTTCTTAATGAAGCCATATGTTTTGATCGTCCTATCAAAACGTATGTTCCAACTCCGAGATGCCTGCTTAAGTCCATAAATGGACCTTTGTAGCTTGTATACCTTAGACTCATCTGTGGATGTGAACCCTTCAGGTTGTATCATATACACCTCTTCGTCTAGCTCTCCGTTTAGGAAAGCTGTCTTTACATCCATCTGCCAGATTTCATATTCTAGATGGGCAGCTATCGCAAGCATAATCCGAATGGATATGAGCATTGCCACAGGAGAAAATATCTCGTCATAGTCTATACCATAATGTTGATGATATCCTTTGGCAACCAGACGGGCTTTATAGGTCTCCACCTTTCCGTCTGTGCCCCTCTTCCTTTTGAAGACCCACTTACACCCTATGGGTTTCACTCCTTCGGGTGAGTCAACCAATGTCCACACATCATTGACCTTCATGGACTCCATTTCAGATTTCATAGCCTCTAGCCATTTCTCAGAGTCAGGTCTCTGCATTGCATCCATGTAAGTGATCGGATCCTCATTATTTTCATCAAGTTCAATAGGATCGCCATCCCGGACCAAGAAATCATAGTATCTGTCCGGTTGATGTAGTACTCTACCAGACTGCCTTAAGGGTGCATAGTCAATGGGCTCCGGATCTGATCTAATCAGATCCGGTTCAGGTTCAGTAACATGTGTCGATTTTTCCACCTGTCAAACTTTTTCAAGTTTGACCTTAGAGGCAACAGTTCCTTCACTAAGGAACTCTTTTTCTAAAATGATTGCCTTAAGGCTGACAAACACCTTTTTCTCATCAGCAAGGTAGAAATAATACCCTTTGATCTCTTTTGGGTATCCTATAAAATTACACTTGTCAGACCTAGGTCCAAGCTTGTCTGTAATTAAATGTTTAACATAAGCCGGACACCCCCAAATCCTAAGGTGCGAGAGTACTGGCTTACGTCCTATCCATATCTCATATGGCGTTTTGGCTACAGACTTACTCGAAACTCTATTTAGAAGGTAACAAGCCGATTCGAGCGCATATCCCTAGAGGGAGATCAGCAGACCAGCAAACCCCATCATGGATCGAATCATGTCCAATAAGGTCCTATTTCTCCTTTCAGACACACCATTATGCTGTGGTGTTCCAGGAGGAGTCCACTGAGAGAGAATCTCATTCTCCCCTAGATACGTCAGAAACTCATTGGAAAGGTATTCACCTCCTCGATTAGATCGAAGAATTTTAATACACTTTTCAGTTTATTTTTCTACCTCATTTCGGAATAGTTTGAACATTTCAAACGACTCCGACTTATGCTTCATTAAGTAGACATACCCATACCTCGATAGGTCATCTGTGAAGGTTATGAAGTAGAAATATCCACCTCTTGCACTTGAGCTCATAGGTCCACATACATTAGAATGTACCAGACCCAAGAGTTCACTGGCTCGCTCACCTTTTCCAGTAAAAGGTGACTTGATCATCTTTCTAAGAAGACAAGACTCACAGATTGGAAGTGATTCACAATCACCAAGTTCAAGAATTCTTTCTTGAGCCAACCTGTTTATCCTGTTCTTATTGATATGACCTAGCCTACAGTGCCAAAGGTAGACTTCTGACACATTATCTATTCTAGGGCGTTTACCGAAGTTTTGAACCACATTAACAGGCTGTGATAGTAAGTAAATTCTATTATTTAATTGTCCAACAAACATTATAACACCATTCAAAATGATATTGTAAATATTTTTTTTTATTAAAAAATCATAAACGTACATGGCCAAAAGGCCTACAGAAATAATATTTAATAAAAAACTTGGACAATAGTGAATTCACTCAGAATTATATTACAAGAATTGATTACAAGACTCATGATTCCTAAAGCTAGAACTGAAACTTTGCTTCCATCTCCAACATTCAGGAACCTCTCGCCTTCATCAAATCTCCTACTGACCTGCAGACCCTGCATCGAATTACAAATATGATAAGGGCTTCCAGTATCCAATACCCAGGCAGTAGTATCACAAATGAAAAAGTTGCAATGAGTTATCATATAATTACCTTGCTTCTTCTTCGGCCTGTTCGGGTCCAGGGAGGCAATGTATTGAGGATAGTTCCTCTTCCAATGCCCCTGCTTCTTGCAAAAGAAGCACTCCACCTGGCTTTGGTCGGGCTTGCACTTCTTGGTCTGACCCTGTGCAACCATCCCAGCATGAGGCTGCACCTTCTTGTTCTTGTTCTTCTTGTTCTTCTTCCCCTTCCCAAAGAGTCGACGACGAGAAGAAGACCCTCCCACTACATTCACCGACTCCTTATGGAGTTGGTGATCCTTCTCAAAGTTCTGCAGCAACCCCAACAACCCGTGGTAGTTTACTGCAGGCTTTGTCATTCAAAAATGAGTAAGGAATGGGAGGAAGGACTTGGGCAAGGAATTAAGGATCGCATCCTTACCGAGCTGCTCGTGCAGAGGAAAACCCAATTTGCTTAGGCGCTTAATCATCTCGATCATGTACAGTACATGATCAGTGACTGAGGCCCCATCCCTCATCCGAGCATTGAAAATGGCACAACTAGTTTTGTGCCTTTCAACATCGTCAGGCGTGCCAAAGGAGTAGTTCAACATTTGAAGCATCTCCTGTGGATGGGCATTCTCAAACCTGCGGCTGAACTCGTCATTCATTGCTGCCAGCATAATACATCGGACGGTAGTGCGATCATTGAGCCACTTCTGGTAAGTGTCTCTGATCGCCTTACTAGTGTTCGAAGCTGGCTCCTCAGGTGCTGGATCTGTTACTACATAAAGGATCCGCTCATGCTCAAGGACGATTTTCAATTTTTGATACCAGCTATCGAAATTAGGTCCCATGAGCTTGTCATTATCTAATAATGATCGGAGCAACAGGGTAGTGGCCATAGCTGTATAAAGAAAAATCAGACCTCTATTAGTACATAAATTAATACTAAAGACTTGGACTTTAGTCTAAAGTTTTTCTCAATATTTTTACGAACTGGTAGCCTCAACCTCCAATTCGAGGAATTACTTTAATTCCTTAATGGGTACTAGAATCCACACAAACTACACACGAGCCCAACTTTGGTTGGTCAACCCATGTGCATCTATGGGTAGGTTCTTAACCAGTTGTTGAAGCGAAAATTTAGTGCAGGGGCAAAATGGTAATTTTAAAACTTTTTCAAAATTACTTTTTTGCAGTGGAATTATTAATTAATCTCATTAATTAATACTAATTAATCCTACACTAGGATCTAAATATGATACAACAGCATGCATTTAAATTTGAAATTCAAATTTGAATCAGTAAACGTTTTACAGTACTGTGTTCAGAACACATCACCTTTTGCGGGTAGTCGATCACCGCAATCTGATCACCGTCGGAGGGCTCTGATCATCACGTCGCAGCCACCCAACTGTCTGGCCTCTGCGGATCATCCACACGAAGCTCCCGTCTGATCAGCTCCTCACGAATGCTAGTTCGTGATTTCACCCTTTTGATGGCAGATGTTGATCGAACTCCTTCGATCGATGTGTGCCGACTTCTCGGATGCTCCGGATCATCTGCACAGTTACTTGAGAGGCTGATGGATCTCTCTCTAAAATTTGGTGGACTCACGACACTCGTGGCACACCAATCTCACTTCCCGAACCCTAGGTAGAAACCCTAGGGTACACACCAAAAACCCTGCGCCCAATTTTCTCTCTTTTCTTTCTTTTTCTCTCGGAAGGTTTTGGACCTTCACCTTGTGCAGAAGGCTTCCTCACGCCCCAAAGTTTCTCTCCTAATTTTTCTACGCACGTCCCACCTTTCTCCTCTTTTTAAAACAACGTCGAACATGTCTTATCCGCGTGAGAGGATAAAGACAAGAGGTTACACATTTGAATTCAAATCAAATTTGAATTCAAACGAAAACCAACTTATCCCTATCCTTTTGGGCGTGAGAAGAGAAGGGGCGTGGCTCATTGTGCATGGAAAAAGTTTCACGAGAAACCTTTTCTCGTGTAAGTAATGTGGCGCACAAAATGGATAAGGATGAAAGGGCAAGTGATAAGTTATCCATTCAAATTCAAACATGCTTTGAATTTGAATGGCTAACTAATTATTTTATCCATCCATATGGTGCACAAATGAGGATGTGGGGAAGGGTTTTGCATGAGAAAAATTTCACGAGAAGTTTCTTCTCGTGAATTCAAATGGGTGCAAGGAAGTTGGGTGACGCAGGGAATTTAAAACAAGGTGGTTTGATTCAAATTGAGCCAACCTAGTTTAAAATAGGTTGAGCACAATTAGACCAAATTAAACCCAACATAATTAGGCTTAATTAAGCTTAATAAAATCCTAATCAAATCAGGAATTAACTAAACCTAACCCCTGATCAAATCAGGGACTAAACCACCTTAGCGATTAGGTCAACATTTAATCTAATCGGGTCAATCCAAACTGAATCCAATTCAATTAGACTTGATCCAAAAATAATTTCTCAATCAAATTGAGTTAATTAGTAATTAAATTACTAATTAAACCTCTCATAAATTTGAGTCCAAATCCGATGGGCAATCAGGCATCAGAGACCATCGATATGAAACCCTGATCAAAGAGTTCAAATTTCAAATTCAAAATTCAAAATTCAAAATTTTGACCCCGGTACCCAAAATGTGTGGAACTCATGATTAGAGAATCCTAATTCTCAATCATAGAGTTCCAGATAGATAAGACTCATAATCAGCCATCAGATCAGAAAGGAACCTCTAATGTGTGTGACCACGCAGGTTCGAACCTAAGCCGGTAGCACAAGAACCAATTTCTGTACTAATGGAAGTGACCATCTAGCAATGGTACCCGACGACCGGATAGGTCAAATAATCACAATCGCAACATTCAGAACCTACGTGAATATGGTTACCGTATAATTCATCCCTTTTGACCCCTGTGTTTAGGATGACTCAGGGTTAAACTGTCAACCCTGATGATATCATCCGAATCGTGCTCAACTCAATTAGTCCTGTGACTCTTCACTAGGACTACCCTGGCCAAGGTTTTGCTAAATTGAAACACGACTGTACACAGCTCCTAAACTGGAGTGGTCAATCCCATCTTGACACACGCACCGAAAGTCAAGTACTTGACTACACCCAGCAACCTTCCGTCACTGAATTAGAAATTCAGGTAGTCCAGTGCCTAAGTGCAGTGAGTTGCTTGCAAGTCACCGTGGCGGTCTCAGGTCGGAGGGACATTTATACCCATATCCCATCGGAGCAAATCTTGACAGCAGAAATAGCTCCGGAGTTGGTCACGTTCAGTGCAGATGTACCATTACATCTCACCTGTATGCCATACCAGTGTCTCCACACTCTTTGGTTATGAGGACAACCAACCCATATGGCACACAACGACCTATGCTCGATAAATATTGTCGTCCTTGGTAACAACGTATCATTTGGTCGCGAACATGTTTAAGGACTAAACGATAAATCCTCCTTTGTCGAGTCTAAATAGTCCTAAGGACTTCACCACAACACAGGAGTTCATTAGAAGATGAAACATTTGTGATGAAAAAATACCAAAATAACTTTTATTTATTTATAATTCATGTACTAATACAAAAGGAGCATAACCGTCAACAGGCTGACGATTGGCTTTGGGACACTATTCCCAACAATCTCCCACTTGGCCTAAAGCCTATCGGTGCAGTATCTAATACCCATCTTCGACTTGTAGTCGTTGAACTCCTTCACCGCAATGGCTTTAGTGAATGGGTCGGCCAGGTTCTCCTTTCCGTCGATCTTCTGAAGGTCGACGTCACCTCGATCCACGATCTCCCGGATGAGATGGTAGCGGCACAGAATATGCTTCGTCCGCTGGTGTGCCTTTGGTTCCTTCGCCTGAGCAATGGCTCCAGAGCTGTCGCAGTAGAGCAGAACTGGACCAACAAGGGAGGGTGCTACTCCGAGCTCAGTGATGAATTTTCTCAGCCACACCGCTTCTTTGGCAGCATTTGATGCAGCAATATACTCCACCTCGCATACTGAATCAGCCACAGTGTGCTGCTTGGAACTCTTCCAGCAGACAGCCCCACCATTAAGGGTAAAAATAAATCCTGACACACTCTTGCTATCATCTCGATCAGACTGGAAACTAGAGTCTGTAAACCCTATAAGTCTCAAGTCCGATTCACCATATATAAGCCACTGGTCCTTAGTATTTCTCAAATACTTCAGGATGGTTTTAACAACCTTCCAGTGATTCTCTCCTGGATCAGATTGGTATCTACTCACTACCCCTAGTGAGTATGCCACATCTGGTCGTGTACATGTCATGGCGTACATGATAGATCCCACTGCCGAAGCATATGAATTCTACCCATACGCTTTCTCTCTTGAGGTGTTGTCGAACAATCCCTCTTCGAGAGAGAAATTCCATGGCCTATCGGTAGTAGCCTTTCTTGGAATTTTCTATGCTGAACCTTTTCAGCATAGTATCAATGTACGTGGACTGGGATAAGCCAAGCAACTTTTTGGATCTATCCCTATAGATCCTCATCCTTAGGATGTAGGAAGCTTCTCCCAAATCCTTCATGGAAAACTGTGACGATAGCCAAATCTTTATTCCCTGTAATGCAGGGACATCATTCCCGATTAAGAGAATGTCATCCACATACAATACAAGAAATACTACTGCTGGACCATTAGCCCACTTATAAATGCAGGGTTCTTCTCCATTCTTAACGAAGCCATACGTTTTGATCGTCCTATCAAAACGTATGTTCTAACTCCGAGATGCCTGCTTAAGTCCATAAATGGACCTCTGTAGCTTGCACACCTTAGACTCATCTGTGGATGTGAACCCTTCAGGTTGTATCATATACACCTCTTCGTCCAGCTCTCCATTTAGGAAAGCTGTCTTCACATCCATCTGCCAGATTTCATAGTCCAGATGGGCAGCTATCGCAAGCATAATCCGAATGGATTTGAGCATTGCCACAGGAGAAAACGTCTCGTCATAGTCTATACCATAACGTTGACGATATCCCTTGGTAACCAGACGGGCTTTATAGGTCTCCACCTTTCCGTCTGCGCCCCTCTTCCTTTTGAAGACCCACTTACACCCTATGGGTTTTACTCCTTCGGGTGGGTCAACCAATGTCCACACATCGTTGACCTTCATGGACTCTATTTCGGATTTCATGGCCTCTAGCCATTTCTCAGAGTCAGGTCTCTGCATTGCATCCATGTAGGTGATCGGATCCTCATCGTTTTCATCAAGTTCGATAGGATCACCATCCCGGACCAAGAAACCATAATATCTGTCCGGTTGATGTGGTACTCTACCAGACCGCCTTAAGGGTGCATAATCAATGGGCTCCGGATCTGATCTAATCAAATCCGGTTCAGGTTCAGTAACATGTGTCGGTTTTTCCACCTGTCGAACTTCGTCAAGTTCGACTTTAGAGGCAACAGTTCCTTCACTAAGGAACTCCTTTTCTAAAAAGATTGCCTTAAGGCTGACAAACACCTTTTGCTCATCAGCAAGGTAGAAATAATACCCTTTGGTCTCTTTTGGGTACCCTATAAAATTACACTTGTCAGACCTAGGTCCAAGCTTGTCTGTAATTAAACGTTTAACATAAGCCGGACACCCCCAAACCCTAAGGTGCGAGAGTACTGGCTTACGTCCTATCCATATCTCATATGGCGTTTTGGCTACAGACTTACTCGGAACTCTATTTAGAAGGTAACAAGCCGATTCGAGCGCATATCCCCAGAGGGAGATCGGCAGACCAGCAAACCCCATCATGGATCAAACCATGTCTAATAGGGTCCGATTCCTCCTTTCAGACACACCATTATGCTGTGGTGTTCCAGGAGGAGTCCACTGAGAGAGAATCCCATTCTCCCCTAGATACGTCAGAAACTCATTGGAAAGGTATTCACCTCCTCGATCAGATCGAAGAGTTTTAATACACTTTCAGTTTGTTTTTCTACCTCATTTCGGAATAGTTTGAACATTTCAAATGATTCCGACTTATGCTTCATTAAATAGACATACCCATACCTAGATAGGTCGTCTGTGAAGGTTATGAAGTAGAAAAATCCACCTCTTGCACTTGAGCTCATGGGTCCACATACATCAGAATGTACCAGACCTAAGAGTTCACTGGCTCGCTCACCTTTTCCAGTAAAAGGTGACTTGGTCATCTTTCCAAGAAGACAGGACTCACAGGTTGGAAGTGATTCACAATCACTAACTTCAAGAATTCCTTCTTGAGCCAACCTGTTTATCCTGTTCTTATTGATATGACCTAGCCTACAGTGCCAAAGGTAGACTTCTGACACATTATCTATTCTAGAGCGTTTACCGAATTTTTGAACCAAATTAACAGACTGTGATAGTAAGTAAATTCTATTATTTAATTGTCCAACAAATATTGTAACACCATTCAAAATGATATTGCAAATATTTCCTTTTATTAAAAAATCATAACCGTACATGGCCAAAAGGCCTACAGAAATAATATTTAATAAAAAACTTGGACAATAGTGACATTCACTCAGAATTACATTACGAGAATTGATTACAAGACTCATGAATCCTAAAGCTAGAACTGGAACTTTGCTTCCATCTCCAACATTCAGGAACCTCTCGCCTTCATCAAATCTCCTACTGACCTGCAGACCCGCATCGAATTACAAATATGATAAGGGCTTCCGGTATCCAATACCCAGGCAGTAGTATCACAAATCGAAAAGTTGCAAGGAGTTATCATATAATTACCTTGCTTCTTCTTTGGCCTGTTCGGGTCCAGGGAGGCAATGTATTGAGGACAGTTCCTCTTCCAATGCCCGTGCTTCTTGCAAAAGAAGCACTCCGCCTGGCTCTGGTCATGCTTGCGCTTCTTGGTCTGACCCCGTGCTACTGTCCCAGCATGAGATTGCACCTTCTTATTTTTCTTCTTCTTGTTCTTCTTCCCCTTCCCAAAGGGTTGACGACGAGAAGAAGACCCTCCCACTACATTCACCGACTCCTTATGGAGTTGGTGATCCTTCTCAAAGTTCTGCAGCAACCCCAACAATCCGTGGTAGTTTACTGCAGGCTTTGTCATTCGAAAATGAGTAAGGAATGGGAGGAAGGACTTGGGCAAGGAATTAAGGATCGCATCCTTACCGAGCTGCTCGTGCAAAGGAAAGTCCAATTTGCTTAAGCGCTCAATCATCTCGATCATATACAGTACATGATCAGTGACTGAGGCCCCATCCCTCATCCGAGCATTGAAAATAGCACAACTAGTTTTGTGCCTTTCAACGTCGTCAGGCGTGCCAAAGGAGTCATTCAACATTTGAAGCATCTCCTGTGGCTGGGCGTTCTCAAACCTTCAGCTGAACTCGTCATTCATTGCTGCCAGCATAATACATCGAACGGTGGTGCGATCATTGAGCCACTTCAAGTAAGTGTCTCGGATCACCTTACTAGCGTTCGGAGCTGGCTCCTCAGGTGCTGGATCCGTTACTACATAAAGGATCCGCTCATGCTCAAGGACGATTTTCAATTTTTGATACCAGCTATCGAAATTGGGTCCCATGAGCTTGTCATTATCTAATAATGACCGGAGCGACAGGGTAGTGGCCATAGCTGCTTAAAGGAAAACGAGACCTCTATTAGTACATAAATTAATACTAAAGACTTGGACTTTAGTCTAAAGTTTTTCCCAATATTTTTACGAACTGGTAGCCTCATCCTCTAATTCGAGGAATTACTTTAATTCCTTAATTGGTACTAGAATCCACACAGACTACACACGAGCCCAACTTTGGTTGGTCAACCCATGTGCATCTATGGGTAGGTTCTTAACCAGTTGTTTCTCTAAACAACTTCTAGTAATTGATTTTGCCCCAGAACCTAATTAGTAGGCTTTGGCCTCCACTGAAAAGATCTGGTTAGGTCCAACCATTAACATGACTTAATTTAGTGAATCGGACCAATAAATGATCAGGCCCGACTTTGGCCGGCCAACCTAACCACCATCAGAAAGACTCAATCAAATTATCATATTATGAATAATAATTTTATTGGCCAATGAGCACCAGCCTTTGGGCCTCCAATGATCATTGAACTAATGGACTCATTATCATTCACTTAATGGGAGGCTATGACTTAGTTATCATTATAACTTAATCATTTTAGGGACCTAATAATTTTGAAGATTTTATTAAAGAATAGTAGAGAAGAAATCATCCAGCCAATTTCAATCCTCCCACTGACTTCACCAAGTCAGATTAAAAAGGATTTAATTAAAGCTGGCATTAGGAGCACCTAAATCAGTCTTACTGATTTACCTAATGACATGGGTGAGCTCTAATCACCAAGTGATCTAATCAAAATCTAACTTACCAGATTGGCCAGGTAAGTGAGATCAGTGGTGGGGATTTGCCATTAACTCGTCAATGATCGAATCAATGCGAGTAGCTCCCGCTTAAGAACCACTGGTCAAAACTGCCGAACTTACCTTAGACACCAACCGGTTCATTAGTTTTAATTTTGATCAACTTAGTAAATAGAGCTCCACCGCGTAGCCATGAATTAAGTCCATCTTGGTCTAGTTAAAGACATGGACCCATTCAACTACAACTATTGAAGTTGAGTCTAGAGTATCCTTGACCTAATCTAATTCAACTTTTGATTAGATTTGATCAATTACTCCAATTAGTCCATTTTTTAAACTAACCTTAGGTCTAACCCAATTATGGACCTAATTCATCTAACTCATTGACCCAAAAGTTTATGCAATTGTCTTAGGTCTTAATTCACAATTATAGACCTACTAGACAACACTTAATTCTTTTAATTAAGTACTTGGGCTGATGGGTCAGGGTTTGGCATTTCGAAAATAATTTTCAAATTTGAAAGATTTTATTTTCTGTTCACCAAATGTGTTAACTCATTTCACAAACGGGTCAGCACATTTCATAAACAGCAATTCTATTGCTCATTTCATGACAGAAAATAACTCAAAATAAATCATAATTTTTTTTTTTTTTTTAGATCTAATCTAACACATTCATGATAAATTTCTTAATTAAGTCCTTTCGCTGCTTCATCGGCATGGGATATAATTGCATCGGCACCCCTACCACCATAGGAGACCCCATCGAATGGGAAGAGAGGGCCTTTAAATCCTACTTTTCTCCTATGACCGGACGGCCATGGCAACCAACCCAATTAGATTACTTGCTACTTGGATCATGTATATCTAAATATACAAATTTCAAAATTTAAATTTTGAATTTCAAATTTCAAATTTCAAATTTTAAATTTCAAATTTGAGATTTCAACCAAATTTCAAATTTCGAATTTTCAATCTTTGAATTTTGAATTTCAAATTTTGAATTTCAAATTTCAAATTTCAAATTTGAGATTTCAACCAAATTTCAAATTTTGAATTTTGAATTTCAAATTTCAAATTTCGAATTTCAAATTTCAAATTTGAGATTTCAACCAAATTTCAAATTTCAAATTTTGAATTTCAAATTTGAAACTTCTAACAAATTTTAAATTTCAAATTTTAAATCTTTTTGAATTTTGAATTTTGAATTTCAAATTTAAACTTATAGATTACACCTTAATCTACGCATGCATATGTATATCATATTCTAGAACCTGCTCTGATACCAATTGAAGCGAAAATTTAGTGCAGGGGCAAAATGGTAATTTTAAAACTTTTTCAAAATTACTATTTTGTAGTAGAATTATTAATTAATCTCATTAATTAATACTAATTAACCCTACACTAGGATCTAAATATGATACAACAGCATGCATTTAAATTTGAAATTCAAATTTGAATCAGTAAATGTTTTACAGTACTGTGTTCAGAACACATCACCTTTTGCAGGTAGTCGATCACCGCAATCTAATCACCGTCGGAGGGCTCTGATCGTCACGTCGCAGCCACCCAACTGTCTGGCCTCTGCGGATCGTCCACACGAAGCTCTCGTCTGATCAGCTCCTCACGAATGCTAGTTCGTGATTTCACCCTTTTGATGGCAGATGTTGATCGAACTCCTTCGATCGATGTGTGCCGACTTCTTGAATGCTCTGGATCATCTGCATAGTTACTTGAGAGGCTGATGGATCTCTCTCTGAAATTTGGTGGACTCACGACACTCGTGGCACACCAATCTCACTTCCCGAACCCTAGGTAGAAACCCTAGGGTACACACCAAAAACCCTACGCCCAATTTTTTCTCTTTTCTTTCTTTTTCTCTCGGAAAGTTTTGGACCTTCACCTTATGCAGAAGCCTTCCTCACACCCCAAAGTTTCTCTCCTAATTTTTCTACGCACGTCCCACCTTTCTCCTCTTTTTAAAACAACGTCGAACGTGTCTTATCCGCGTGAGAGGATAAAGACAAGAGGTTAAACATTTGAATTCAAATCAAATTTGAATTCAAACGAAAACCAACTTATCCCTATCCTTTTGGGCGTGAGAAGAGAAGGGGCGTGGCTCTTTGTGCGTGGAAAAAGTTTCATGAGAAACCTTTTCTCGTGTAAGTAATGTGGCACACAAAATGGATAAGGATGAAAGGGCAAGTGATAAGTTATCCATTCAAATTCAAACATGCTTTGAATTTGAATGGCTAACTAATTATTTTATCCATCCATATGGTGCACAAATGAGGATGTGGGGAAGGGTTTTGTGTGAGAAAAATTTCACGAGAAGTTTCTTCTCGTGAATTCAAATGGGTGCAAGGAAGTTGGGTGACGCAGGGAATTTAAAACAAGGTGGTTTGATTCAAATTGAGCCAACCTAGTTTAAAATAGGTTGAGCATAATTAGACCAAATTAAACCCAACATAATTAGGCTTAATTAGGATTAATAAAATCCTAATCAAATCAGGAATTAACTAAACCTAACCCCTGATCAAATCAGGGACTAAACCACCTTAGCGATTAGGTCAACATTTAATCTAATCGGGTCAATCCAAACTGAATCCAATTCAATTGGACTTGATCGAAAAATAATTACTCAATCAAATTGAGTTAATTAGTGATTAAATCACTAATTAAACCTCTCATAAATTTTGAGTCCAAATCCGATGGGCAATCAGGCATCAGAGACCATCGATATGAAACCCTGATCAAAGAGTTCAAATTTCAAATTCAAAATTCGAAATTCAAAATTTTGACCCCGGTACCCAAAATGTGTGGAACTCATGATTAGAGAATCCTAATTCTCAATCATAGAGTTCCAGATAGATAAGACTCATAATCAGCCATCAGATCAGAAAGGAACCTCTAATGTGTGTGACCCTGCAGGTTCGAACCTAAGCCGGTAGCACAGGAACCAATTTCTGTACTAATCGAAGTGACCATCTAGCAATGGTACCCGACGATCGGATAGGTCGAATAATCACAATCGCAACATTCAGAACCTACGTGAATATGGTTACCGTATAATTCATCCCTTTTGACCCCTGTGTTTAGGATGACTCAGGGTTAAACTGTCAACCCTGATGATATCATCCGAATCGTGCTCAACTCAATTAGTCCTGTGACTCTTCACTAGGACTACCCTGGCCAAGGTTTTGCTAAATTGAAACATGACTGTACACAGCTCCTAAACTGGAGTGGTCAATCCCATCTTGACACACGCACCGACAAGTCAAGTACTTGACTACACCCAGCAACCTTCCGTCACTGAATTAGAAATTCAGGTAGTCCAGTGCCTAAGTGCAGTGAGTTGCTTGCAAGTCACCGTGGCGGTCTCAGGTCGGAGGGACATTTATACCCATATCCCATCGGAGCAAATCTTGACAGCAGAAATAGCTCCGGAGTTGGTCACGTTCAGTGCAGATGTTCCATTACATCTCACCTGTATGCCATACCAGTGTCTCCACACTCTTTGGTTATGAGGACAACCAACCCATATGGCACACAACGACCTATGCTCGATAAATATTGTCGTCCTTGGTAACAACGTATCATTTGGTCGCGAACATGTTTAAGGACTAAACGACAAATCCTCCTTTGTCGAGTCTAAATAGTCCTAAGGACTTCACCACAACACAGGAGTTCATTAGAAGATGAAACATTTGTGATGAAAAAATACCAAAATAACTTTTATTTATTTATAATTCATGTACTAATACAAAAGGAGCATAACCGTCAACAGGCTGACGATTGGCTTTGGGACACTATTCCCAACAGTTGTTTCTCTAAACAACTTCTAGTAATTGATTTTGCCCCAGAACCTAATCAGTAGGCTTTGGCCTCTACTGAAAAGATCTGGTTAGGTCCAACCATTAACATGACTTAATTTGGTGAATCAGACCAATAAATGATCAGGCCCGACTTTGGCCGGCCAACCTAACCACCATCAAAAAAACTCAACCAAATTATCATATTATGAATGATAATTTCATTAGCCAATGAGCACCAGGCCTTTGGGCCTCCAATGATCATTAAACTAATGGACCCATTATCACTCACTTAATGGGAGGTATTGACTTGGTTATCATTATAACTTAATCATTTTAGGGACCTAATAATTTTTGAGGATTTTATTAAAAGATAGTAGAGAAGAAATCATCCAGCCAATTTCAATCCTCCCACTGACTTCATCAAGTCAGATTAAAAAAAATTTAATTAAAGCTGGCATTACGAGCACCTAAATCAATCACACTGATTTACCTAATGACATGGGTGAGCTCTAATCACCAAGTGATCTAATCAAAATCTAACTTACTAGATTGGCCAGGTAAGTGAGATCAGTGGTGGGGATTTGCCATTAACTCGTCAATGATCGAATCAATGCGAGTAGCTCCCACTTAAGAACCACTGGTCAAAACTGCCAAACTTACCTTAGACACCAACCGGTTCATTAGTTTTAATTTTGATCAACTTAGTAAATAGGGCTCCACCACGTAGCCATGAATTAAGTCCATCTTGGTCTAGTTAAAGACATGGACCCATTCAACTGCAACTATTGAAGTTGAGTCTAGAATATCCTTGACCTAATCTAATTCAACTTTTGATTAGATTTGACCAATTACTCCATTTAGTCTATTTTTTTAAGCTAACCTTAGGTCTAACCCAATTATGGACCTAATTCATCTAACCCATTGACCCACAAGTTTATGCAATTGTCTTAGATATTAATTCACAATTCTAGACCTACTAGACAATACTTAATTCTTTTAATTAAGTACTTGGGCTGATGGGTCAAGGTTTGGCATTTCGAAAATAATTTTTAAATTTTGAAAGATTTTATTTTCTGTTCACCAAATGTGTTGACTCATTTCACAAACGGGTCAGCACAATTCATAAACAGCAATCCTATTGCTCATTTCATAACAGAAAATAACTCAAAATAAATCATGAATTTTCTTTTAGATCTAATCTAACACATTCATGATAAATTTTATAATTAAGTCCTTTCGCTGCTTCATTGGCATGGGATATAATTGCATCGGCACCCCTACCGCCATAGGAGACCCCATCGAATGGAAAGAGAGGGCCTTTAAACCCTACTTTTCTCCTATGATGGGACGGCCATGGCAACCAACCCAATTAGATTACTTGCTACTTGGATCAAGTATATCTAAATATACCAATTTCAAAATTTAAATTTTGAATTTCAAATTTCAAATTTTAAATTTTAAATTTCAAATTTTAAATTTTAAATTTCAAATTTGAGATTTCAACCAAATTTCAAATTTCAAATTTTCAATCTTTGAATTTTAAATTTTGAATTTTGAATTTCAAATTTCAAATTTTGAATTTTAAATTTCAAATTTCAAATTTGAGATTTCAACCAAATTTCAAATTTCGAATTTCCAATCTTTGAATTTTAAATTTTGAATTTTGAATTTTAAATTTCAAATTTTGAATTTTAAATTTCAAATTTGAAATTTTAAATAAATTTCAAATTTTAAATTTTAAATTTTAAATTTTAAATTTCAAATTTAAAATTTAAAATTTCAAATATGAACTTATAGATTACATCTTAATCTACGCATGCATATGTATATCATATTCTAAAACCATGCTCTGATACCATTTGAAGCGAAAATTCAGTGCAGGGGCAAAATGGTAATTTTAAAATTTTTTCAAAATTACTATTTTATAATAAAATTATTAATTAATCTCATTAATTAATACTAATTAACCCTACACTAGGATCTAAATATGATACAATAGCATGCATTTAAATTTGAAATTCAAATTTGAAACAGTAAACTTTTTACTGTACTGTGTTCAGAACACATCATCTTTTGCGGGTAGTCGATCACCGCAATCTGATCACCGTCGGGGGACTCTGATCATCACGTCATATCCATACTAGTGTTTGACCTCTGCGGATCATCCACACGAAGCTCCCATCTGATCGGCTCCTCACGAATGCTAGTTCGTGATTTCACCCTTTTGATGGCTGATGTTGATCGAACTCCTTTGATCGATGTGTGTTGACTCCTTGGATACTCCAGATCATCTGCATGATTGGTTGAGAGGCTTATGGATCTCTCCCTAAAATTTGGTGGACTCACAACACTCGTGGCACACAAATCTCACTTCCCGAACCCTAGGTAGAAACCCTAGGGTACACACCAAAAACCCTATGCCCAATTTTCTTTCTTTCTTTTCTTTTTCTCTCAGAAGGTTTTGGACCTTCACCTCATGCACAAGGCTTTCTCACACCCCACTTTCTTTCTCAAAATTTTTCTACGCACGCCCCGGCTCCCTATCTCTTTTAAAACAGTTCAAAACATGTCTTATCCACGTGAGAGGATAAAGACAAGTGGTTACACATTTGAATTCAAATCAAATTTGAATTCAAATAAAAACCAACTCATCCCTATCCAGTTGTGGTGTGAGAAGAGAAGGGCGTGGACTCTTTGTGTGTGGAAAGGTTTCATGAGAAACTCTTTCTCGTGTGAATTATGTGGCGCACAAGATGGATAAGCTTGAAGGCAAAAGAGATAAGTTATCCATTCAAATTCAAACACGCTTTGAATTTGAATGGTTAACTAATCAGCTTTATCCATCCATATGGTGCACAAAAGTGGGCGTGAGAAGGGCTTTTCATGAGAAAAAATTCATGAGAACTTTCTTCTCGTGAATTCAAATGGGCGCAGAGATTTAAGGTGGTGTAGGGATTCAAATTCAAATGGTGGTTTGATCTTAATTGAACCAACCTAAGCAAAATAGGTTAAGCACAATTAGACTAAATTAAATCCAACTTAATTAAGCTTAATTAAGCTCAATAAAATCCTAATCAAATCAGAAATTGACTAAGTCCAACCCCTGATCAAATCAGGGACCAAACCATCTCGACGATTAGGTCAACTCTTAACCTAATCGGGTCAAACCCAACTGAATCCAATTCAATTGGACTTGATCCAAAAATAATTATTCAATCAAATTGAGTTAATTAGCGATCAAATCACTAATAAAACCTCTCATAATTATTGAGTCCAAATCCGATGGGCAATCGGGTATCAAAGTCCATCAATATGAAACCTTGATCGAAGAGTTCAAATTTCAAATTCAAAATTTGAAATTCAAAATTTTGACCCCGGTACCCAAAATGTGTGAAACTCATGATCAGAGAATCCTAATTCTCAATCATAGAGTCTCAGACACATAAGACTCATAATCAACCATCAGATCAGAAAGGAACCTCTAATGTATGTGACCCCGCAGTTTCAAACCTAAGCCGGTAGCATAGGAACCAATTCCTGTACTAATCGGAGTGACCATCTAGCAATGGTACCCGACGATCGGATAGGTCGAATAGTCACAATCGCAACATTCAGAACCTACGTGAATATGGTTACCGTATAATTCATCCCTTTTGACCCCTGTGTTTAGGACGACTCAGGGTTAAACTGTCAACCCTGATGAGATCATCCGAATTGTGCTCAACTTAATTAGTCCTGTGACTCCTCACTAGGACTACCCTGGCCAAAGTTTTGCTAAATTGAAACACGACTGTACACAGCTCATAAACTGGAGTGGTCAAATCCCATCTTGACACACGCACCGACAAGTCAAGTACTTGACTACACCCAGCAGCCTTCCGTCACTGAATTAGAAATTCAGGTAGTCCAGTGCCTAAGTGCAGTGAGTTGCTTGCAAGTCATCGTAGCGGTCTCAGGTCGGAGGGATATTTATACCCATATCCCATCGGAGAAAATCTTGACAGCAAAAATAGCTCCTGAGTCGGTCACGTTCAGTGCAGATGTACCATTACATCTCATCTGTATGCCATACCAGTGTCTCCACACTCTTTGGTTATGAGGACAACCAACCCATATGGCACACAACGACCTATGCTCGATAAATGTTGTCATCCTTGGTAACAACGTATCATTTGGTCACGAATAGGTTTAAGGACTAAGCGACAAATCCTCCTTTGTCGAGTCTAAATAGTCCTAAGGACTTCACCACAACACAGGAGTTCATTAGAAGATGAAACATTTGTGATGAAAAATGCCAAAATAATTTTTATTTATTTATAATTCATGTACTAATGCAAAAGGAGCACAACCGTCAACAGGCTGACGATTGGCTTTGGGACACTATTCCCAACACTTTATAGCATATTACGGATGGTATTTCGGTTGTTTATCCTGATTGATCCGTTGTTTACTTCACAATCTCTATCAATCTTAGGGTTGTTTATCCTTAAGAGACTGATCCATTGTTCGCTTCACAGCCTCGATAGCATTTCAGTTATTTACCATCGTACTATAGTAACATACTACAGTGCGCAAAAGTATTGCATAGTATTTCTGCTACAGTACTATACAGTACATATACTACAGTAATTAGCTACAATATAGCTATAATACTATGAACAGTAATATAAACAAACTTAAAATATAAAAAAAAAATTAAAATATAATTAAAAACAATAATATGAAGAGAAAATAGATTTTATTTACAAAAGCACACTTACATAGAGTCTGAGAAAAATGAAATACACACCATACAAGCTTTATGTATACTAATTAAACTTAAACATACTTAAATATAAATCACAAGTGCTAATATATGCTAATACATGAGTAAACACACTTATTTACAAACTCACATGGATTAACAAAGCTAAATGACAGAGTATTCTGCGGAAGAAACTATGGAAGGAGATGGGATTGGAATATTATATGAGAAGTGGAGAAGATGATGGGTGTAAGGAATATTATAATGGACGAATGATGAAGGGAACTTGGTTTTGGTGGAAGAAAAGAAATGAAGATGGATTAATTGATTGAGATAATGGAGATGCTTCTCAGATGATGTAGAGTAGAGGAGTATTATAATGAAATGATAGAGAAGATAGTGTCATCTGGTGGAGGAAATGGAGAAAGATTCACATGGAGCTGTCAGTGATGAATGAAGCAAATGAGGGAGATTAGGAGAAAGAGGAGAAATTTTGTGGAAGAAGATGAAGAGGTAATATTAGAGCAAGGAGACAAGGGAAGAGAGGAGAGGAGAGGAGAAGAGAAAGGAAGAAGGAGATTAGGAAGAGAGACTCTGTCACTAAAATCGAAATCCCTCTCGACCTGCCTCTCCATGCTCAGCCTCCCCCTAAATGAATGCCATCCCCTTTATTTATAGGCAAGGGAAGGTACTATACGGACTTCAATCAGTTTGGAGTCTGACGGACTTCATTTGATTTGCAATCCAGAAGCTTGTAGAAGTCAAAACTAAAGTCGAAACTTAATTAATTTTAAGTTCGATTTTCTATAGCATCTTGTCGTCTTTGTACAGTATCAGGAATCTTTCTGTAGATAAACAGTAGTGATGTCAGGAATCTTCCTGTAGCTTGCTTATCATCTTTAGATCCTGATGTAGATCGGCTTTTGAAGATGAACCATCTTTGAGAATTAAAGTAGTGGTTCATGTTGTCTTCAGAAGATGGTGCTAGTCATCTGGTTGCAGAAGTAGCTAATAGAAGAGCCATAAAGTGTACCTGCAAGAAAACTTTTCTATCAAAAATTTTGATAGAAAGGTTAGTAGAATTTTTTTTTTACAGAGCTAACCATTTAGAGTGAGTTGGTTGAGTACTAGAGAAAATTATCTTGCTCAACTTTCTGGACTTTCTGGGCCATAATATAGATGGATGTCTATCTACTTGCAGTTGTCTCCAAAGTCTTCTTCAATTTTTAGGCATGTGATAAACATGAGAATTAATATATTAGAGACCTTAAATATATCATGAATTAAATTAATTAGTTGAGAATTGATATTATTTAATTTATTTTACAAAAAATTAATGAAGACCCAAATATGTCCAAATAGTCAAAACTCAAGTACCAAAACTCCACCAAAGCTAACATGGGTGCATGCCGTTCAAGGCTTGAAGCTAGCCTTCAGTGAAAACCATAACATTAAATAAGAAAGCCCATGGTATATTTAATGCTCAAGGAGGAGTAAAGTGAGTGCTATGAGCTGGTTCCAAACAAAGCATTTAATTGGCTTATAGTTTTCCTCCACGTGGTCCATGCTGTACCAACAAAAGCTATATGGCTTCTTCACACGAAAATACTTGGACACTGACCGGACGCTGCAAGCATTCAAATAAATATGGGAGAAAGGGAGCCGCGCAATGCATAAACTCATGCGGAATGCGAAACGGACACACCTGGAATGCAGAACCAACGCACGAACTGCGGAACAGATGCGAGAATACAGTGTGGAGGTTTTGACGCGATATGGATGTGGCTTGGATTTTTATTTAAAGAGAAACCATAGGAACGAAAGAGGGGGACATGCTGGACACCGCCATTCTTCGTCTCTTCTCCCATCATTCTCATTCCATATTTTATCTAGCCTAACCCTCCAAACATCCAAAAAGCTTCCACCATCCATCACATACTAGCCCCCTCCCTCTTCCATCTCCAACCTTCCAAACAATCCATCTGCTCAATCCCAGGATGTCAGTGCGCAAGAGTTCCATGGAAGGCTAGACTCCTCCAACTTGGAAAGACGATGAAGCCTGCAACACAGATTTATTTTCTTTATCTTGTATTTATTTTCTATGTAATTAAATAAAGAATTATTTTATACTTCATGCTCATTTGATATTCTTTCTTATTTCTTTAGAGGTTTGGATTCGACGTGTACGACTTATACTTTTCACAGACATGCCGTGATCTACAGATATGGTACGTACTAGGAAAGATAGATCATTACATTTTAAGTTCGAGTTTCTAACTGGTAATTGAGTTAAGGTAATCTATACTCTGGATGAACGAGCCATAATCTAAGGATACGGTTCGTACCTATCCGAGGTAAATTATGCTGCTTGTTAATTACAAATCTCATCATTGCGACATAAAAGTAAAAGAAAATAGAATTTGTTTTACATGGTGGATTTTGAATTTTTGAGATTTCTTTTCTATTTAATTTTTTTCATAAATTAAACTTAAATTATTATTTTTTTAGTAATTAATTAAAATCAATCCTCTCTTTCTTTTATTAATTATAAATAATTATCCGAGATCCCTGTGAAATGATCCTGATTCACCCTAGCTATGTAGTAAGTTAGAATTAGATTTATTTTTGGTGCCCTGACGACGCGCATCAGCATGATATAACATCTTCTTTAAATAGTTTATGGCTTTTGATTTTTTTTAGAATAATTTTTTAAGTTGAGAAGTGTACGCCATTCTGGATATGAATTTTCTCTGCATAGAAGATCTTGGGGGTCCTCTTGAATTGGTATTCTTGTTGGAAGATTGGTAGTCACCCAAATTCATCCATCAGTTCAGTATTTTTGTTGTTGCAGTTTTCTGGCTGCCCAATAGACTTCTAAATATGATATTACTTCATAAATTTTGAGATCAAAGTCTTTGGCAGATGGATCAAAGTCTTTGGCAGATATTTCTTTTTTTTTTATCATTTTTGGCCAAAATTCTACTTGATTATCCACATCTTCAAGAGCAATGATATTGTAGTTTGAAAGAGATACTCAATACCGCCTATCTTCTTATCTTCTATACCACTGTATAATTTTGCTTCAAGATATTCTCAATTTTTTCCCACATCTCTTAGTATAGTGGCAACAATGGAAGGAAACATATCATATGATATGGTACAGTCTATTGATATCAACTTCACAAGCCCTTTATATAAAGCTCTAACTTTTTTTGGTCTAGTAAGTATATTGATCAAGGATAAAAAGAGATTGGGATAGGTCCAATTATCTAAAAACAACTATATATCTTCAAGGAGCTTTTTTGATTCATAAAACTATGTTGCTTTTTAATAGATATCTTCTTGGACTTTAGAATTTAAAACTTCTTATACTTTTTTCCAATAATCAAGTCTTTTGAACTTAATCATTGTTGGCATCTCTGGTAGTTCACAGAGATTATAGAGAGAGATGAGTTCAGAGGTAGATTGTGTTACCTGTCTTCCAACTTTATAAATATATTCTTTGATAGCTTTCAAAGAACGTTCTTTTTCTGCTAAGTGGTTGATTAGACTGATCATATGGTGGAAAAACTCCTTTTCAGGTCAGAATAGATGAGCATCCCATACTTTATAAATTATAGAATATATTTTTTGGAAAAGATCAGAATGGAAGGATTCCATAGTTTTTAGATTTTTACTCAGTTTGTCATATAAAGGGGCTTTTTCTTTTTTCTTCCTTCTTGAGTCCCTAAAAAATAAAGATGTGAGTACATCAAAAGAATTAAAGATTAATTCTAGGGCTCTTTTAAGAGAAATTTCTTGTCTTGACGACATCCCTATTTCTATAATTCAGAAGAATTTATAAAATGATTTAATAGCAAGTCTTATGATAACAGTTTAAAGGATTCTTCTGATTCTAGATAAACGGTTTAATAGAATGTTACCCCCAGATTTAAAGAGTTTAATCAAAGTTAAAGAGATATGTTTCAGCATAATACTACTCTTTAGGTCAATACAGATTTTATAATCTTCCCTGGCGAGTCCTAAGATTTATAAAAAGTTCAAGTGATAGTCTAGTCATAGTTTTATTTTGTTTTCTTAGAAAGTAAACTAGGATTTTATAGTTTTGGGAAGACTTTAAGATCCTAAGGATAAAAGTAAAATCTCTCAATCTAATTTTCTTGATCTTCTAGAGAATCGATGAAATCAACTATTATTAAATATCTTCCTAAATCTATCACTAATGATTAGATATTTTCCTAAACATTTTGTAATATTATTTGTTAGCAATTTAGTGGTGTTTATTTATTAGGTTCAATTTGGTCTCGAAAGATTTTTTGCTTTCATCTTTTTAGGGATCTTTCGGGCTCTCTTATCAAACTTCTTTTTGGATTTTATACGTTTCTTTATATATATTTTATCTATTTGAAATCTAAATTGATAACAAAAATCTTCTAAGATATAGAGATCATTTATCTTTTTTCTACCAAGTATCTTTATAAGTTGATCTTTGATCCTCAAGTTGTTATTCAATTCAGATTCATCAAGCAGAAATATTCTATCTAATTTACTAATATTATCTATATATTCTAATATAATTTTATCTTTTTCTAAGAATAAAGGAGCTACTTCTAAATTAATTTCTAAATCTAGAGATGATAATCTTAATATAACAGAGTAAGTATTTCTATACCATCTGTTGGGTATAAAATACCCTCAGTCGAAGTTCTTGATAGGATTGACCCTCCCAGGACTCCTCCGGCTTTCGATTGCAGATGGTATCTCTCCGGACTTCTCCAACAGTCGGATTCCCATAGTGCTGACTGAATTCCCCCGACGGACGAACTCCCACTGCACCACTCGAGCTCCTTCAACATGAGTTCCCCCAGTTATCTGTTAAGCCGCCCCAAGTGCTCACTGAGCTCTGCCGCCAGTCGACTTTCTACGACTATCAGCTGTTCCCCAAATCCCTTCCAGACTTCTTCCAGCCAGGGTCAACTCCAATCCGAACTACCCCGGACTTCGTCAACGGCTGAACTTCTCCGACGGTAGATTCCTACAACTACCAGATTTCATCCGGACTCCTACGGGAGCCAGATCTCATCCCCGACTCCGGCTGTAGGCGGACTTCGCCCGGACTCCTACGGGAGCCGGGCTCCACCCACGACTTCACTTACAGGTAAACTTCATCCGGACTCCTACGGGAGCCGGACTTCACCCACAACTCCAATTGCAGGAAGACTCAGCCCGGACTCCTACGGGAGTCGGATCCCATCCCCGACCTCGACTGTGGGAAGGCTTCGCCTGGACTCCTACGGGAGCCGAGCTCCATCCTCGACCCTGACTGCTGGTGAACTTCGTCCGGACTCCTAAGGGAGCCAGCTTCGCCCCTGACTCTGATTGCAGGTGGACTTCGCCCGGGCTCCTACGGGAGCCAGATCTCGTCGCCAGCTCCAGCTGCGGGAAAACTCCGCCCGGACTCCTACGAGAGTCGGACCTTATCCCCGACTCCAGCTGCAGGCGGACTTCGCCCAGACTCCTACGGGAGCCGAGCTCCGCCCACGACTTCACTTACAGGTAAACTTCATCCGGACTCCTACGGGAGCCGGACTTCACCCACAACTCCAATTGCAGGAAGACTCAGCCCGGACTCCTACGGGAGCCGGATCCCATCCCCGACCTTGACTGTGGGAAGGCTTCGCCCAGACTCCTACGGGAGTCGGGCTCCGTCCTCGACCCCGACTGCTGGTGAACTTCATCCGGACTCCTAAGGGAGCCGGACTTCGCCCCTGACTCTGATTGCAGGTGGACTTCGCCCGGGCTCCTACGGGAGCCAGATCTCGTCTCCAGCTCCAGCTGCGGGAAGACTCCGCCCGGACTCCTACGGGAGCCAGACCTCATCCCCGACTTCGACTGCAGGCGGACTTCGCCCGGACTCCTACGGGAGCCGGGCTCTGCACATGACTTCACTTACAGGTAAACTTCATCCAAACTCCTACGGGAGCCGAACTTCACCCACAACTCCAATTGTAGGAAGACTCAGCCTGGACTCCTACGGGAGCCGGATCTCATCCCCGACCTCGACTGCAGGAAGGCTTCTCCCAAACTCCTACGGGAGCCGAGCTCCATCCTCGACCCTGACTGATGGTGAACTTCGTCCGGACTCCTAAGTGAGCCGGACTTCGCCCCTGACTTTGATTGCAGGTAGACTTCGCCCGGGCTCCTACGGGAGCCAGATCTCATCTCCGACTTCAACTGAAGGAAGACTTCGTCTGAACTCCCATGAGAGCAGGACTCTGAGGTCCTCTCAGACGGGCAACTAGCCACCCCTCTCTGCCAGACACTCCAGGCCGGACTTCGACCGACAGGTCTGGACCCTTTAGCAGGCCACAGCAACGGCCACGACTCTGCTCCACTTCCTGCGATGGATTTTGCATGGCTTCATCACTCTCTGGCAGACCGCAATAATAGCCACGATCCTGCTCCACTTCTTACGACGGATACTACGCGATTCATCCATCCTCTGGCAAGTCGCGACAACGGACGCCGCTCCACCCCTCGCGACAGACTCCACGTGGCATGTCCCAGCGATAGCCATGATTCCACTACTCTTCGCAACAAACTCCTCCTGACCGTGGGCAGCCCACTGCCGGATGGTTACAAATGTCGCTATCAGTCTGTTGCTCCCTCCGCCTATAAAAGGGGGAGACCCCAGATACGTTATTCTTTAAGCTCTATTTTCTATCCCAAAACTCTGTTAAAATTTTCGTTCGAGCACTCCATTCTTGTTGAGGCAGAGAACTGACTTGAGCATCGGAGGGTCTTGCCGGAGCAACCCCACCTCCTGTTTAGACTTCATTTGCAGGTCCCGACGGTGACGGCGACCGTGACTCCCATGACCCCCGCTTCTCCGATGCAGGTAGATTTTTGCACCAACAGGATTGGCGCTAGAGGAATGGGCTGTGTCTTTGCAATACCCTTATTCTTAAAGTAGCGCTCAACGGGACCACCCCCGGGCATCTTTTCCGGCATCCTCTCCTCCTTCCTCCACTAGGTCTTTGCCCGATGCCTCCCTGCAGGGCATCCACGCGACGATCCATGGCCTCTGCGGCCAGATCTCAGACTCCGGCCTCACCTCCAGTTTCCTAGCCTCCTCCTCCTCCTCCTCCGACAACGATGGTTAGAGCGGAGCAATTTGATCTGCTGGTGCAGTGGGTCAGAGGCCTCATTGAAGCTGTGCAGGCCATACAGCAGCAACAGCAGTCGTAGACATCAGTGCGCCTGGAAAGAGCATCACCGAAACACCAGAATCTGACGGTAGGGCGGGCACTTGGGCCAGCCACCCCGTCTTTCCTGGAAAGATGAATCCAAGGGTGGAGAGCCCTCAGTCAGATCATGATTCCACCCCTGGAAGATTCCTACCCCCATTCTGTCAGAGGACCCTCGAGACCCGTAGTCGAGAGGATTTCCTGGATCGGAGGCTCCAGGAGATGAACCGATGGATCGAAGAACTCCACCACGCTCCCCCCGTTTATGGTGAGGATATTTGCACTAACCCTCCCTTTTCTCAAATGATCGTGCAGGAACCGATCCCGCCAAACTTCAAACTCCCCCAGTTTGAAAGCTACGATGGGACTTCAGACCCGATTGATCATCTGGAGGCCTTCCGGATGATGATGCTGCTTCATGGCGCACCCGATGCCATTCTATGCCGAGCCTTCCCATCCACCTTGAAGGGAGCGGCGAGAAACTGGTACTCAGCGCTGAAGTCGGGTACCATCTTTTTCTTCGATCAGATGAGCCACCAATTTGTGGCCCATTTTGTCAGCAGCCGACACCCTCGGAAGGGTTCAGAGTCCCTCATCAATATCAAACAGAGGGAGGGGGAGTCCATTCGGGCCTACATCAACCGTTTCAATGTCACCGCACTGGAGGTCCAGAACTTGGATCAATCGGTAGCAATGGCCGCTCTGAAGGGCGGCCTTCAGAAGAATGACCTTTTGTTCTCCCTGGAGAAGAAGTACCCCAAGGATTTTGCTGATCTGTTAGCTTGGGCTGAAGGGTACGCCCGAGTGGAAGAAGCCTTCAAAATGAAGGATGAGAAGACTACGAGAGAGCGGCAGGTGGGAGACTCGAGTAAGCCCGTAGTCGAAAAAGGGCCGAGAGAAGCTCGGCCACGTTCTCAAACTCCTCCCGGGCACAAGCGTGTCCATACTCCTCTCCGGGTACATAGGCAGAGAAGTTCGGACCACGGAGTTCGACGGGGTTCTCCACCGGAAAGATTCTGCAACTATGCCCCCCTCAATGCCTCGAAAACCCAGGTGCTGATGGAGGTCAGAGAGCAGCTCCCTAGGCCAGAGAGGATGTGCACACACCCCGGGAAGCGCAATCCCAACAAGTTCTGCCTCTACCATCGTGACCACGGCTACGATACGGAGGAATGCATCTAGCTCCGAGATGAGATCGAGGAGCTCATCCGACGAGGTCGACTCGATAGGTTCATTCGACGCCGGCCTGAGGGTAGAGAAGATCGGCTAAGGGCCCTACCGCAGCCCGAGCCATCGAGGAGGGAAGAGCAACCCAGAGATCGACCTCCAATTGGGATCATCAACTCCGTTGCCGGAGGACACCAAGGGGGAGCGGACCTTCCACGACCACGGGACTCGAAAAGCCTGTAAATGTATTACTAACGACTTTGCTTTGAATCAAAATTCCTTTCGACTTTGCATATCTTTCTCTTTTGGCATGGACTTGTTACGACTGGGGATAACCCCTTCGAACAATTAAAACAAGGTCATGTTAGGAATAGGAGGAGAACCTCATCCTAGCATGAGCAAAATGGAAGTCCGATTATTTTAAGATCGGATCGGGGGAGAGGCCCATATAACGGCACTTGAGTACCCCCATGGTCATGTTAGGAACAGGAGGAGAACCTCATCCTAGCATAAGCAAAATAGAAGTCCGATTATTTTAAGATCGGATCAGGGGAGAGGCCCATATAACGGCCCTTAAGTGCCCCCATGGCCATGTTAGAGACAGGAGGAGAACCTCGTCCTAACATAGGCAAAGTCAAAGGCCCGATTCTTTTAGACCGGATGGGGGGAGAGGCTCTACAACGTCCTTATGCACCCCCACAGCCATGTTAGGGACAGGAGGAGAACCTCGCCCTAACATGAGCAAAGTCAAAGGCCCGGTTCTTTTAGACCAGAGGGGGAGAGAGGCCCTACAACGCCCTTATGCGCCCCCACAGCCATGTTAAGGACAGGAGGAGAACCTCGCCCTAACATGAGCAAAGTCAAAGGCCTGGTTCTTTTAGATCGGATGGGGGGAGAGGCCCTACAACGCCCTAATGTGCCCCCACAGCTATGTTAGGAACATGAGGAAAACCTCATCCTGACATGAGCAAAGTTGAAGACCCGGTTCTTTTAGACCGGATGGGGGGAGAGGCCCTCACAGTGACCTTTATGTGCCCCCACAGCCTCATTGGGAACAGAAGGAGAACCTCATCTTAACCTGAGCTGAGATCGACTATGTCAAGAACAGAAGGAGAACCTCATCCTGACGATGACAAAAACCCGATCGTCCAACATGATCAGATAAAGGGAAAAGTTCCCTCAACGGCACCTCTACACCTCTACGTGACCCCATGAAAAGCAAGAGGAGGACCCTCACTCAGAAAAGAGGAGAAAAATTAAAAAGAAAAGTGACGAACTACATCGACAACAGATGAAAAACAAACTACACCAAAAATATAGGGAACTTCATCTCAACGAAGACGGGAGCTCCTACCGAACATCCTCGGTCTCTAAGAAGGCTCCCGACACGGGTCAAGAAAATAATGACTCCTTCAAGGTAATGTGAAGTTCAGACCATGAGCTCGAGCCTACGATCATTGACGATAAGAAAAGCAAATCAATGTGGCGATGACTAGGCACCTCCGAACGACACCGACGTCGAACAAGTCAAGAGACAAAAGAAGTTCGGCAGACGATGATTTAATGCAATACATGGATGAGGTAACACAAAGTCCCCTTTTCATTTCATTCACAAAATAAACACTACAAAGCCCGACAGGCTAAAGAAAGAAAAGCAAAACAACAAGAACAAGATAAAACAACAAAAGAAAAAATATATACATGGGAAGATGGAAGGACAAAAAGAGCCCTAAGGGGACCCGGCTTCCTCCGACCTCAGATTTTCAGCTTCGATCCTCGCCAGGGAACCCCATAAATGTTTGACTTCTGCTTTCAATTTCCTCTCTCTCATTAATATCTCCATGTATCTTCGATGAAATCGCTGGCTTTCATTCTCCGCCTCTCGATGCCTTTTTCTCAGGACCTCAGATTCTGCCTCCGCATCCTTGACGGCCTGCTGCTCGCATACCAGCTGGATCTTCAATTGCTGCAGCTCTGCCTTCCCCTCCCCAAGAGCGACGGATAGTTCTTCTGTGATCCTCCTCAGGGATTGGAGTTCGTCGGAATCCCGAGCGGAGGCAGATTGAGCCCCCTCAGTTAGCTGCCTTCGAAGGCGGGCAACCTCGTCAGTTGCCATCCGGAGCCTCCCCTTGTATTCGTCCACCTGCTTGCGCCAGTCGGCCCGGTACGCATCATAGCTCGCCTGGGCATCCTAGAGCTGCTGCTGGAGGTCAGAGACTTTCTTCGACCACTCCCGATCACTGTCGGCCCGAGTCAAAAGCTGGGATGAACTTCCCTCCAACTGGCCAATCCTCTCCTGGGCAGTTGACAGTTCCACCCTGAGAGAACTAATCTTGGCAGCTTGGGTCCAAATTTGATCGCTGGCGTGCTTCTTGTGTTCCTCAAGCTCCTTCTCAAAGTTCGCCTTCCTCTGGCTGTACTCCATGATCCCCTTCACGTGAAGATTTCAAAAGTGGGTGGCCTCCACGGTGGCTTCAGAGTGGCTCTCCCTCAACCTGCGGAGTTCGCCTTCCATCTTCTTCGACCTTTTCATCAAATGAAGAACCTCCTTCTTCAAGCGCTGGATCGTGGATTTTAGCGGGATCCCCTGAGGCAAAAGAAGCCTTCGGCGGGGCACTGCCATCGGGAGGTCAACGCGTTAAGACGCAGCTCATTACAAAGAAGAAGAAAGAAAGAAAGAAAAAGAAGAGAAGAAAAGTCCCCCACGAGGAGACCAATTTTATTGACTGAACATTTCTTGAAGACAAAAGAAAGAAAAAAAATGACAATAAAGGAAGAATACAAGGTTAGAGGTCTCGGACCTCTGGATCAACAGGGGGACTCGACATCTCTGGGGGGTGGTCCACGGTGGCTACAACGACGGTGGAGGGTCCGGCTTCATCCTCGGATGCCTCGTCCAAGAAGCTGAAGTCGAGCTCGAGGAATTTCATGACCATCTTCTCCTGGCAGAGATCGAACCCTTTATTGAATGCGGCTTGGCTGAACTCAACCTTCAACTTCTTCATTTCGGTGGAAGCCTTGAACTCCTCCACCGCTTGACCCCTGGCCTCCGAGACCAGGGTCGGGATCTGCTCCGCCATGTTGGCAACCTCGGCCTCCGCCCTCCTCACCATCTCCTCCAAGTCGGCCTTCTGTTCCGTCGAGGTCTGTCTCTCTCTCTCAAGCGCCTCTCGGAGATCGGCCACCTCGAGGGCCATTTCCTTAAGGCGGGCAGCCTCGGCCTGTCGACCTTCCACCACCTTGTTTGTCATCTCGATGTTGGTGAGGAGTTGGTGCCCGAGCTGTAAGGATGACCGGAGGGTCAGAATGGGAGCTGAAAAGTTAATTAAATGAAGAAGCGAAAGGAGGAAAGGGAGATGAATCTGCTTACCTCGAGGAAGGCCCCCAGCGAGTCCCAGACTCATTGTGCAGGATCGACGTGGATGATCCTCTGGACGACTTCGGGCAGTGAGCACCCGTCTATCAGCCTTTTTATTAGGTCCCTGTCACTAAAGGGATCATCCCCCTGCTCCTCTTCAGAGCCGCGGGATTCTTCGGTGGCAGCCCGGCGACTGCCGACCCTGCGGGCCAAGGTCTTCCTCCTCTCACCCCCTGGCACCTCCTCAGGATGGGTCTCTGAAGTGGGGACCTCGGTAAAAGAACTCAAACCCCTCGAGGAAGCCTGGGCAGCTGGAAGCTCAGTGTCTGCAAGGACGTCGGCGGATGAGGTCGCTTGGGTGGGTGCGGCCGAACTCGTCCCCTCCACTCTGATCCTCTTCGCCGGCCCGGAGGCCGCAACGCCCTTTCTTTTGAGAGCCTTCAGGCCCCTGGCAAGCATCTATGCTTCTTCGGCGTCCATGCCTAAAAAAAAAAAGAAGAAAAGAGAGAAAAGAGAAAGAGGGCGTGAAAAAGAAGAAAAGAAGAGAAGTAGGAGAAAGAGAGGAAAGGAAAGGAAAGGAAAAGAAAGAAAAAAAAGGAGAGTTGAAATACTGGCGGGATCCAGGGGGCTCAAGCCGATGTTGAACAGAACTGCTCCTTCAGGAGGTTGGGGAGAGAAAGAGTTGGATATTTGAGGAGTTTCTGGGAGGCTTGATGGTCGTCCCCCCCCAGGCTGGGCGCCCGACGGATGGAGTCCCTTAGGGAGCCCCAAGGGGCAACTCTAGCCTCAAGGTCGGGCATCGAACATAAAGGAACTTCCCCTTCCAGTTATGGATAGAAGAGGGGGCACCTTTCAGCAACCCCTTTCTACCGAACTGTGGAGAGAAGTACCACCAATCCTTCATCGTGGGATGACGCTTGAAGGTGTAGAAGTATCTAAACAAGGAAAGGGTGGGCTGGACTTCGACTATATGACAAAGAGAGAGGAACCCTATCAAAAACCTAAAGGAGTTCGGTGGAACCGAAGCCAGAGAAATATCCAGAAACCGAAAAAGAGCAATGATAAAAGGTGGAAGAGGAAGCCGAAGTCCGGCATGGAAGGCCTCCTGGTACAGGCAGAAGCAGTCGGGGAGAGGGGCACTAGCCCGGTCGGACGGGCCAGGAAGTTCTAGTTCATACTCCGGAGGAACCCCATACTGAACTCTTATCATTTGGAGCTCGTCTGGAGTCAGAGAACAAGGAATGGCGTCCGATGCAAAAATCGGATGAGGTTCAGCTCTAGCTACCGGTTCATCTACCGCCTGAGGACTCTGGGAGATCGAGACGGACAAATTCCTAGAGCCGCTAGAAGAAGAAGCCCTGGAAGACATCTAGAATCATACGAAGACCGCTTACATAGGCAAAATCCCTAAAAATCTGGGAAAATCACGGACAAGGTCTCGGGGGACTGATGTGCAGAGCAAGAGGAAGAAAGATCAAATGGCAAAAGGAAGAACAAAAAGAGGAAAGAGTTCCGAGACTAACCTAAGCGATTCGGAGAGGTGCGAAGGTGCGAAAATGGGGACGGCTCGAGGAACGCCTAAGACTGGAAAGGGCGCTGAGAAAAATCAAAGTTCTCAGGGAGAAGAAGGGTGCCAGAACGAGACCGTCGGATAGAGCGAAACTCTTGGAGGAGGAGTGCGGGTTTAAATAGGCCCTGAGATCCGACATAATGACGATTGCGAATCCCCTCTAACCGGTCTCTTTTTGTCGTGTGTCCCACTCACCACAGCGGGCGGTTAAAAACTGGCAAATGACTGACAGAGCCTTTATTGTGCCATGCCTTGAGCACCGTTCCACTACAGGTTCCAAAAGAGCCTCTTCGGATCACCTCGGTTTGAAAAGACTCCAGCGCACGTGCATTAAATGCCAAAATATCTGAGGACGATTGCGCACGGATATCAAGGGAGAAACTTCGGCTGTGACAATCTCTCTGTACTTCTTTCGTTCGAAATTCAAACTCGAAAGTAGGGGGACTGGTGTTGGGTATAAAATACCCTCAGCCGAAGTTCTTGACAGGATTGACCCTCCCGGGACTCCTCCGGCTTTCGACAGCAGATGGTATCTCTTCGGACTTCTCCAACAGCCGGATTCCCACAGTGCTGACTGAGTTCCCCCGACAGACGAACTCCCACTGCACCACCCGAGGTCCTTCAACATGAGTTCCCCCAGATATCTGTTAAGCCGCCCCAAGTGCTCATTGAGCTCCACCGTCAGCCGACTTTCTATGACTATCAGCTGTTCCCCGAATCCCTTCCAAACTTCTTCCAGCCAGGGTCAACTCCAATCCGAACTACCCCGAACTTCGTCAACGGCTGAACGTCTCTGACGGTAGATTCCTACAACTACCAGATTTCATCCAGACTCCTACGGGAGCCGGACCTCGTCCCCAACTCCGGCTGCAGGCGGACTTCGCCCGGACTCCTATGGGAGTCGGGCTCCGCCCACGACTTCACTTACAAGTAAACTTCTTCCGGACTCCTACGGGAGCCGGACTTCACCCACAACTCCAATTGCAGGAAGACTCAGCTCGGACTCCTATGGGAGCCGGATCTCGTCCCCGACCTCGACTGCGGGAAGGCTTCGCCCGGACTCCTACGGGAGCCAGGCTCCGTCCTCGACCCCGACTGCTGGTGAACTTCGTCCGGACTCCTAAGGGAGCCAGACTTCACCCCTGACTCTGATTGCAGGTGGACTTCGCCCGGACTCCTACGGGAGCCAGATCTCATCGCCAGCTCCAACTGTGGGAAGACTCCTCTCGGACTCCTACGAGAGCTGGACCTCGTCCCTGACTCCGACTGCAGACGGACTTCGCCCGGACTCCAACGGGAGCCGGGCTCCGCCCACGACTTCACTTACAGGTAAACTTCATTCGGACTCCTACGGGAGCCGGACTTCACCCATAACTCCAATTGCTGGATGACTCAGCCCGGACTCCTACGGGAGCCAGATCCCGTCCCCGACCTTGACTGCGGGAAGGCTTCGCCCGAACTCCTACGAGAGCCGGGCTCCGTCCTCGACCCTGACTGCTGGTGAACTTCATCCGGACTCCTAAGGGAGCCGGACTTCACCCCTGACTCTGATTGCAGGTGGACTTCGCCCGGGCTCCTACGGGAGCCAGATCTCGTCTCCAGCTCCAGCTGCGGGAAGACTCCGCCCGAACTCCTACGGGAGCCAGACCTCATCCTCGACTCCGGCTGCAGGCGGACTTCACCCGGACTCCTACGGGAGCCGGGCTCCGCCCACGACTTCACTTACAGGTAAACTTCATCCGGACTCCTACGGGAGCCGGACTTCACCCACAACTCCAATTGCAGGAAGACTCAGCCCGGACTCCTACGGGAGCCAGATCTCGTCCCTGACCTCGACTGCGGGAAGGCTTCGCCCGGACTCCTACGGGAGCCAGGCTCCATCCTCGACCCCGACTGCTGGTGAACTTCGTCCGAACTCCTAAGGGAGCCGGACTTTGCCCCTGACTTTGATTGCAGGTAGACTTCGCCCGGGCTCCTATGGGAGCCAGATCTCGTCTCCGACTTCAACTGAAGGAAGACTTCATCCGAACTCCCACGAGAGCAGGACTCCGAGTTCCTCTCAGACGGGCAACTAGCCACCCCTCTCCTCCAGACACTCCAGCCAGACTTCGGCCGACAGGTCTGGACCCTCTTGCAGGCCACAGCAATGGCCACGACTCTGCTCCACTTCCTGCGACAGATTTTGCACGGCTCCATCACTCCCTGGCAGACCGCAATAATGGCCATGATCCTGCTCCACTTTCTGCGATGGATACTACACGATTCCTCCATCCTCTGGCAGTCGCGACAATGGACGCCGCTCCTCCCCTCGCGACAGACTCCACATGGCGTGTCCCGGTGATAGCCACGATTCCACTCCACTACTCTTCGTAACAAACTCCTCCTGACCATGGGCAGCCCACTGTCGGACGGTTACAAACATCGCTATCAGTCTGTTGCTCCCTCCGCCTATAAAAGGTGGGGACCCCAGATACATTATTCTCTAAGCTCTATTTTCTATCCCAAAACTCTACTAAAATTTTCGTTCGAGCACTCCATTCTTGTTGAGGCAGAGAACTGATTTGAACGTTAGAGGGTCTTGCCGGAGCAACCCCACCTCCGGTTTAGACTTCTTTTGCAGGTCCTGACGGCGACCGCGACTCCCACGACTCCAGCTTCTCCAGCGCAGGCGGATTTTTGCACCAACACCATCTAAACTCAATTAAACAGCTACTCTTAAAGCTAATTAACCTATTATTAATACCTACATATAGCTTATCTATAGTGTTCCAAGGATAATCTAAAGGATGGTTGCCTTTAGAATTTTTTTGAACAATATTCATAATTTTTGAGTTAGTGAAAGAGGTTTTCTACCAACCTTTCAATTGCCTTAACAAGTAAGTTAACATTATTTTAGTAAGTAGAATTTATGAATAATCATGGATCTTATTGGCTCTCAAATGCATCATTGTCAATTGATGACAATTATTAACTATTTGAAATTCAGTAAATCCATCAGGGTTCTAGTCAAGAGATCTCCTTATAGAATGGATAGTGGATAAGTTTTTAGAAGCTTTTGTCAACTGTGAATCTACTAAGGTCGATCTAAGATAATGATTTATTATCCTAGAGACCTGAACTACTTGATTATAACTAGAAATTGGTTTATCTTCAGCACTTTCCGAGATAACCAATTTACTAGCTATATTTTTCTTATTAACTATTCTCTTATCCTCAGAGTTTTCTAAGACTAAGAGATTCCTAATTCCTAAGGGACTACTAGTTCCTCTATCATTAGAGAAACATAAGGTTTCATGAATTTTTTTAGATAAAGAAATTAAACTAGACCTACTAGATGAGGGTGACAGATTTAAGATAGGCTGGTTCAAAGGATTTAATTCAGATAAAGAGTCTGGCTTAATATTCAAATCACATGTAGAAGCACACAGATCAAATATAGAAGTATTTTCTTCAAGAATTTCATATGAAGGAATTCTATCAAATTGATTCAGTATAATTCTATCTAATTTTTCTAAGAATTTCTTTTCTGACTGTACTTCAGAAAGGTTAAGTGTTGGAGGTACCTCAGTCAGATTCAAATATTCTTCTTCAGTAATTTCTTCAATGATTTCATCATGTTCTTTGATTGGTACCTTCAATTGACTGATGCTTGGACTTGACTCAATGGATTCTAGTAGAGATATAGAGTTCAGATCAACCTCAGTATCAGTATCGAGACTATGAACAATCTTAATGATTTCATCAGAAGAATTTTTTTTTAATCAGGATTTTATCAAATTTTTTTGATGAATCATTTTCAGTTTCAAATCCTATGAGATTGGGTAGAGTATCGATTCTTATAGAAAAGTCACCAATCTTTACTAGTGAATTATCAGAATGATCCTGATCAACTTCAGATTCTCTTTTATCCTCTAGAAGGCTATTAGTTTGAGTTTCTTCAGGGTTGAGAGAATGATTTATACAGTTTAGTTGTTCCTCAACCTGATCTAGCTTTTCAAAGGTTTTATCCAGAAGAGTTTCTACTTTAGGAATTTGATCAAGATCATTGGTAGAAACCTTAGTTAGACTCTTATTCTTCTTGTTTTGAACCTGAGTTGTCTTAGAAGCAAGTTCATCTTTAAAGCTTCTACAATATTTTCATGATTCAGCTAGCCTTTTAATTATAGTTTCTTGAATTTTAGGATTAGCTTCCTCAAGGCTGTTGATACAGTATTTATCGAATCAGTTAAAGAAGAATATATGTCTCTCTTCAGTTCTCATCTAACTAAACCATATTTCTCTTATAAAATCTCTTTTCCTTTTATTATAAGCATCGAAGAACCACTATTTTCTATCTTTGTTTTCTTTAGAATCAAAGTCTTCTTTTAATAGTTCTTTGTTTATAGGAAATTCAATTATTTCTATGATATTAGGTCAATATAAGAGCCATATAGAGTTTCTAAAACTAACCTAGCTAATTTTTTTATTTTTATTTTTAATATTTTATCTAAATATGAAATATCCATAATAGGTTCTATACTATAATCTTTTAGATTATTTTCTAATTCTCTCAAGGTAAGAGAAGATTTATTTGAAGATATAGTTTGAAAGCAAGTATTTTTCTGAAGTCTAGTATCTTTCAAGTTAGAAGGCGAGGTTTCTCTTGTCTCAGAAGGCAAGGTTTTTCTCGACTTCAAGAGTTTCTTTATCCCAAGATCTTTAAGTTTAAGTTATGTTCTTTCAAGATCCTGAGGATAATAATTAAAGGACTATTCTTCATTTTCTCCATCAGATTCTTTAATTACTTCTAGAGAGAATATCTCTATATTAGTTTCTTCTGGATAGAATTCATCTTCTTCTATTTTTTCAGAGTAGATAGATTCTATATCATCTTGTAATTCATCTTGATCCCAGTCCTCTACATCAAAGGCTTGAATATCTTCATCCATTTTTAATATAGCGAGAGAATTAGCTACTTATTATCTAAATGTATGCTAAATATATCTAACTTAACTAGTCTATCTATTTTATGTCTATTTCTATGCTTCCTAAAGAATCATAGAAAGTGTATCTAATTTTTATTTTAAACTAAATTTTATCTCAAATTCTATAAAATATACATCTATACTACTAATTAATTCTTATAAACTGTTGGGTATAAAATACCCCCCAGCCGAAATTCGTATCAGGAGTGACCCTCTCGGGACTCTACCGACGTCCGACCTTGGGCGACATCTTTCCAAACCTCTCCGATGGCCGAGCTTCCACAATGTTTCCAAGTTCTGTCGATGGATAAACTCCCACAGCTTCTTCGACAAGTGTTGACCGGATTCCCCCGATGGACGAACTCCTGCCGCATCTCTCGGGCTTCTCCAGTGATAAGCTTCTTCGGTCATCTATCAGGCTGCCCCAAGTGCTCTCTGGATTCTACTATTGGCCCCGAACGGTCCACTACCAGGTGGTTACAGACGTCGCTGTCAATCTGTTACACCCTCCGCCTATAAAAAGGGGACCCCCAGATACATTATTCTCTAAGCTCTAATCTCTATCTCAAAACTCTGTTAAAATTTTTGTTCGAGCACTCCATTCTTATTGAGGCAGAGAACTGACTTGAGCATCAGAGGGTCTTGCCGGAGTACCCCCAACTCTGGTTTAGACTTTCTTTGTAGGTCCCGGCGGCGACCGCGACTCCCTCGACTCCAGCTTCTCCGACTCCGGCGAATTTTTGTACGAACAGGATTGGTACTAGAGGAAGGGCACTGTGTCTTTACAGTATCCTTGTTCTTAAAGGAGCGCTCAATGGGACCACCTCCGGTCATCTTCTCTGACATCTCCTCCTCTGGTTGCCTGCCTGATCTCCACCTGATGCCTCCCCGAAGGGCATCAACCAGGCGATCAACGACCTCCGCGGCCAGATCTCAGCGAGCTTTGCAAGCCCCAGCCTCATCTCCAATTTTCCAGGCTCCTCTTCCTCCGACGTTGGCAGTCGGAATGGAGTAGTTTGACCTGCTGGTTCAACAGGTCAGAGGCCTCACCGAAGCAGTGCAGGCCATGCAGTAGCAGCCGCAGCAGCCGCAGGCATCGGTGCGGTTGGAAAGAGCATCATCGGAGTTCCAGAATCTGATGATCGGGCGGGCCACATGGGCTAGCCGCCCTATCTTTCCCAGAAAAAAAAAATAGAAGGCGGAGAGTCGTCCGTCCGATCATGATTCAACCCCCGGAGAGTCCCTGCCTCTGCTCCACCAGAAGACCCTCGAGGCCCGTAATCGAGAGGACCTCCTGGATCAGAGATTCCAGGAGATGAACCGATGGATCGAAGAGCTCCATCGTGCTCCCACTGCTTACGGTGAGGACATTTGTACTGACCCTCCTTTCTCTCAAATGATCATACAGGAACCAATCCCGTCGAACTTCAAGCTCCCCCAATTCGAGAGCTACGACGGGACCTCAGACTCGGTCGACCACCTGGAGGCCTTCCGAACCATGATGCTGCTCTATGGCACGCCAGACGCCATCTTGTGTCGAGCTTTCCCGTCTACCTTGAAGGGAGCAGCAAGAAACTGGTACTCGGCACTAAAGCTGGATACAATCTTCTCCTTTGACTAGATGAGTCACCAGTTCATGGCTCATTTCATCAGCAACCAACGTCCCTGGCGAGGTTCGGAGTCCCTCATTAACATCAAGCAAAAGGAGGGAGAATCCATCCGAGCTTACATCAACCGCTTCAACGCCGCCACCCTGGAGGTCCGGAACCTGGACCAATCGGTTGCAATGGCCGCCTTAAAGAGCGGCCTTCAAAAGAATGACCTCCTCTTCTCCCTGGAAAAGAAGTATCCCAAAGACTTTGCCGATCTGCTGGCTCGGGCCGAAGGATATGCCCGAGTGGAGGAAGCCTTCAAGCTAAAGGATGAGGAGGCCGCGAAGGAGCAGCAGGCGGGCGACTCCAGCAGGCCCGCAGTTGAAAGAGGGCCGAGTGAAGCTCGGCCACATTCTCAGACTCTTTTCGGGCACAAGCGTGCCCAGACTCCTCCCCGAGCTCGCAGGCAGAGAAGCCTAGACCGCAGAGTTTGATGGGGCTCTCCCCTAGGAAGATTCTGCAGCTATGCCCCCCTCAATACATCGAAAACCCAGATGCTAATGGAGGTCAGGGAGCAGCTCCCAAGGCTGGAAAGGATGCACACACACCCCGAAAAGCGCAATCCTAACAAATTCTGCCTCTACCATCACGACCACGGCCACGACATAGAGGAATGCATTCAACTTTGAGACGAGATCGAGGAGCTCATCAGATGAGGTTGGCTCGATAGGTTCATTCGACGCCAGCCTGAGGGAAGAGAGGATCAGCCAAGGGCCCTGCCGCAACCTGAGCTGCCGAGGAGGGAAGAGCAGCCCGGAGATCGGCCTCCAATCGGGATCATCAACTCCATCTCTGGAGAACCTCGACGGGGTGCAGACCTTCTACGATCATGAAATTTGAAAAATCTGTAAATGTATTACTAACGACTTTGCTTTAAATCAAGATTCCTTTCAGATTTGCATATCTTTTCCTTTCGGCATGGACTTGTAACGACAGGGGATAACCCCTTCAGACAATAAAAATAAAGCCATGTTAGGGACAGGAGGAGAACCTCGCCCTAACATGAGCAAAGTTGAAAGCCCGGTTCTCCTTAGACCGGATGGGGGGAGAGGCCCTTCAACGCCTTTATGTGCCCCCACAGCCAAGTTAGGTACAAGAGGAGAACCTCGCCCTAACATGAGCAAAGTCGAAGGCCTGGTTCTCCTTAGACCGGATGGGGGGAGAGGCCCTACAACGCCCTTATGTGTCCCCACAGCCATGTTAGGGACAGGAGGAGAACCTCGCCCTAACATGAGCAAAGTTGAAGGCCCGATTACTTTTAGATCAGATGGGGGGAGAGGCCCTGCAACGCCCATTATATGTGCCCCCACAGTCCTGTTAAGAACAGGAGGAGAACCTCATCCTAACCTGAGCTGAAATCGACTACATCAGGAATAGGAGGAGAACCTCATCCCGACGCCAACTAAGATCCGGTCATTCAAGACTAGATAAGAAAAAGAAAACCTTCTCGATGGCCCCTCCACGCTCCCACGACCCCACTAAGAGCAGAGGGAAAACCCTCACTCAAGAAAAGAAAAAGAAAAAAGAGGAGAAGTTAAAAAAGAAAGCGACGAACTACACCAGCGATAAATGAAAAATAAATTACGTCAAAGATACAGGGGACCTCGTCTCAGCGAGGATGGGGATTCTTATCAAAAATCCCCAGTCTCCAAGAGGGCTCTCAACACAGGCCAAGGATAAGACGGCTTCCTCAAGGCGACGAGAAGTTCAGACCCCCGAGCTCGAACTCCAAAAGGAAGCATCAAATTCAAGTGGCCCTGGACAAATCTGCGGCCATAAACAAAAGGGACAGGTCAATGCGACGACGATTGGGTACCTTCGAATGACATCGATATCGAGCAAGGCAAAAACAGAAAGAAGTTCGGCAAACGACAACTCAACACATGAGTAGAAGAGGTAATGAAAAATTTTCTTTTCATTTCATTAGCTAAGTATGCATTACAAATCCCTGAAGGCTGAAAAAGAAAGATGACAAGAGAAGCAAACCAACGTGGCGACGACCAGGAACCTTCAGACAACATCGACATCGAACGAGACATAAAAATAAAAGAAGTTCGATGGATGATAATTTAACACAAAGTGCGAACAAGGTAACAAAAAATCTCCTTTTTATTTTGATTAACAAGGTATACGTTACAAAGCCCTGAAGGCCAAAGAAAGAAGAACAATACGACAAGATCTGAAAAGAATACATTAGAGACCGCTTCAAGCTTTCGACTTCTCCTTCCAGTTCTATCTTTCTCAACAGTATTTCCCAGTACATATGATGAACCCATCGGCTCTCACCCTCTGCCTCGTTCTGCCCCATTGTCGAAGCCCTAACCCTAAGGGGAAAAGAGCGGGATAGAACTCAAGGGGCGGTGGCGGCGACGACGGCGGCAACGACGACCTGCTTCAAGAAGAATCGGAAGTACCCCGGTGGCCGCGGTAATGACGGAGGCATGCACCACCACCATATTCTCTCCGACAATTACCATCCCAGGTACTTCAGCGAGGTCAGCATGCGCTACTTCCACCGCCCCCGCAACAAGTTCTACTGTTCCGCCATCAGCGCCGACCGCCTCTGGTCCCTCGACCCCGACGACGTCAAGAAGCCCGCCGCAGCTTATGACGGCAACTCCACCCCCTTGACCGGTGTCGCCCCATTCAACTACTTCAAAATTCTCAGGCAGGATGCACTCACCGACCAGTTCCGTTACTAAATCCCTGTTGTTAAAGAAATTCTCCCTCGAGTCTCCTTCGAAGCTGTGGGAGCCTTCAGTGGTAGCTCGGTAGCCGCTGAACTTGCGGGCCACCATTTCCCTTCTCCTCCTCTTCTCGATCCGTATCATCCCCTCGAGATGGACCTCCGGGGCAGAAGCCCTGGTGGGAGAACTCCTCGAAAGGGCTCGGGGGACTGAAGGCTCGGCGTCGTAAGGGACGTCGACGGCGAGGGCCACCCAGGCAACTTCTACATCCGTGCCTGCAACAAGAGAAAAGAAAGAAGGAAATCCCGAAAAATCGGGAAAGATTGCGAATAAACCCTCAGAAGCTAAACAAACAAAGCAAGAAGAGGAAGGAACAACAACAATGACAAGAGAAGTTTCGGGACCAACCTAGATTGGCCCGACGTAGGTGGGGAGCTGGTGGAGATGGCGGGGATTGACGCAAAGAATGCCTAGGGTCGAAAAGGGCACCGATGGGTGGCAGAACTCTTAGATAGAAGAAAGGCGCCAATTGGACTCTCCGGCGAAGTGAAGTCCCTGGAGGGAAGGAGTGGGTTTAAATAGGCAACAGGGCCTGGCACAGTCATGACGGCGGATATCCCTAGGCCGACCAATGCCCGCCATGTGTCCCACTCACCATGGCATACGGTTGACTGCTGACAGGGCCATTATTGCGTGGCACTTGGGACAGCACTCCAGCGAAAATTCTGAAAAGTCTCTTCGGATCGCCCCGATTTGAAAAGACTCCGGCATGCGTGCATTAAATGCTAGGATATCTGAGGGCGATCGCGTGCAGAATTCAAGGGAGCAACTTCGATTGTGAAAATTTCTCCATACTTCATTCGAAACTCGAACTCGGAAGTAGGGGGACTGGTGTTGGATATAAAATACCCCCCAGTCGAAGTTTGTATCAGGAGTGACCCTCCCGGGACTCTACCGACGTCCGACCTTGGGCGACATCTTTCCGAACCTCTCCGATAGCCGAGCTTCCGCAATGTTCCCAGGTTCTGCCGATGGATAAACTCCCACAGCTTCTTCCACAAGTGTCGACCGGATTCCTCCGACGGACGAACTCCTGCCGCATCTCCCAGGCTTCTCCAGCGATAAGCTTCTTCGATCGTCTATCAGGCTGCCCCAAGTGCTCTCTGGATTCTACTATCGACCGACCTCCTACAAGGGTCAACCATTCTCCGGACCTCTTCCAGATCTTTTCTAACAGGATTCGATCGACTCCAATCCGAATTTCTTCCAGAACTTCGTCAGCTCGTCAGTGGCCGAACTTTCCCAACAGCAGATCTCCATGACGGACGGACTCCATCCAAGTTTTTACGGCGGTCGACCACCTTCTGGATTTCATCCGAGCTCCTACGAGAGCCAGAATTCAGCCCTGAGCTCCTATTACAGGTACACCTCATCCGAATTCTTACAAGGGCCGAGCTCTAAGCCCCCACCACAAGCGATCTACTCCGAGCTTCTACTACAAGCGATCTACTCCGAGCTACCACTACAAGTGGTCTACTTCAAATTTCTACTATGAGCGGTCCATGTCGGATTTCTACTGTAAGCCTCCACTTAAGCTTCTATTATGAACGAATTCCTTCCGAACTTCTATTGCAGGCAAGCTTCGGTCGAGCTTCCTCAACAAATGATCCCCATCCGAACTTCTACAGGAACCAGACTCTGACCGAACTTCTGTAGTAGACAGATTCCGAACGAACTCCTACGACACACGGGCTCCAGCAGTCGGACCCCTCCAGCGGGTGAACCTCTCCAGTGCCATCCGACATCCACTGTCGGTCGACCTTCTGTCGAATTCTGCATGAAACCAAACTTCATCCACAGAAAGCCCCTGACCGAGCTTCTACAGCAGATGACCTTCACCTGCAGTACTAGTGCCCAAGGCACCCAACGGTAGAAGGCTCGCCAGCGACATCCGAGCTCCTCTTAGACGGAGAGCTACCCCTCTCCACCAGACACCCCAATCGAGCTTCGACCGACGGGCCTAGACTCCCTGGCAGGCCACAGTAATGGCCACGACTCTGCTCTACTTTCTGTAACGGATCTCACGCGACTCCATCATGCTCTGGCAAGTCACAACAACGGACATCACTCCACTCTCCACAACAGGCTCCACGTGGCAGGCCACGGCGATAGCCACGACTCCACTCCACTACTCTTCGTAACAAACTCCTCATGGCCCCGAACGGCCCACTATCAGGCGGTTACAGACGTCACTGTCAATCTGTTACGCCCTCCGCCTATAAAAAGAGGACCCCTAGATACGTTATTCTCTAAGCTTTAATCTCTATCTCAAAATTTTGCTAAAATTTCCGTTCGAGCACTCCATTCTTGTTGAGGCAGAGAACTGACTTGAGCGTCGGAGGGTCTTGCCGAAGCACCCCCAACTCTGGTTTAGACTTTCTTTGCAGGTCCCAACGGTGACCGCGACTCCCTCGACTCCAGCTTCTCCGATGCCGATGGATTTTTGCACCAACATAAACTATTAATTAACTCTCCAATAGTTGTAGATTTTTATTCATTTTGCTTATTAAAGATATTTTATAATTATAGATAAGTTATTTTCAGCATAGGTAAGACACAGAACAAAATCAATTTTTTTAGAAGTTTGACAAGAGATCTAGGGCTACCAGCCATAGAGACGATACTAATAGTCAATTACGACTTACCATCCTAAATGCCTTTCCTCATGGCTAACATGAGAATTTCCATGTTATTTGTCCGATCCATGCTAGATGGCTAAAAATCAATAGATCTCCTCCCCAACATGACTTGGCTCTGATACAAGAATTGACTCAGGCCAACGTGCGTACACATGAAAGCAGTAGTATTGTGTGTGAGTGGGTTGGAGCCACAGCCATAGATGTATGATATTTTGCAAGTCCTAACAGACTTCTCTGATGCAAATCAAGAACCTCGATAACCATGAGGTGGAAGTATCATAGTGCCCAGCAGTAAATTGTCACAGCAGTGTGACCAAGCAGTAAAGACTATGTGCAAACACATAGGAGCAGCAAATGGTTAGACTACATGCGTACACATAGAAGCAGCAAATAGATAAACGAACTATGAGATATACGATACTGCCCGCATGTACCGTATAACTAACAGCATGAAATCCAAAAGTACAAAAGCAAAATAATTTATGATTGAGGAATAAAGGAGATCAAACCTACAGACAATACCTAAACAAATGGTAGATAGACCATAGAAGACAAAGGTAAAGGACTACCAGGTTGGCATATAGAAAAAAGATGAAGGACAAATGATCACTGTCATAGGCGGTCAAGAATAAAAATCAAGTCAAACTATATAGATAGGATGTGTAGGGATCGTTTGCATGAGGATTTAGGATGATTATCTTTTTTTTTTAAGAAAAAACTAGAAGAGAATTGATTGTAGAAGGATTAAAAAGAAATAAAATAATAAAAATTAAATTAAAAATATAAATTAATTTATGAAAGAAAATAATTCAGAGAAATAATCCAAAAATTTTGAATCCACCATACAAATTAGATTTATTTATTTTTATATTGTAATATTAATTCTTGTGATTAAGATATTAGCATAGCTTATCTCTAAGGGGTACGGACTGTATTAGTAGATCACAGCTCATCCTGTTAGAGTATAAACTATCTAAATTTAATTACAAGATATAAGATTTAATCTAACATATCATGATCTATCTCTCCAAAGCACGTACCATATCCAGGGATCACGGCATGTCAATAGAGGGTATAGGTTGTGTAGGTTAGATCGATACCTCAAAAGAAAATAAAAAGATATGAAATAAAAGCATAATTTTATTGCATAAAAATTAAATACAAAAAGAAAATCTGTTTACAGGCTTCATCGTATTCCTGGATTGAAGGAATTTAGCCACGCATCAAGATCTCTAGCTCCATAATCTTCTAATATTTGATCTCTAAAGCTCCTTGATTTTTTTCTCTATGTTTTTCTTATTTTTTTTTTATTTTTTCTCTTCTCTACTCTTATTTCCAGACCTCTTATTTATAGATATATTTTTTTGGTAGGAAAAAGAGTCTTAAAATCTTTAGAATTCGTATAATACCCTTTACATTAATTTTTGACCGTCAGATCGCCTTTGAACCGCCCAGAGCAGCCCAAAATCTGATGTTTCAATTTTTATCAAAGTCAGATGCATTTTTGACCATCTGATCATGCTCCAGATAGAATTCTAGCCATTGGATCACACAAATCTCTCCTTAACAAAATTGGGAACCACCACAGCCGTTGGATCAAGCTCCAGATTTGATCTGGACCATTGATTAGTGCAAAAAGCCTTCCTTTCACTGTAGACCGCGCCTGTGGACTGTGAACTATTCTTGTGGACTGCGCCCTTGATTCTGTGGATCGAGTGGTCGGTCCACCGTGCATCGAAGGTAATTTTCAATATTTTTAAGGATATTTTGGCTTGATTTTTGCTCCAATTTTTGCCTAAAAAATAAAAAAAAATATGCATTAAATTTTTTAAAATTCTTCATTATTTTGGTGCTTAAATTACTCAATTAAATCAACATCTATTTTTCATAAATATACTCTAATTTTATATATTTTTTTAAATTATTTACTTTTGTAAGAAAATCTAATTCATTCATAAAATTAAATTTTTAAGAAGATGTTAGTACTATAAATTATCAAAAATATCTTCAATAAATATAAAAATATACCACTTATCTCACCCCCCAACTTGAACTTTGCTCATCCTTGAGTAAAGAAAGGATTTAGAATTAAGTACCTTTTAACTTAAAATTTTGAATTTTACCAAATAATTTTCAAAAGAGCCATTGATGTTCAGTAGAGCATGAGGGTGAGGTATGTCATTGGAGTATTAATACTAATCAATATGAAAGTTAAGCTAAGAACACTAAATTTTTTCTGAACTTTTTTTAAATTATTTTTACCTTTATCTCCAAATCATTAACCTCATATGGACATGTATATTGTTACTTCTATCCTTCATTTATTGATTCTATTTTTTTTTTTTTTTTAATGTTGTATTGCTATTGAGTGTCTTAACCCCTTAAGCTTTCTATTTGACCCATGTAGCGAGTTTTCAGCCAATGACTCTCAAACCAAATGGCTTTAGGGTATTAGGTATAGAATATCCCTCGGATCTACTTGCTCGAATCAAACAGACTACGAGTTAAAACTAGCTTTACAACAAAGCTTTTTTGTCTTTCATATCTTTTGATGCGAAACTCAATATTTGCTTAGGCAAAGAGACCCGGTTACTCATCATAAAGTACTTAATTTTTTTTTTTTAAATATATGAAGAAACATATAGTTACCCTACACAAGTTCATAAGAAGTAAACTCTTCTTTGATGCTGGTAGAAAAATTTAAAAATACTCAAAAAAAATAGTTTAAATTCTAAACTTAACTCCTTATTGAGTTTTCTTAATATTTGATCCCTCAATATCTCACAAACTCTCTAATTTGTACATAAATTTTTTTTAAAAATGCTTAGTTTAACTCGATTCTTAAGTATAATCAGGTGCTTAAATACTAAATACTTACTTGAGGACTTAAGAAATTCAAAAATTTTTATTATTCTCCCCCTAACTTAATCGACATTATCCTCAATGGAGTAAAAATAAAGGATGCATAAAAAGAGAAAGAAAAGGAGAGATATCACTTGATCCAGAAGTCTTTTCAAAATTAATTCTCTTCCCAACTTAGCCAATATTATCTTCAAATCTCCATAAAGCAAGAATCGATTAACCTAAATAAAATACAAAAGAAAGTAAAAGTAAAAGTTAAAACTGGATTGCCTCCCAAAAAGCGCTAAGTTTTAAGTCTTCAGTCGAACTGAACCTAAGATATGGAATCAATTAGAATAAATTGGCTCATGGAGAACGATGGCCTCCTCCTCAATTTCAGTAGGCAATTCTAAGAATGGTTTCAATCGTTGTCCATTTACTTTAAAAGTAGTATCATTGCTTGGATTTTTGATCTTTACAGCCCCATGAGAGAAAACTTCTTTTACTATATAGGGCCCTGTCCATCTAGATCTAAGTTTTTCAAAAAATAAATATAGCCTAGAGTTATACAAAAGAACTTTTTGATCAGATGTAAAAGTTTTTCTTAGAATTGCTTTATCATGAAATATTTTAGTTTGTTCTTTGTATATTTTAGCATTTTCATATGCCTCATTCCTGATTTCTTCTAGTTCATTTATTTGTAGCTTCCTTTAAAGTCCAGCCTCATCTAGGTCCATGTTCAATTATTTTATAGCCCACATAGCCTTATGTTCTAGTTCAACTGGCAAGTGACATGCTTTACCAAACACAATCCTGTAAGGTGACATTCCTAGAATGGTCTTGAAAGCTGTGCAATAAGCCCAAAGTACATCGATTAGCTTCAACAACCAATCTTTTCTATTGGTATTAATGATCTTTTCCAAGATTTATTTGATTTGACAATTTGAAACTTCTACTTGCCCACTGGTTTGCGGATGATAGGGTGTGGCCAATTTGTGATTGATGTTATATTTTTTCATCAAGGACTCAAAGGATTGATTGCAAAAATATATTCCTTGATCACTTATAATGGCTCTAGGAATACCAAAATGAGAGAAGATGTTTTCCTTAAAAAATTTGAAAACAATTTTGCTATTATTTGATCGACATGGTATAGCTTCTACCTATTTGGACACATAGTCAACCGCCACTAGAATGTACTCATTTCCAAAGGAGTTTGGAAACGGTCTCATAAAATCAATTCCCCACGCATCAAAAGTCTCAACAACTAGGATCGGATTTAATGGCATCATGTCTCTTTTTGTGATTCGTCCTACTTGTTAACATCTAGGACAGCTTTGACAATACTCATGTGCATCTTTCAAAAGGGTGGACCAATAGAATCCACATTGGAGAACCTTTGCAGCAGTCTTCTTGGATCCAAAGTGGCCACCACAGGATTGGTCTGACAAAAGGATAGGATGCTTTTAACCTCATGGTTTGGTACACACCTTCTAATAATTTGGTCAGGACATTACTTAAATAGATATGGATCATCCCAAATAAAATACTTTACTTGGACAAAGAATTTGTGCTTATCTTGAGTAGTCCAGTGAGAAGAAATCCTATCGTGGCTAAATAATTGACAATATCAGCATACCATGGTTCTATAGTCACAGCCATGAGTTATTCATCAGGAAAAGACTCTTTTATTACTGGTTCATTAAAGGGTGCATCTATCAATTAGGACAGATGATCAGCTACTACATTTTCAATTCCTTTCTTATCCCTGATTTCAAAGTTAAATTTCTGAAGAAGTAAAATCCATCGGATTAGGCATGCCTTGGCAACTTTCTTTGTTAAGAGATATCTAATGGTTGAGTGATCAGTGTATATAATGACATGTGAACCAACCAAATAGGATCTAAACTTTTTTAAGGCAAAGACAATAGCCAAGAACTCTTTTTCTATTGTGGAATAATTAAGTTACGCATTATTAAGGGTTCTACTGGTATAGTAAATAACTCGTGGCAGCTAATCGATTCTCTATCCTAAAATAACTCTGATGGCTTGATCTGATGCATCACACATAAGTTCGAAGGGCTGAGTACAGTCAGGTGGGTGAATGATGGGTGTAGATGTCAGTGCTTTTTTAAGACATTCAAATGATTCGTGTCACTCAGGAGTGAAATCAAATTTGATATCTTTAGCTAAAAGATTAGTCAGTGGTCAGGTTATCTTGCTAAAATTCTTGATAAACCTCCTATAAAAATCAGCATGTCTTAAAAATGAGCAGATTTTCTTGATGAATCTAGGTGGTGAAAGATTTACAATCAAATCTACTTTGGCTTTGTCGACTTCAATACCTTTTTTTGAGATAACATGGCCAAGCACTATGCCTTCTTTGACCATGAATTGATATTTTTTCTAATTAAGCACTAAGTGTTTCTCCTTACACCTTTCTAAGACTAGCCTTAAGTGATGTAGGCACTCAAAGAAGGTGGAGTCAAAGATAGAAAAGTCATCCATAAAGATTTTTAGAAATCTCTCGATCATGTCAGAAAAGATACTGACCATGCATCTTTGAAAATGTTGCCCAGCTATGCAACCCAAGAGGGGGGGGGGGTGAATTGAGTTTTTAAAAATTTAAAATTAACTTACAACTATGAGGATTATTTAACAATGAGCAGGATAAATATGGAGAGTAAAATTTATGCAAGGTGTAGAAGTTGGATGCAAGAATACAAGAAGATAAGAAAATTTAAAAGGAGAGCAAGTAAGCACAACACAAATAAAATGATTTATAGTGGTTCGGTGCCAACCTTTCACCTACATTCACTCCCCAAGCTCCTACTTGGGAATTCAAATCCACTAAATCATATTCAAATCAAATACAACGTCAGAACCTCCGACTCTAGGTATTTCAAGCTAGAATACTTATTTTTCGGATACAAGCCAACCCAATATAATCTGATTCAAGGTTCGGATCAATCTTTTCATGTCTTGAAACCCTTCCAAAACAAAAATTCAACTCAAAAATAGAGTATAACAGTTAATCACACAAAAATACAGATGTAGCTCCTTTAATGAGTGAATAAAACTTTAAATACACTTTACACAAAGAGAAACAAGCTTTTTTGATTTTCCTCAAGGTGGTTGAAGACTTGAATGAGCTCTTGAGGGGTCGGTGAACTTGAAATATAAGCTTCTTTAACTTCAAGAGGGCTCTTGCTTGGGGTTGAAAATGAATGCTTGAAGAACCTTTTCAAAACCTGTTGATTCCTTCCTTTAAGTGTCTTTTATAACTTCAAATGATGGTGGAGAGTAATTTGGGCTGAAATAGAGTCGTTAGAGCATATTAAATGGGCATTAAATGTAGCCAAAATGAGCTAAAAATTAGTCGTTGCAGAATTTTTTCGTCACAAGGGTCAACTCATAGGGTCGACTCATGCTCATGAGTTGACTCATGGGGTCGACTTCTGTGGCATAGAACAAAAAATGACTGTTCTGTAATTTTGTCCTACACAGTAGCAGAGGTCGACTCATAGGGTCGACTCATGCTCAGGGGTCGACTTATGGGGTCGACTCACAGAGTGTGCCAGTCAAAGAATTCAGCGTGCCGTTCAGTCTCTTTTGCCATGAGTCGACTCATGGGGTCGACTCAAATATATAAACATGATTTTTTTTTAAATATATATTTAAAAATATTAAAATTACCTCCAATAGATTACAAATCTTGTGTTCTTGCTCTTGAGGCTTCCGAATCAGAACTTAATAAAATTACGATTTTGCCCCTGAAATACAATAAATCTTTTTTCAAGCCAAAATCATTAGTAACCCCCTCAAATGCTTTGTAATCATCAAAATCAATTCAAGGAGCAACAATCTCTCTCCTTTTTATGATGACAAAATACTTGAGCAAAAGCATATATAAAGCATTGAACATGAATTTCAAATTTATGAAGATGCATCACTTCAATATCATAGTCAAGTATTTGAACTAAATGCATCATAAGCAGTTTGAAGATCAATTTAAAATTTGCTTATAAGTTTATTTGCTTTGAAAATTAGATAAAAAAGGAGCTGATGATTTTGATTCTTTGACACATTTGCTTAACAATTTTGCTTATTACTAATTTCTTTATTGCTTATTGCTCATTTCTTTATTGCTTATTGCTCAAATTTGATTTTGATTCTCTACTCCCCCTTTTTGACAGCATCAATTAAGATTCTTTACTCTTCCTTTTAAGGGATCTTGAAAGGATAAATTTTCTTTACTCCCCCTTTTTGATAGCATCAATTAAGATCTTAAGAGATTTTAAGGATAGAGAAAAGAAAAGAAAGATGACAAAAAGGATATATTTTTTTTACTCCCCCTTTTTGATACCATATTTCTCTACTCCCTCTCAATATGGAAAACATAAAGGATATATTAATTTGCTCATCTAGAAGATATTGTAATTCATAGTATTTCTCAGCACTAATGAGTTATTTTTCATATCTCATAATTAAAATAATTCAATTTGATCACATTCATAGACATTCATTGAAAATCAAAGCACATATATATATATATATATTTATTTATTTATTCAAAAGTGACTGAATACAAAAGGTATCCCAATACACATGAGTCAACTCAAAATACAAAAGTCATGGATAGAAACTATCCAAGAGTTAATTAGCTAACAAATACAAGGCCCATAAGATAGATCCTAGACATAGGAGACAAACTAATCTAGATCTAATAGATGTCATGGCTAGAGGGATCAGAATCTGAAGAATCAGAGATAGGGTGAGGAGATGTAGGATCAAGTCCACGAGCATGGCCTCGACAACGTCTACCTCGGCCACAGATAGAGGTACCAGCATGAGTAGAGGGGTGAGAGGATCTTGGAGCCTGAGAAGCTACGGACTGTGCTATAAGAGAAAGTCTGATGGTGTCCAAAAGATCCAAGGCTCTCGACACAGACTGCATCAGGGCACTGAATTGAGTAGAAGTATTCTCACTGGAGCCCCTGATCTCTCTCCTCAAGAAGTCAAAGCCACTCTTTAAAACTTCTTGAAGTCTAGCCACCTCTGCAGATAGGTCTGAGACCTCTGTGATATCCCATGCAGCTGGGGATGGGCTAAAGCTAATACTTGCCCCTGCAAGTCTAATACTCTGCCTGTCAATCTCAAAATACATCCCTCAAGCTGCTCAATGCGTACCGACTGATCAGTAAGCATCTGGAAAATAGTAGAAATATGAGGGATCAGAGTTTGGTTTGAGTCACCCTAGGATGTTGATCTCTGAGCAAATACTGAAGTGGCAAACTGCTGAGATAGAATGGAGGCAACATGCTGGGACATCATCTCAATCTGATCATCTGCTAGTCTAAACTCTGAAGGATGTGCCCTGCTCTCTGACTATGAAACTGAAGTATGCCTCCTCACAGACTCTGAAGGACCAGCCTCATGATCAGATATGAACTGAATATCGGGGATGCTCTATGATCACGAAGAGGTGAAGATGGTCCCTCCTTCTCTGCTCTATCCTCTGCTCTCTCCTCAACACCCTTTGTCCAACCGCCATCAGTCTTAGAAAAATCCATGTGATGCAGTGTGTGGCAGTTGATGGTGTCGGAATGGGATAGTCTAGCAACTACCTCCCCCTCAAAACTGACTCCGAACCTTCTAAAAACTAAGGTGACTGCCATACCAAAAGGCAAGTGAGCCTTGGACCTGTTCAAGGTCTCTCTCATGGCCTCAAACATCAATGCAGGAAGGTTCAGGGGGGTTTGGGTGATCACATGGTACATAATGCAAATATTCCTACCAGATAGAAGGTCGTGTCTACCACTTCTAGGGACAAACAGTTTGGTTACCAAGTGATGTAACAGCTTCATCTCAACAGAAAGAATTTTTGCTTCCAATTTATTTAGACTTCCAGTATAAGTTCTCTCTAAGATAACATTAATTCCTTCTTCTTTAATAGGGAGCTCCATATTGGTATAGCTTTCACAAGGCAAATGCAGTATCTATCCCAAATGTACTGGATCAAGAATAACATCAATACCCTTTACTGTAGATTTCACTGTTCCATTGCTATAGCTCAAATTTAAGTAAAATTTTCTGACTAGATCGACATAAGTATTTTTCTTAAAAGAGCCGTAAAATTCCCATCCTTGATACTACTTAATCTTCGATCCAATAGTGAACCCTTCTTTTTCAAAAAAACTTGAAATCAATATTTTTTTTGGGTTTCACTTTCTGACCAGAGAGAGGTACCTTGCTTGGGCTGATGGGGACTGAGTGAAGGCTGAAGCAGGACCTGGAGCAAGGATTGGAGCAGGAGAGGGCTCGACTGTTAATCTCTTTCTGTGCACACTCTCTTCCAACCCACGAATAAATTTTCTCCTCTGTGAAAGCTTCATTTTGGGAGCCATTTGCACAAGGACTTGCACAGAGCTTTGAAGACTAAATGTGAGGGAGAGAAAAAAGATTTAGTGGAAAGGCAAAGATTTTGAAGAGGTGATGTGCCAATTTGGAGAAGACGGATAGAGTCTAGGGCAAGCTCTAACCACCCCAAATGAAGAAGGAAGAGGAGAGGAACTTGGTTCCTAAATGGACGATTTGAAGAGTGAAAATCGGTGGGAGGAGATATTTGAGAGAAATCTTTGGTTTGAGGGAGAAGAGATGGAGAGCTTTTGGTTCGATGGGAGGAAGAAGATGAAGGGCTGAGTCGGCTCAAGAAAAAATTCTCAATAAGAAGAAAGCGCCCAAAGAATTTTGACAAAATTGCAAGTTTATCCTAGGGTCGACCCTGGGGGTCGACTCATGGCACAGAAAAATTCAAAAGAATGATGGGATAATTTTGAAAAAATTTGAAACTCTGAGAGAAGGATGTTTACCTAAATATTGATCATGTGAATGATAGTTTTAAGCTTTTGAGCTCTTAAGAAAAATAAGAATTGAGCTTAATAGATTTGGTTCAATGAATTTTTGGTATTAAGAATTTGGAATCAGAGAGATACTTAAGTCGATGGACCAAGGATTCCTAGTTCTCTCCTAATTTCACAAAATCTATCTTCACTTAAGGCCTTGGTAAAGATGTCAGCCAATTATTTTTTAATACAAATAAAATCAAGAATTATATCTTTATTTTGGACATGTTCTCTTATGAAATGATGTCTAATTTTAATATGTTTTGATCTAGAATGCTGAATTGGATTTTTAGTTAGATTTATAGCACTGGTGTTATCACATCTTATGAGAGTTTCATTGAGTTTGATGCCAAAGTCTTCAAGTTGTTGCTTAATCTATAAGATTTGAGCACAACAACTTCCGGCTGCAATGTATTCGGCCTCGATCGTAGATAGTGCTACTGAGTTTTGCTTCTTGCTAAACCAAGAGATTAAGTTAACTCCAAGAAATTGACAAGTTTTACTAGTACTTTTTTTATCTAATCTACATCCAGTAAAATCGACATCTGAATATCCTATCAAGTCAATTGATGAGTCCTTAGAATACTATAGTCCTAGAGTTTGTATACCATTTAAATATCTAAAGATTCTTTTAACTGCATTCAAGTGAGATTCTTTTGGATTTGATTGAAAGCGAGCACAAAGATAAATACTAAATATAATATCTGGTCTACTAGCAGTTAAATATAATAGAGAACCATTCATGCCTCTATAAAATTTTAAGTCTACTTTTTTACCTCCTTCATTCTTGTCAAGCTTACATGATGGGCTCATGGGTGTACCAATTGCTTTGGAGTTCTCCATTCCAAATCTTTTGAGTAGTTCTCTTGTGTATTTGCTTTGGGTGATAGAGATTTCTTTCTTTATTTGTTTGATTTGGAGTTCGAGGAAGAATATAAGTTCTCCCATCATGCTCATCTCAAACTCCTCCTGCATGAGCTTAGCAAAATCTTGACAAAGAGTTTCATTAGTAGACCCAAAAATAATGTCATCAATATATATTTGTATAACTAATATATCATTTTGATTTCTTTTAATGAAAAGGGTTGTGTCTATATTTTCTCTTGAAAAATTATTATTTAGCAAAAATTTGCTTAGCCTTTCATACCAAGCCCTAGGTGCTTGTTTCAAACTATATAATACTTTATTTAATTTAAAAACATGATTGAAAAAAGCAAGATTTTCAAAATCTGGAGGTTGTTCTACATAAACTTCTTCAGCAATATATCCATTTAGAAAAGTACTTTTGACATCCATTTGGAATAACTTAAAATTCATAAAGCAAGTATATGCAAGTAGAAGTCTAATTACTTCTAATCTAGCAACAAGTGCAAAGGTCTCATGAAAATCAATTCTTTCTTCTTGATTATAACCTTTTGCAGCTAATCTCGTTTTATTTCTTATCACATTTCTATGTTCATCCAATTTATTCCTGTATACCCATTTTGTACCAATTATTGAATAATTTTTAGGTCTTGAAACTAAAGTCCATACATTATTTCTTTCAAATTGATTAAGTTCTTCTTGTATTATATTTATCTAATTATAATCTTTTTCAGCTTCATCTATGGTTTTAAGTTCAAGATGAGAGACAAAAGTAAAATGATTGAATGCATCTCTAAGTGAAGAGCGAGTTCTTACACTATGTGTAGGATCACCAATGATTAGTTCCTTGGGGTGATTGTGATCATACCTCCATTCTTTGGGTAGATTATTTGTACCTAGAGGTTGTTCTTGTTGTTCTTCACCTTCCTCATCCTATTTATCTTCATGCTCTTCATCATCTTGAATGGTTGAGTCTTTTAGAGTGATCTCCTTCATCCCTTCAATAAGAGGATCTGCATCATCAATACCTTCATTCTTCCTTGAAGGAAGATCATTAGTTTCATCAAAAACAACATGTATTGACTCCTCTACTATTTAAGTTTTTTTGTTGAAAACTCTAAAAGCTTTGCTAGAAGAGGAGTAACCAAGAAAAATTACTTCATCGGATTTAGCATCAAATTTTTCTAATCTTTCTTTACCATTGTTCAAAACAAAACATCGACAATCAAAAATATAAAAATATGCAATGTTTAATTTTCTTTCTTTCCAAAGCTCAGAAGGGGTTTTCTTTAAAATTGGTCTAATTAAAACACGGTTTAATATGTAACATACCGTATTAATTGCTTTCATCCAAAAATATCTTGGAAGGTTGCTTTCACATAGCATAGTATGGGCTATTTTTTCAAGAGTTCTATTTTTTTTTCTACTATCCTATTTTATTAAGGTGTCCTAGGTGCTGAAAAGTTATGGTCAATACCTTTTTCATCACAAAACTTTTCAAAATCTTGATTTTCAAATTTGGTTCCATGATCACTTCGAATATTTTGAATTGAAAAACTATTTTCATTTGTGACTTTTTGATAAAATTTTAAGAAAATATGAAAAGTTTCATCCTTATGTGCTAAGAAGAAGACCCATGTAAAATGAGAGAAATCATCAATAATCACAAAATCATATCATTTTCTACCTAGACTAATAGTTCTAGTGGGTCTAAATAAATCCATGTGCAATAGTTCTAATGGCCTAAAAATTGAAATAATATTTTTAGATTTGAATGAGACTCGTGTTTGTTTACCCATTTGGCATGCATCACAAATTCTATCTTTTTCAAAATTTAATTTGGGTAAGCCGATAACCAATTTCTTTTTAATATATTTTGAAAGTGAATGCATATTAATATGTACAAGCCTATGATGCCAAAGCCAACTAGTCTCATTAATCATCGCATTCAAGGCTACTAGGCATTGTATATTTATTTTGAAAAGATAATTCAAATCTACCATATAAACATTACCATGTCTATGCCCAACAAATTTAATACCTTCATTAATAGGACTAGTTACTATGCAAACTGAAGATTCAAAAATAACTTTGTATCTTTTATCACAAAATTGACTGATGCTTAATAAATTATATTTTAAACTATCTACTAATAAAATATTTTTAATATACTTGGAGGGAGTGATATCAATGTTACCTATACCGATGATCTTTCCTTTGCCATTGTCTCCAAAGGTGACCATCCCTCCATTTTTAGTATCAAGTGTGATGAATTAGGATTCATCACCAGTCATGTGTCTTGAGCACCCGCTATTAAGATACCATCTCTGGTTTGCTCTTTGGGATGCAAGACACACTTATACACAAGAATCAAGTTTTGACTTTAGGTATCCAAGTTTTCTTGAATTCTTTTAGGTTAGTCATAATGATTCCTTTTGGAACCCATATTTTCTTTACATTGAAATTTTCAGATTTGTTGAAAAAATATGAATAAGATTTGTATCCTATTTTATCACATTTAAAGCAAGTTATATTTGAAAACTTGTTGTATGATGAGTTTACAAAGATGTTTTTTCTAAGTTTTTGTTTCTTTAAAGGGTTATGTCCAAGACTGGCTTTATTATAAATGGTCTTTTGATTATCAAGTATCATGTGAAATTTATTTGAACTTAAAGTGAACTTTTCAACCATTGATTTTAACTTAGCAATCTCATTTTTTAAGTTCAGATTTTTTTGAGACAGGATTGATTTTTCATTTGAAATACTCTCATTTTCTTTTAGTAAAGATTGATTCTTTGATTTTAATTCTTTGTTCTTTACCCTTGTCTTCTTTAGTTCATCAATTAGGTCATAAAATGCTTCATGAAGTTCTTCAAAGGTAAAGTCAATAGGAGTTTCAGTATTTACCTCATTTTCATATGCCATAAGGCACAAGTTGGCTTGTTCATTTGAGTCTTCTCCTTCGAAACTTGACTCATCACTTTCGCTCCATGTAGCCATCATGGCCTTCTTCTTGTACTTTTTGAGATCCTTCTTCAGTTATGGACATTCAGACTTAAAGTGTCCCGATTTCTTACATTTATAACAAATAAGGGGTTGTTCCTTATCCTTCTCTTTGTTATGTTCTCCTTTTGTAGGTGGCCTCTTCCTCATTCCTTGTCTTCTTTTCTTCAAGAACTTCTTAAACTTTCTAGTAATGAGGGCCATTTCTTCATTCTACTCTTTATTTTCTGTATCATCGGATTCTTGATCAGATTGAGCAGTGGATTTGAGGGTGATTATCCTCTTCTTTTTGACATCTTCTTCTTGGTGTTGTTTCATGCTTAGTTCATGAGTCATCAGTGATCCTAGAAGCTCCTCCAAGGGTAAGATATTCAGATCTTTGGTTTCTTGGATTGTGGTTATTTTGGCCTTTTAAGTCCTTGGTAAAGACCTAAGAATCTTTCTTACGAGATCACTGTTAGAATAAGACAGATTAAGACTTTTTAGATTATTAATAATATCAGTAAAATGAGTAAACATCTCAGTTATTGATTCATCATGCTTCATTTTAAAATGTTCATATTTATGCACAAGCATGTTGATTTTTGATTCCTTCACTTGATTAGTTCCTTCATAAGTTACTTCTAATCTATCCCATATTTTCTTAGCTGACATGCATGTTGAAATATGATTAAATTCATTAGCATCTAGAGTATAATACAAAATATTCATGACTTTAGCATTTAGTTGAGCCATTTTCTTATCAACCTCATCTCATTCTTTTTCGAATTTGGTTGATTCCACACCATCAATTATTTTAGTGGGTGTGTGTGGTCTATTTACTATGATACCCCACATATCATAGTCAAGTGCTTGAATAAAGATTTTCATCCGAGCTTTCCAATAGGTATAATTTGACCCATTGAAAAGTGAAGGTCAGTTTGTGGACTGCCCCTCGGCCAATGAAGTGCCAACTTGAGTTGCCATAGATCTTTAGCTCTTTGATAGTTAAATCAAAGTAGGGCTAGAGCACCGAGCTCTGATACCACTTGTTGGCCAGCTATGCAACCCAAGAGGGGGGGGGGTGAATTGGATTTTTAAAAATTTAAAATTAACTTACAACTATGAGGATTATTTAACAATGAGCAGGATAAATATTGAGAGTAAAATTTATGCAAGGTGTAGAAGTTGGATGCAAGAATGCAAGAAGATAAAGAAATTTAAAAGGAGAGCAAGTAAGCACAACACAAACAAAAAGATTTATAGTGGTTCGGTGCCAACCTTGCACCTACATCTACTTTCCAAGCTCCTACTTAAGAATTCAAATCCACTAAACTGTATTCAAATCAAATACAATGTCGGAACTGACTCTAGCTATTCCAAGCTAGAATACTTATTTCTCGGGGATAAGCTAACCTAATACAATCCGATTCAAGGTTTAGATCAACCTTTCCATATTTTGGAACCCTTCCAAAACAAAAATTCAACTCAAAAATAGAGTATAACAGTTAATCACACGAAAATACAGATGTAGCTCCTTTAATGAGCGAACAAAGCTTTAAATGTGGAAAAAATTTAGTGCAGGGGTAAAATAATAATTTTAAAACTTTTTCAAAATCACTATTTTATAGTAAAAATTATTAATTAATCTAATTAATTAATAAGAATTTGCCCTACACTAGGATCTAAATATGATATATAGCATGCATGTATTTAAATTTGAAATTCAAATTTGAACAGTAAATACTTTACTGTAATGTGTTCAGAACACAATACCTTTGTACGGGTAGTAGATCGCTACAATCTGATCACCATCGGGAGAGTCTGATCGTCTTATCCACATGAGAGGATAAAAATGAGTAATTACACATTTGAATTCAAATCAAATTTTGAATTCAAATGAAAACCAATTTATCCCTATCCACAAGGGCGTGAGAAGAGGAGGGCGTGGCTTAATTTGTGCATGAGTGATTTCATAAGAAACATTTTCTCGTGTAATAAATGGGGTGCTAAAAGAGGATAAGGTCAAGGACTAAGATTGGTTGCTCATTCAAATTCAAACTTTATTTTGAATTTGAATGGCCAACCAATCATCCTTATCCACTCATTTATGCATTAAAGTAGGGCATGAGGAGGGCTTTGTGTGAGGAAAAATTCATGAGAACTTCCTTCTCGTGAATTCAAATGGGCGCAGTGGAAGTGAGGTGGCACAGGGAGAATGGGTCAAGGTGGTTTCATTATTTAAACCAATGTAATTGAACCAAATAAGTTAGGCCCAATTAGACTAATTTAAACCCAACTTAATTAGGCTTAATTAGGCTCATTAAAATCCTAATCAAATCAGGAATTGATTAAGCCCAACCCCTGATCAAATCAGGGACCAAACCATCTCGACGATTAGGTCAACTCTTAACCTAATCGGGTCAAACTCAACTGAATCCAATTCAATTGGACTTGATCCAAAAATAATTACTCAATCAAATTAAGTTAATTAGTGATCAAATTACTAATTAAACCTCTCATAAATATTGAGTCCAAATCCAATGGATAATCGGGCATCAAAATTCATCGATATGTAACCCTGATCGAAGAGTCCCAAACCAGTGGGACTCTTGACCCTGGTACCCAAAATGTGTGAGACTCATGATCAGAGAATCCTGATTCTCGATCATAGAGTCTCAGACACGTAGGACTCATAGTCCATGAGCATTAGGACTGTTCATCAGCCATCAGATCAGATAGGAACCTTTAATGTGTGTGACCCTACAAGTTCGAACCTAAGCCGGTAGCACAGGAACCAATTCCTGTACTAATCGAAGTGACCATCTAGCAATGGTACCCTACAACTGGATAGGTTGAATAGTCACAATCGCAACACTCAGAACCTACGTAAATATGGTTACTATATAATTCATCCTTTTGACCTCTGTGTTTAGGATGACTAAAGGTTAAACTATCCACTCTGATTAGATCATCCGAATCGTGCTCAACTCAAACAGTCCTGTGACTCCTCACAAAGACTACCCTGGTCAAAGTTTTGCTAAATTAAAACATGACTGTACACAGCTCCTAAACTGGAGTGGTCAATCCCATCTTGACACACGCACCGACAAGTCAAGTACTTGACTACACCCAGCAGCCTTCCATCACTGAATTAGAAATTCAGATAGTCCAGTGCCTAAGTGCAGTGAGTTGCTTGCAAGTCACCATGGCGGTCTCTGGTCGGAGGGATATTTATACCCATATTCCATGAGAGCAAATCTTGACAGTAGAAATAGCTTCGGAGTCGGTCACGTTCAGTGCAGATGTAGCCTTACATCTCGCCTGTATGCCATACCAGTGTCTCCACAGTCATTGGTTAAGAGGACAACCAACCTATATGGCACACCACGACCTATGCTTGATAAACATTGTTGTCCTTGGTAACAACGTATCATTTGATCGCGAACATGTTTAAGGACTAAATAACAAATCCTCCTTTGTCGAGTCTAAATAGTCCTAAGGACTTCACTACAACATAGGAGTTCATTAGAAGATGATAATTTGTGATGAAAAATATCAAAATAATTTTTATTTATTTATAATTTATGTATATATACAAAAATGAGCACAACCGTCAACAGGCTGACGATTGGCTTTGGGACACTATTCCCAACAATCTCTCACTTGGCCTAAAGCCAATCGGTGCAGTATCTAATACCCATCTTCGACTTGTAGTCGTCGAACTCCTTCACCGTAATGGCTTTAGTGAATGGGTCGGCCAGGTTCTCCTTTCCGTCGATCTTTTGAAGGTCGACGTCACCTCGATCCATAATTTTCTAGATGAGATGGTAGCAACGCAGAATATGCTTCATCCGCTGGTGTGCCTTGGGTTCCTTCGCCTGAGCAATGGCTCCAAAGCTATCACAGTAGAGCAGAACTAGACCAACAAGGGAGGGTGCTACTCCGAGCTCGATGATGAATTTTCTCAATCACACCGCTTCTTTGGCAGCATCTGATGCAGCGACATACTCCACCTCGCAAACTGAATCAGCCACTGTGTGTTGCTTGGAACTCTTCCAGCAGATAGCTCCACCATTAAGGGTAAAAATAAATCCCGACACACTTTTGCTGTCATCGTGATCAGACTGGAAACTAGAGTCTGTAAACCCTATAAGTCTCAAGTCTGATTCACCATAAACAAGCCACTGGTTCTTAGTATTTCTTAAATACTTTAGGATGGTTTTAACAACCTTCTAGTGATTCTCCCCTGGATCAGATTGGTATCTACTCACTACCCCTAGTGAGTATGCCACATCTGGTCGTGTACATGTCATGGCGTACATGATAGATCCCACTGCCGAAGCATATGGAATCCTACCCATACGCTCTCTCTCTTGAGGTGTTGTCGGACAATCCCTCTTCGAGAGAGAAATTTCATGGCCTATCGGTAGATAGTCTTTCTTGAAATTCTTCGTGCTAAACCTCTTCAGCATAGTATCTATGTATGTAGACTGGGATAAACCAAGCAACCTTTTAGATCTATCCCTATAGATCCTCATCCCTAGGATATAGGAAGCTTCTCCCAGATCCTTCACGTAGAACTGTGACGACAGCCAAATCTTTATTCTCTGTAATGCAGGGATATCATTCCCCATTAAGAGAATGTCATCCACATACAATACAAGAAATACTACTATTGGACCATTAGCCCACTTATAAATGTAGGGCTCTTCTCCATTCTTAATGAAGCCATACATCTTGATCGTCCTATCAAAATGTATGTTCCAACTCCGAAATGCCTGCTTAAGTCCATAAATGGACCTCTGTAGTCCACACACCTTAGACTCATCTGTGGATGTGAATCCTTCAGGTTGTATCATATACACCTCTTCATCCAGCTCTCCGTTTAGGAAAGCTGTCTTCACATCCATCTGCCAGATTTCATAATTCAGATGGGCAGCTATCGCAAGCATAATCCGAATGGATTTGAGCATTGCCACAGGAGAAAATATCTCGTCATAGTCTATACCATAATGTTGACGATATCCCTTGGCAACCAGATGGGCTTTGTAGGTTTCCACCTTTCCGTCTGCACCCCTCTTCCTCTTGAAGACCCACTTACACCCTATGGGTTTTACTCCTTCAGATGGGTCAACCAATGTCCACACATCGTTGACCTTCATGGACTCCATTTCGAATTTCATGGCCTCTAGCCATTTCTCAGAGTCGGGTCTCTGCATTGCATCCATGTAGGTGATCGGATCCTCATCATTTTCATCAAGTTTGATAGGATCGTCATCCCAGACCAAGAAACCATAGTATCTGTCCGGTTGACGTGGTACTCTACCAGATCGCCTTAAGGGTGCTTGAAAATGGGCTCCAGATCTGATCTAATCAAATCCGATTCAGGTTTAGCAACTTGCATCGGATTTTCCACCTATCGAATTTCGTCAAGTTTGACCTTAGAGGCAACAGTCTCTTCAACAAGGAACTTTCTTTTCAAAAAGATTGCCTTAAGGCTGACAAACACTTTTTGCTCATCAGCTAGGTAGAAGTAATATCTTTTGATCTCTTTTGGGTACCCTATAAAATTACACTTGTCAGACCTAGGTCCAAGCTTGTCCATAATTAAACGTTTAACACCCCCAAACCCTAAGGTGCAAGAGTACTGGCTTATGTCCTATCCATATCTCATATGGCATTTTGGTTACAGACTTACTCGAAACCCTATTTAGAAGGTAACAAGCCGATTCGAGTGCATATCCCGAAAGGAAGATCGACAGACTAGCAAACCCCATTGTGAATCGAACCATGTCCAACAAGGTCCGATTCCTCCTTTCAGATACACCATTATTCTGTGGTGTTCCAGGAGGAGTCCATTGAGAGAGAATCTCATTCTCCCCAAGATATGTCAGAAACTCATTGGAAAGGTATTCACCTCCTCGATCAAATTGAAGAGTTTTAATACATTTTCCAGTTTATTTTTCTACCTCATTTCAAAATAGTTTGAATATTTCAAATGACTCCGACTTATGCTTCATTAAATAGACATACCCATACCTCGATAGATCGTCTGTGAAGGTTATGAAGTAGAAATATCCACCTCTTGCACTTGAGCTCATGGGTCCACATACATTAGAATGTACCAGACCCAAGAGTTCACTAGCTCGCTCACCTTTTCCAGTAAAAGGTGACTTGGTCATTTTACCAAGAAGACAGGACTCACAGGTTGGAAGTGATTCACAATCACCTACTTCAAGAATTCTTTCTTGAGCTAACTTGTTTATCCTGTTCTTATTGATATGACCTAGCCTACAGTGCCAAAGATAGACATCTGACACATTATCTATTTTAGGGTGTTTACCAAAGGTTTGAACCACATTAACAGGTTGTGATAGAAAGTAAATTCCATTATTAAGTTGTCCAACAAACATTGTAACACCATTCAAAATGATATTGCAAACATTTTTTTTTATTAAAAATTGATAACCGTTCATGGCCAAAAGGCCTACAGAAATAATATTTAATAAAAAGCTTGGACAATAGTGACATTCACTCAAAATTATTTTTCGAGAATTGATTACAAGGTTCATGATTCCTAATGCTAGAACTGGAACTTTGCTTCCATCTTCAACGTTCAGGAATCTCTCGCCTTCATCAAATCTCCTACTGACCTGCAGACCCTGCATCGAATTGCAAATATGATAAGGGCTTTCGGTATCCAATACCCAGGCAGTAGTATCACAAATGGAAAAGTTGCAAGGTGTTATCATATAAGTACCTTGCTTCTTCTTCGGCCTGTTCGGATCCAGTGAGGCAATGTATAGAGGATAGTTTCTCTTCCAGTGCCCCTGCTTCTTGCAAAAGAAGCACTCCTCCTGGCTCTGGTCGGGCTTGCGCTTCTTGGTCTGACCCTGTGCAGACATCCCAGCATGCGGCTGCACCTTCTTATTCTTCTTGTTCTTCTTCACTTTCTTAAAGGGTCGACGACTAGAAGAAGACCCTCCCACAATATTTACCGACTCCTTATGGAGCTGGTGGTCCTTCTCAAAGTTCTGCAGCAACCCCAACAAGCCGTGATAGTTCACTGCAGGCTTTGTCATTCAAAAATGAGTAAGGAAGGGAAGGTAGGACTTGGACAGAGAATTAAGGATCCCATCCTTACCGAGCTGCTCGTGCAAGGAAAAACCCAGTTTACTTAGGTGCTCAATCATTTCGATCATGTACAGTACATGATCAGTGACTGAGGCTCCATCCCTCATCCGAGCATTAAAAATGGCACAACTAGTTTTGTGCCTTTCAACGTCGTCAGGCGTGCCAAAAGAGTCGTTCAACATTTGAAGCATCTCCTGTGGCTGGGCATTCTCGAACCTGTGACTGAACTCATCATTCATTGCCGCCAGCATTATGCACCGAACGTTGGTGCGGTCGTTGAGCCACTTCTGGTAAGTGTCTCGGACCGTCCCTCTAGCATTCAGGGCTGGCTCCTCAGGTGCCAGATCTGTTACTACATAAAGGATCTGCTCATGCTCAAGGATGATTTTTAATTTTCGATACCAGCTATCGAAATTAGGTCCCATGAGCTTGTCATTATCTAATAATGATCGGAGCGACAGGATAGTGGCCATAGCTGCATAAAGAAAAACCAGACCTATATTAGTACATAAATTATTAATACTAAAGACTTGGACTTTAGTCTAAAGTTTCTCCCAGTATTTTTATGAATTGGTAGCCTCAACCTCCAATTCGAGAAATTACTTTAATTCCTTAGTGGGTACTAGAATCCACACAGACTACACACGAGCCCAACTTTGGTTGGTCAACCCATGTGCATCTGTGGGTAGGTTCATAACCAATTGTTTCTCTAAACAACTTCTAGTAATTAATTTTGCCCCAGAACCTAATTAGTAGGCTTTGGCCTCCACTGAAAAAATCTGGTTAGGTCCAATATTAACATGATTTGATTTGATGAATCAGACCAATAAATGATCAAGCTCGACTTTGGTTGGCCAACCTAACCACCATCAGAAAGACTCAAACCAAATTATCATACTATGAATGATAATTCCATTAGTCAATAAGCACCAGGCCTTTAAGCCTCCAATGATTATTAAACTAATGGACTCATTATCACTCACTTAATGGGAGGCTATGACTTAGTTATCAATATAACTTAATCATTTTTAGGACCTAATAATTTTTGAGGATTTTATTAAAGAATAGATGAGAAGATAAATTACCAGCCAATTTCAATCCTCCCACTGACTTCACCAAGTCAGATTAAAAAGGATTTAATTAAGCTAGCATTAGGAGCACCTAAATCAGTCAAACTAATTTACCAAATGACATGGGTGAGCCCTAATCACCAAGTGATCTAATCAAAACCTAATTCACCAGGTTGGCCAGGTAAGTGAGATCAGTGGTGGGGATAAGCCATTAACTCATCAGAGATCGAATCACTGCGAGTAGCTCCCACTTAAAAACCACTGGTCAAACTGCCAAACTTACCTTAGACACCAATCGGTTCATTAGTTTTAATTTGATCAACTTAGTAAATAGGATTCCACCGTGTAGCCATGAATTAAGTCCATCTTGATCTAGTTAAAGACATGGACCCATTCAACTACAACAATTAGAGTTGAGTCTAGAGTATCCTTGACCTAATCTAATTCAACTTTTGATTAGATTTGACCAGTTACTCTAATTTAGTCCATTTCTTTAAGCTAACCTTAGGTCTAACCCAATTATGGACCTAATCTATCTAACCCATTGACCCACAAGTTTATGCAATTGTCTTAGGTCTTAATTCATAATTCTAGACCTACTAGACAACACTTAATTTTTTTAATTAAGTATTTGGGCTGATGGGTCAGGGTTTGGCATTTCAAAAATAATTTTTAAATTTGAAAGGTTTTATTTTCTTTTCACCAAATATGTTGACTCATTATACAAATAGATCAGCACATTTTATAAATAGCAATCCTATTGCTAATTACATAATAGAAAATAACTCAATCAAAATAAATCATGAATATTTCTTTCGCTACTTCATCTGCATGGGATATAATTGGATCGGCACCTCTACCGCCATAGGAGACCCCATCGAATGGGAAGAGAGGGCCTTTAAACCCTACTTTTCTCCTATGACCAGATGGCCATGGCAACCAACCCAATTCGATTACTTGCTACTTGGATCAAGTATATCTAAATATACCAATTTCAAAATTTAAATTTCAAATTTTAAAATTTAAATTTTGAATTTCAAATTTCAAACAAATTTCAAATTTCAAATTTTGAATTTCAAATTTTGAATTTTAAATTTTGAATTTTAAATTTTGAATTTCAAATTTAAAATTTCAACCAAATTTCAAATTTCACATTTAAACTTTTAGATTATAACTTAATCTACGCATGCAAATATATATATCATATCTAAGAACCCGCTCTGATACTATTTGTGAAGAAAATTTAGTGCAGTGGTAAAATGGTAATTTTGAAACTTTTTTAAAATCACTATTTTACACAAAAATTATTAATTAATCTAATTAATTAATAAAAATTTATCCTATACTAGGATCTAAATATGATATATAGCATGCATGTATTTAAATTTGAAATTTGAATTTGAACAGTAAATACTTTACTGTAATGTGTTCAGAACACAATATCTTTGTGCGGGTAGTAGATCGCTGCAATCTGATCACCGTCGGGAGAGTCTGATTGTCTTATCCACGTGAGAGGATAAAAATGAGTAATTATATATTTGAATTCAAATCAAATTTTAAATTCAAATGGAAATCAATTTATCCCTATCCACTAAGGGCGTGAGAAGAGGAGGGCATGGCTTAATTTGTGCGTGAGTGATTTCATGAGAAATATTTTCTCATTTAATAAATGAGGTGCTAAAAGAGGATAAGGTTAAGGTGCTAAGATTGGTTGCTCATTCAAATTCAAACTTTATTTTGAATTTGAATGGCCAACCAATCATCCTTATCCACTCATTTGGCGCATTAAAGTAGGCCATGAGGAGGGCTTTGTGTGAGGAAAAATTCATGAGAACTTCCTTCTCGTGAATTCAAATGGGCACAGTGGAAGTGAGATGGCGTAGGGAGAATGGGTCGAGGTGGTTTCATTATTTAAACCAACCTAATTGAACCAAATAAGTTAGGTCCAATTAGACTAATTTAAATCCAACTTAATTAGGCTCAATAAAATCCTAATCAAATCAGGAATTGATTAAGCCCAACCCCTGATCAAATCAGGGACCAAACCATCTCGACGATTAGGTCAACTCTTAACCTAATCGGGTCAAACCCAACTGAATCCAATTCAATTGGACTTGATCCAAAAATAATTACTCAATCAAATTGAGTTAATTAATGATCAAATCACTAATTAAATCTCTCATAAATATTGAGTCCAAATTCGATGGATAATCAGGCATCAGAATTCATCAATATGTAACCCTGATCGAAGAGTCCCCAACCAGTGGGACTCTTGACCCCGGTATCTAAAATGTGTGGGACTCATAATCAGAGAATCTTGATTCTCGATCACAGAGTCCCAGACACGTAGGACTCATAGTCCACGAGTATTAGGACTCTTCATCAGCCATCAGATCAGATAGGAACCTCTAATGTGTGTGACCCCACAGGTTCGAACCTAAGCTGGTAGCACAGGAACCAATTTCTATACTAATTGAAGTGACCATCTAGCAATGGTACCCGATGATTGGATAGGTCGAATAGTCGCAATCGCAACACTCAGAACCTACTTGAATATGGTTACTGTATAATTCATCCTTTTGACCTCTGTGTTTAGGACGACTCAGGGTTAAACTGTCTACCCTGATTAGATCATCCGAATCGTGCTCAACTCAAATAGTCCTGTGACTCCTCATAAAGACTATCCTGGCCAAGGTTTTACTAAATTGAAACACGACTGTACACAGCTCCTAAACTGGAGTGGTCGATCCCATCTTGACACACACACCGACAAGTCACGTACTTGACTACACCCAGCAGCCTTCCGTCACTGAATTAGAAATTCAGCTAGTCCAGTGCCTAAGTGCCGTGAGTTGCTTGCAAGTCACCATGGTGGTCTCAGGTCGGAGGGACATTTATACCCAAATTCTATCGGAGCAAATCTTGACAGCAGAAATAGCTCCGGAGTCCGTCACGTTCAGTGCAGATGTACCCTTACATCTCATCTGTATGCCATACTAGTGTCTCCACACTCATTGATTAAGAGGATAACCTACCTATATGGCACACAACGACCTATGCTTGATAAACATTGTTGTCCTTGGTAACAACGTATCATTTGGTCGCGAACATGTTTAAGGACTAAACGACAAATCCTCCTTTGTCGAGTCTAAATAGTCCTAAGGACTTCATCACAACACAGGAGTTTATTAGAAGATGATAATTTATGATGAAAAATATCAAAATAATTTTTATTTATTTATAATTTATGTACATATACAAAAATGAGCACAACCATTAACAGGCTGACGATTAACTTTGAGACACTATTCCCAACATTAAATACACTTTACACAAAGAGAAGCAAGCTTTTCTGATTTCCCCCAAGGTGGTTGAAGACTTGAATGAGCTCTTGAGGGGTTGGTGTGTTGGGAAATGTGTCCCAAAAAGCCAATCGTCAAGCTATTGACGGTTGAGCAACCAAGTATTGTAATTGATTTGTTAATAAATAAAATATATTTTGTATTTTCATCATAAGCTTTCATCTTCTAATGAACTCCGTTGTTATGATGAAGTCCTTAGGACTATTTAGATTCAATAAAGAGAGGATTTATCGATTAGTCCTTAAAACTGTTCACGACCAAATAATAGGCTGTTAATAAGGACAACAGCTTCTATCGAGCATAGGTCGCTGTAGGCCATATGGGTTGGTTGTCCTCTTACCAAGGAGTGTGGATACACTAGTATGGCATACAGGTGAGATGTAAGGGTACATCATCATTGAATGTGACCAACTCCAGAGTATTCTGCTGTCGAGAATGTCTCTGATGGGATATAGGTATAAGTGTCCCTTAGACCTGAGATCGCCTCAGTGACTTGCAAGCAACTCACTGTGCTTTGGTACTGGACTAACTGAATTTCTAATTCAGGGATGGAAGGCTTCTGGGCACAGTCAAGTACTTGCGAAGTCAGAGTGTGATCGAGATGAGATTGACCACTCCAAGAGTTGGAGAAGAATGAGTCGCTGTATTTCAATTTAGCAAAACCTTGACCAGGGTAATCCATTAGATGGATTTGATATTTTGAAATACAATGTGGACAACCTGATCAGAGTTGACAGTTGAACTCTGGGGTGTCCTATGATCATTTTGGTCAAGGGGATGAATTATATGAAAACTATATCCGCATGGGTTCTAAGGATGTTGTTCTACACATTCGACCTATCCGATCGTCGGGTACCATTGCTAGATGGTCACTTCGATTGGTATAGGAATTTATTCCTATGCTACCGACTTAGGTTCGGACCTATGAGGTCACACACATTAGAGTTCATGATCCGATCAGATGGTTGATCAATGATTAAGAATCGTTCTAGGGTTAAATGATCAATACGATTGACATTTAACCCAGTGCAAGCGTTGCAGGAGGATCTATTAGCAATTCGATTGCTGATTGGCTTAATTTGATTAAGCTAATGGGTTGAGATTAAGTCTAATTAAATATAATTTAATTAGATTTAGTTTGGGCTTGATTGGATCAAGTCCAATTGGTTTATTGGATAAGCCAAGTGCAAGGAAAAACTAGTCCTAGTTCAACTAGGACTTGGGTCAATCTAATTTCTAATTTGATTAGAAAATTAAATCAGATTTAAATCTAATTTAATATGATTAAATTAGGTTCTTAATTGGGTTAAGATCTATTTTAATTGAGTTGATCTAATTTTGATTTGATTTGATTTGGGAAACCAAATTAAAACAAGTCATAAGACAGAATCCTAGTAAGACTAGGATTCCACCTTGCGCCACATAAGCCTTCTCCACGCCCTCTCTCTTATTCAACGCCAATCTCCACTTATTTTGTATGACAAAAGCCCTCTCCCAGATCTCTCCCACGTTCACAAAAGGTCTCCTCTCTTCTTTCTTACATGGAAGGTGGTTTGGATCAAATCTAAAAGGAATAAGTTTGGATTTCGAATTCTATGAGATAGAGTTTTAGAAATTCAAAACTCTTTTAATTTTGCATCGAATTTATCCATTTTTTTTTTTGTAATTTTTATGAATTTTAGGGTATATATTGTGCACCCTTTACTGGTGATCCATGCACAAAATATGGAGGAGGTGCTCAAGAGTTGGGCGTCCCTTAACTTGCCATGTTTGGATAAGCCTTGACTAGGTGTTTGATCTAGACAAGGACTCTATTATATCTCTCTATATAGGATGAGTTTCTTTTGTGAAATTTTAGGAAAGTCAGAGACTTGAGAGGCCTTTGTTCCATCCAAAAATCAGAGAGAAATACCTTTGGGTCGTGGAGATATAAAAGATATAAGTTTGGGTGTCTAGAGAGAAAATGTGAAGAAGAAGAGGGTCTTCTTCTAGGGTTTTTATTTTCATATCTTTCCTCCCTCCATCTTGAGTTTCCTGAGAGCGTCTCGGATTTGAAACTCCTCCTTCTACTTTCCATCTTTGGAAGAGTCCAAATCAAGAAGAAGGAGGCACCTCATCAACCATCAAAGAAGGATCAGCGCAGTACTAGCATACTGTGCTGATTTCCTGAAGCAGGACTTCTGATCGAGATTCGTGGGCTCGTGTGGATGACTCCTAGAGGCTGGATGCGTGTGCGGCTTGCAACATCATCCTCAAGCCCAGATCAACAAGGTTAGAACGTCTAACTTGCAAGGTAATAGATCTGATCTATTGTTTAATACATACATTAGATGTAGTATAGAAACATGTTGATATGATCAACATGTAGTTCATGCTATATTTATATATTTTAATTTTGATTTAATGCTATATAATAATCATATAATAGGATCTTAGATCTAGAGATTTTTTATTTTAAAAAATAAATTTTGATTTATTTTAGTCTTCCGCTGTATGATCTTAAAAAGTTTCAAGATCTAACCCTGAAACCCTAGATCTGGTTCTACAATTGGTATCAGAGCCTAGGTTCTTTATTACATGATTATTTTATACATGCTTAGATTATTTTTTAGATTAGATTTAATTTATAATCTGATTATTAAATCTGAAATTAAAATTTTAGATCAATCACAA